>NC_052354.1:25975869-26018869 GCF_009727055.1 Benincasa hispida
ATATATAGTCTAAATAAAGATTTTAAGGACATGATTTTAATTTTGTCCTAAATATCTTACCTAATTTTAAGTTTGTCTTAAACATCTTACCATTTACAAAATTGTTGTCAAATATTCGATGTAGAACTTCAGAAAGAATGATAGTATCATTCTAATGTGAAGTTAATTTTATCTAAAGAAGAGTATCCTAAGACACCTCAAGTGATGGGGGGACAAATGATTAATTATCTTCTCTTAGCAGAAGACAACTAATGTATAATAAATAAGATTTAATATACAATTGGTTAGTTATATCGGTTATTCTAATGGTATGACCATTGAGTATAAAATTAAAACATTCTCAAGGTATTTATATGGATAATGAGAACTTTTTGTGTATGGTGTTAAGATTTGATATGTCACAAGATAAACTACCTCTTCCAGAGATTTAGAGAAATCTATATTAAGATTCATTTTAGCCTATGTGGTGGAGAATGATACACAAGTTAAATATTTTTTGCTCATAAAGCAATAAAATAATTTGTATACTACTACAAATTTGGCCTTTATTGATGGACAAAAAATGTCAAAAATGTCTACTTTGATGACCAAAACGATCGAGAAAAGCCAACAAAAAAAAAGTCTGATCATCAATGTTAAAAAATGTCACTAAAAACCCTTTCTTGATGTTTTTGACCATCAAGAAAGGTTAACTTTACATTTTTTGCCTATCAATTCTTTGGAAAAAAGTCAAAGAAAAATACTTTTGTTGATAAGTTTTGAACTCAAATTAAGGTAATATTGACATTTTTTGTTCATCAACTATTTTTTAAGAACGTTAAGAAATCCCTTTTTATTGAAATTTTTTGCAACTCAATAAAATATTTTTATTGACAGTTTTTAAGCGTCAACTTTACACTTTTGTTAACATTTTTTACCCGTCAAATTTGAAAAAGAAAAAAATCTGGGTCATTGGGACACCGGATATTCAACCAGTAATCAACCTCAAGCTAGTCACACCCAAATGTAACTCATAGTAACCCACCTATATTTTCACACAAATAACAAATATACTCACTAGCATAAATTAGCTAGCACAACTACAAATCAACAATTACACACCTTATAACTATAAAAGTCCTGCAAGCCTAACAATTATACACAACTCTTGCAAACCAACAACTATACACAATTCCTGCAAATCACTAACTACATAACTCCAAATTTTTAATCACATGGCTAAGTTATGAATCAGACCATCATATGAAACATGTAAAATTTATACAAATTTCACAACTAAAAGATTTTACTATTTCTCCTAAAATCAACCATTAAAAAGCAATCTACTCATTCTCATATTGAATCACTTCTATGAAATTAACTAACATTTGTAAACCAACAACTACATAACTCCTGCACACCAGCAACTACACACCTTCTGCAAGCCACCAACTATGCAATAGTTCTTGCTCAATGAACTCAAATTCCTTATGGTTGGTAACTACATTTTGAACTTTTCTCGATAATTTGTCGATATGCTCTTCAACAATTTTCATAAATGCAGCAAGTTATTCCTGGCATGTCGAAACCTGATTTCACCATCAGCGAAACACCCACTGGTACTGAGAAACCCACACGTTCTAAATAGCCTCTGAAAGGGAGACCCACTGCCTCGAAACAACCCACGTACCAGAACCCAGCGACTGAAAATACACCTTGCAAATCACACCGGCAAAACTACCTTTGAACTGAGTCCTCCGACCACGAAGACCCACTACCGAACAACACGCCAGATGAGACCACCTACGGTGGAAAAATACACCTATAGCGCACACAGTGTACCGGTGAAGGAACAGCTACAGCGTGACCCAAATCCGACAAAAAAGACGTCCTTCGACAGCGCAAAACCCACAGCTCAATTTCTCTCTAAGTTGCAGAAAAATTCATTCTCTCTACAATGTG
Organism: Benincasa hispida; assembly: GCF_009727055.1. Classification (NCBI taxonomy): domain Eukaryota; kingdom Viridiplantae; phylum Streptophyta; class Magnoliopsida; order Cucurbitales; family Cucurbitaceae; genus Benincasa; species Benincasa hispida. The sequence continues at coordinate 25,977,811 of NC_052354.1, forward strand.
TGTTATACGCCTGCTCCTTTTTTCCTTCTTTTTATGTCTCACGATGGAGTCCTAGCAAATAAAAAAGATTGGATTTATTTCAAAAATGCTATCCTTCATTATTTTTTACAAAAATGTCGTTGGATTTTAATTACTCAATTTCCACAAACTTAAAACTCTTAAATAAAAACCTATTAAATATCTTGCATATTCAAAAAATCATGATAAGAGTATTTAATTCTAGCATTTACTAGTCTAATACTTCACGTTTGATGTAAAATTTAATAAAAATTTAACATTAATGACACATTATTTCCACCGAAAAAGAAATAGTTAATTTGAAATTCCTACAGAAAAAATTAAAAGTTTTTTTTTAAAAAAAAATTTACAATTAGCAAATTGCCTAAACCTGCCAATTTGAAAAATAATAAATTCAAAATTTCCAACGATTTTTTTTAAAAAAAATATTCCTGGTATCAAATTTCTCAAACTTGCCCAATTGGAAAAAAAATATATTAAATTTGAAGTTTCCTACCAATTTTTTTTAAAGAAAATTCTTTGTAGTTCCTTTCTCAAACCTACCAAATTTAAATAATAATAATATAAAGCTTAGAAACTTCCAAATTTATAATTAAAATAATAACTATTTGTAATAAGGTTATTTTAGTAAAGTTAAATTATGGAAAAGTTAATTAAAATGCATAAATAATTTTTTTTTTTTAAAAAAAAAAGGAGGGGGTAAACTTATTTAAGACTTTTGTGTAAATGTACCCTAAAATTGAGCCGATTTAACACAATTTCTGTTTAAATAAAGAACAACATGACGTTGTTTTGTGTTGAGGCCCAAAAGGATGCCGTTTTGGGCCGTTTCTTGATGGGCTTCACAAATCATTTGTAGTACTTATGTTGATGGGCTTTGCCCATTAAGAAAACTAAAATGTCCACACCAAAATTTAAAGTGGAATTGGAATGTACGACAAAATTTGAGATTTCATTTTGAAAAATGGCAAAACTGCTCCAGAATAAGAATTATGGTAACTCATATAATATGCACATGATCACAATTTTCTAAATCTCTTATTTGCCCTTGCTTTCTTCGTAGATGTTATTGTTGATGAAATTCCAAATAACAGTAATTCCAAAATTGGAAATAGGGTCGAGGTATATATACAGGTAATTGTTGATATTTGTCAAGAATAACTGTCCTCCTAATTTTTCCCATGTAATTAACATAGTTTCTATATTTTATTATTATTTTAGATTCTATTTAACCACTTTTGAATTTTATCTCACCCTAATAAAATATTCAGATTTTTCTACCAAAATTATATTTGAAATATCCATATATTATTAAAACTTTTTTTATCCATATATTTTATTCAAATCTTTGTTTTTCATAATTGTATATCTACATTTTTAATGAATTAGCCGTATATTTCTCACATTTTTAATAAATTAGTTGTATATGTTATTTTTTGTATTATTTTAACGTTTTGGAAAAAGAAATATCACTTCCTAAAAAAATGTTCATGCGTTGATTGCACCAGAATTAGTTAGATTGTTGCTTCATATAAAAATTAGATTTACTGTTTTTGCTATACTTTACAATTAGGATTTGATTTAAAATAAACCAATCTCTTCCTCATTTTCCATCCTTTGAAATTTAAATTTATTTTTAACATAAAAAATAGATTTTGATAACTACTTCCCAAATTGATTTAAAATAAACCAATCTCTTCTCCATTTTTCACCCGGATTCAAATTAACTATTTGTTTTGATTTGATTTAACCACTTTTCGAAAATATTCAGAATTAATCAATATTTAATTTGTTTATCATCATTTGAATTTTAACTTATAATACATCCTTAGATTTTATATTATTTTATTTATTTTTTATTATTATTTTTTTTTTCACTTTATGTGCTTGTGTATATATATTTTTTTTCAGTTTATTATTATTAATATTAATACAATTATTATTATTATTATTATTATTATTATTATTATTATTATTATTATTATTATTATTAAACAATCTAAATAAACTGAATTATTAAAAGAAGATAACAAAAAACCCTAAATCTCATCTTTTTCACTTAGCCGCCCCCAAAATCTCATTTTCTCCTTTGCAATCTCATGTCTTCTATTGTTGGTTCAACAACTCTTTCTTGAATTCCATCATCTTGGCTGGCTTAACAACCACCCTCACTAGGTTGTCGACCTTTTTTCGCTCGCACACATGTTTTCTACTTTTGTTTCTACTTTGAACATCATTTTCAACAATGATATTCTAGGATTGATAGTGTTTAAAGTTGGCTTTCAAGATCTAATGAGCAAAATGGTCACATGGAATGAAGATGATGAGACTCCTTATAACTGGTTTGGTGTCAAACACAATCATACTTCCAATGGTCACATCGTCATGAAGTTGCAATGTCTTCCCATATTTACTTGCCAACAACAACTTTACTGGGAAAATCAACTTTGCTCTCTCACCTTAGAGAAAGTCCATTGTTGTATACATCCATAATTTCTAATGACCTCTATCGACTGTTCGTCATCTTCCCTTGCATAAAGGACCATATTGGGTGATTTTTAATTTTGTTTCTGGAATGTTAGATACTATGTATTTATGGTTCTAGAGTATCTAGGTAGAGTGTTTTGTGGTGTGGTATTCGTGTTGTTTTTTAAGTAGTGTATGTATGCATTTTCATTTGTACTTAATTTTGTTGTTTTAGTGTAGTTTTTTCATTTACTAATTAGTATTTTTTTTTATATATAAATTCATTTTACTATTTTTTTAATTTTGAAACTTTTTTGCCATTTTTCTAAATGAAACTTTAAAATTTGTCATTTCTCTTGACAGCCCAATTTTAAATTGCACTGAATTTTATTTTGGATTGTGCAGGTAGATTCATTGATTTCTGTTGTCGATCAAGTAATATATCCTTCTTAATGAACATTGCCCATCAACAAAGTTTTTTCTTGATGTTCATGCACGTCAAGTTAGATATAAATCTTTATTGTCTCAAGAAAGGTATTTTTCTTGATGAGTTTTTGCCATGCATCAAGAAAGATCAAATTTGTAGTAGTGGGGTAGTCATTCTTAAAGATCAGAAAGTGTTTCAAGTATGAATTAGTCTATCATACTTTTTTAGATAGTAGTGGTGCAAATGCTAATACTAAGGAAATTAGTAAACACCAATTTCTAAGGTACATTGGGAGAAAGTATATAAAATACTCTCTAGGTTAAAGTGTCTAAGGGTCACCTAAAATGTCTAGGATTATGAAATATGTCTCTTCTTCTCTAGCAGACAAGTAGAAGAACATGTTGGGTATAATATATGCCCTAGGGTACATGTCTAACCAGCTTTAGAGCAAGTAGAAGATTTTTGGGATTTGAGCCCTAAAGTCTCGTCGATTAATTAGTTATTTAATAATTATTTAATTATAATATTAAATTATTCATTACAAAAAAAATCCAAACATATTGAATGTGATCTTGAACAATATGTGGTTGACATATAGGTGATCATGTTCAAGTACTAATCTAAAGGGTATGTAGTATAGGGATAAAGTTAGGTGTCTTATTGGGTAACACTATGAATGCAGTTCACTTTGTAATTGTTACAAATGATTTGATCGTAATCGTTCATGTGGTGATATGTGAGTGGGGGATATCCTATACGAAGAGTTTGTATAAGATTAGATGCAATTAAAATTTTCTCTTTATAACTATGTTAATTGAAGAGATTTATATTTCAAAGGATTTCATATATGGCTCGATCTTAATCCTCAATGAGTTATGAACTCCTGTTTACAAAAACTCGTACCTTGATTTGCATGGGTGAAAGTGGCTCGTGCTACCAACTCAAAAAGCCTACCATTTTGAGGACTTGACCAAATAGGGAGTTGAGAACGTAATTTCACTAGACGAAATTCACCCATTCTCGTATAGGGGTAAGTAGACAAGTAGTTTCTTAAGTGTTGACTCTGAAACTTGAACAATGGACACTACCCTCTCTTTGGTCCAAGATGGACTAGATTTATGGTTGGATCATAAATAAATTGTTCATAAGATGGACTAGATTTATGGTTGGACCATAAATAAATTGTTCATTAAAGAATCAGTGGTACTTAAGAACATATAGGTAATTATAGGGTAAAACAGATTGGATAAGAAAGCAAGCAGCGGAAGCAAAACAGGATCACTAAGCATTCTAATTCATTAATTTTGGCTTCAAACTCAGCATGCTCAAAAACTAAAACTATAGTTTCAACACTAACCTTTGAAGTACCTTTCAATCACGAATTCCAGCTGCAATCCTCCTTTCCTTTGGATGTGAACCACCACAAGGTATTTTCTACTATTCTCTTATTGAGTTGTGGAACTCAAAACAAGCTTGAATTAAGGAAAATGGTGGAGAAAGGTTTTCTGGTTTCACTATGAAGAACAGTTTTCTTCAACCTTTAATTTCTCAAAATTCAACAATAATTGCATGCCCATTCCACTCAAAATTCCAGCTTTATATTGCATGACTTTCATGCAACTAAATTCCCTGCATGAATCACAGCTTATGCTTAAGAAATTTGAATGGAAAGTAATGAGGTATGAGTAAGGTGCTTGAAGAAGTGAGTGGAAAAATCCAACTCATTTTGGATTTTCCAAATTTCCAATTCCTTTTATTTCAATTTTGATTCTCAAAATCAAAATTCTTTTCAGTTTTAATTCTAATAATTAAAATTGAAATTTTATTAATTTTACAAAATTTAATTTTTCTAATAAAATTAATAATTAATAATTAATTAAATAATTCAATTAACTCTAATTAATTCAATATCCAATATTAAATTAATTTAACACCTTTTCATCTTTATGAATCCTTATTCATGAATTTAATATTTAAATATTGATCGATTCTCCAATTTCATTTAATTCCAAAATTAAACATATAATTATATCACATATAATTACTAATTCCTTTAATTCTAATTCGAACGTTTCAAATCAACTTATCATGCTACTTTAAGGCTAATCGACTTGTGAGCTAGTAGGGGGACCTAGTGGACCTATAGATTATGGGCTCCAACGATCCGAGATTAATCAGTTAAACCTTTTACACAAAATTAACCCCCATTCGTTAACTACTGGGTCACTCCACTAAAGCCCGTATTTGCACTCCTTTCACTATAGATATATTATGTCAACTCGATATAACAATGATTAGTAAGTTAACCCTTCATAGATTGTTCAGGTTGGGTCAAAAGGTTGTTCTACCCCCGAGATTATCTCTTGTTTCTTAAGCCCCACTGATCCTCTAATGAAAAATTGGTTTGTGATCCGATCATCAAACCGAGTCCCTCTCAGTCCAATGAGAAGGTGGGGCCCCTTGTTCAAAACCCGGAGTTAGTACTTAAGGGAACAACCTCTCTACCATCCCTGAAAGTGGATAGGAGTGAATTCCATCTTGCACCCTATGTCCTCAACTATCTGCCTGGTCTTACCCCTGAAATTGGTGCTTATTGAGCCGCACTGTTGAGTCAATCCTCACCTATGCAAATCTAAGGATTGCAATGGAAGTAAACATAATCAATAAGTGCTCTAATTACATTTAATTTGAGTTCTAAAAGTATGCTTAAACAGAAATTTAAGAAGATGGTTTCTTAACAACATACCTTTGATGAATTCTCCCAATTCCAATATGCTCTTCACGTGATTCCAGATCCAATTCAACAATGAACCACCAAGAGATCTTCTCTACTGTTCTTAGTCTTGAATTTATGTGGTGGAACTCAGATTGGAGTGAATTTGTGAAGGAAAAAATTGGTTTTTAGATGATGAACAAGCTTTCTGTAGAAGACCTATTTCCAGCAGCAAGCCTCTCGTTCCTCAGCCAAATTGGAGTGCTTTTATCCACTTTTTTCATGCAGGCACTGAAGTAGACATCTCAAAGCCACCTCAATTGCATGTATGCAAATGGGATTTGTGTGTGTATATATGGGAGCAACACCTTAATTTTGTGAAAATGTGGAAGATCCCACTCAAAACTGATTTACAATTTTTGTATGTTTAAATTCAAATTTTAATTAATTTAAAAATTAACTACAATTTGATTTAATTAATTCATAATTAATTAAAACATCAAAATTCAATTTCTCAAATTGAATTGAAATTGAAAATTAATTTGATTTTTAATACATTAAAAATATTTAGTTAATTAAATAATAATTTAATATCAAATATTAAATTAATCACACACCTAATTTTAAACATGAATCATATTAATGTAATTAATATTTAAATCAACATTTAAATATTATTAACTCTCTAATTTTATTTAATTTCGATAAATTAAACGTTAAATAATTATATCGAATATAATTATGAAAACTCTAATTTTTTAATTTGAACTTATTCAAATTCAAACCCTAATTTAAATTTGAACAATTCAAATTGATATCATTCCAAATTCACTCAGTTTATTAATTCAAGGTGTCCATATTTTACGAGCTAGTAGAGGGACCTTATAGACCTACAGATCATGAGCTCCAATGATTTAAACTTAATTGGCTAAAACTCTTTAGACCAAATTAATCAGTATTATTTAACTATCAAGTCATACCACTATAGCTCGATAGTTGTACTCACCTCACTATAGATATATTTGTGTTCACTTGATTTAACCATATTCAGTAAGTTGACCATTCGCAAGTGTTGGGTTTTATGTCATAAAACTCGAAGTTTGTAAAATGAAAACATTTTCTATAATCAATATACTTATTATTGATTTCATAAACTGTATGAAAGTCTAAATCCAATAAACTAAGACTCATGACTATTGTATGAGTACTTGAACTTTGTGTGAGACATAAGAGTGGATCAGGTTCGAGTAAATAGTCAAAATTATCTATAGTACATGTATAAGGTTGGGTACCTTATTCTGGTAACACCATTGGATGCGGCCTACTCTGTAGTTATTACAAAGAGTTTTAAAGTGCTACATACGATGTAATCCTAATTCGTACATGTTATGACATGAGGAATGGAAGCGCCCTATGCAATGAATTTGCATAAGATCGGATCAAGAAATAAGTCACTCTTACTTTATAACGTTGTTTACTATATAAGACTGACTATTTCACCTAGATGACCTAGGTAACTCGATCTTAATCCAGAGCTAACTATGAACTCATGTTTACTTGGGATTGCCCTTAGATTTGCATAGGTAAGGGTTGACTCAACAGCGCCGACCCAATAAGACTCCCATTTTAGGGGTAAGACCTAATAGATAGCTAGGGATATAGGGTGCAAGACAGAGTTCACGCCTACCCGATTTAGGGATAGGAGAAAAGTTGTTCTCTCAAGTACTAAATCTAGGTCTTGAACAAGGGGCCCCACCCTCTCACTGGGCTGAAAGAGTTTGGTTTAGTGATTGGATCACAAACCAGTTATTCATTAGAGGATCGGTGGGGACTTGAGGAATAAGACGTAATCTTGAGGGTAAAACAGATATTTAACCCAGCCGTTATTATGAACAACCTATGAAGGGTCGACTTGTTGATTATGGTTAAATCATATAGACATAATATATCTACAGTGAGAGGAGTGCAACTATGGGCTTTAGTGGAGTGACCCATTAGTTAACGAATGTGGATTAATCTGGTCTAGTTTAGCCAATTAATCTCGGATCGTTGGAGCCCATGATCTGTAGGTCCGTGAGGTCTCCCTACTAGCTCGTAATGGACTAGCTCTAGAATAGCGTGATAAGTTAATTTGAAACGTTCAAATTAGAATTAAGGAAATTAGTAATTATATAAGATATAATTACGAGTTTAATTTGAGAATTAAATAGAATAGGAGAATTTATATTTAAATATGATTTAAATATATAAAGATGGATGTGTGTAAAAATTAACTTAATATTTGATATTAAATTAATTAAGTTTTATTTAAAAATTAATTAAATTTTTCAGTTTTTAAATCAAAATAGCTTTTAAGAAATCAAATTTTGATTTTGAGATAAAATTGAAAATTTGAAAATGAAAACATAAAATGGAAAAAATTGGTTTTCCATTATCCATCACCTAACTTGCTCACACAAATAGCATTCATTTTGCCTTGTCTTACTTCAAGCATGAGGTTCAACTCATGCAACTCCCTCCCTTGCATGTTGATCTGCAATATAATGAAGAGTTTTGAGTGAAATTCGGGCACGCAATCAATAGAGAATTTTAGAAAATTCGGGTTGAAGAAAGGGTTCTTCACCAAGATTGTTGATGTTTGCTTTTCTCCTTTATCCCTTGATTCAAGCTTGTTTTGAGTCCCACAACTCAATCTAGAGCACCAAAAGAATAGTGGAAAAGATCTTGAGGTGGTCTGCAACAAGATTTGGAGAAGAAAGTAGTTGAAGAAGAAGCTTTGAAGAAGTTCTACAAGAGGTATGTCTTGAAACTCACTTGTTTTCTACAAAAGCATGCTTTATATTTTGCCAAAATTAGTGAATTAGAGTGCTTAGATGATCCTTGTGCTTCCGCTGTTGCTGATACAATCTTACAACAAGTTGTTTGTAATAACAATTGTGTCAATATGTTATTTTACCCTCGATATTACATCTTGCTTCTTAAGTTCCATTGATCCTCTAATGAACAATTGGTTTGTGATCCAATCACTAAACTGGATCTCTTTCGAGCTAATGAGAGGGTGGGGGCCATTTTTCAAGACTTGGATTTAGTACTTAAGAGAACAACCTTTCTTCTATCCCTAAATCGGGTAGGCGTGAATTCCTTATTGCACCCTATGTCCCCAATTATCTACTCAGTCTTACTCCTTAAATTGGAGGATTATTGAGCCAGCGCTGTTGAGCCAACCCTCACCTATGTAAATCTAAGGATAATCCCGAATAAACAGGAGTTCATAGTTAGCTCAATCTTACCCCTGAAATGGGAGGCTTATTGAGTCGGCGCTGTTGAGCCAACCCTCACCTATGCAAATCTAAGGATAATCCCGAATAAACAGGAGTTCATAATTAGCTTAGGAATAAGTTTGAGTTACCTAGGTCATCTAGGTGAAATAGTAAGAGTGACTTATTTCTTGGTTCGATCTTATGCAAACTCATTGTATAGGACACCCCCATTCCTTATATCAATACATGAACGAATTAGGATCACTTCATTTGTAGCACTTTACAACAAATTATAACAAATACAGAGTGAGCCGCATCCAATAGTGTTACCAGAATAAGGCACTCAGCCTTATTCGTATACTATAGATCATTTTGACTATTTACTCGAACCTAATCCACTTTTATGTCTTCACATAAAGTTCAAGTATTCATATAATAGCCATGGATCTTAGTTTATTGGATTTAGACTTTATAAGTGTAATTTATAGATTTAATAACAACTTTATTGAAGTAATGTCGAATAACATCTTTATTGATAATAGAATATATTTACTTTTACAAACTGCGAGTTTTAGAACATACAACCCAATAAGGATAATCCCGAATAAACAGGAGTTCATAATTAGCTTAGGATTAAAGTCAAGTTACATATGTCATCGTTGTGAAATAGTTAGCCTTAAATAGTAAACAGCGTTATAAAGTAAGAGTGACTTATTTCGTGGTCCAATCTTGTGCAAACTCATTGCACAGGACGCCCCCACTCCTCATGTCACTACATATACGAATCAGGATCACTTCGTCTATAGCACTTTACAACTCCTTATAACAACTACAGAGTGGGCCACATCCGATAGTATTGCCAGAATAAGGCACCCAACCTTATTCATATACTATAGATCACTTAAACTATTTACTTGAACTTGATCAACTCTTATGTCTCCATATAAAATTCAAGTACTCATGTAATAGTTATGGATCTTTTAGTTTATTGGATTTCTTTCTAAAACGAAATAAGTAATTCATATATTCAATAAAACTTTATTGAATCAAACTTCAATAACAACTTTATTGATTTACAGAATGAGTTTATTGTTTACAAACCATGAGTTTTAGGACATAAAATCCAACAAACTCCCACTTGGACTAAAGCACCAGTAGTAACATACATATGAATATATAATGCTGAGTTTTTGAGTTTTACGAAAAAATACAATAAACTAAGGCATCACATACCCATGGTTTTTCTTTTAGGTATCACATACCCATGGGTTTTTCTCCCACTTGCCGTAGGTTATTCAACTCGTAATCCTAGTTGCACTAGGTGATCCTCAAACACTTTAGTCGAGAGGATTGCTGTAAATGCTTTAGTATACAATGGACTTCTCATTAAACAATATAGGGAATGCATCTTATTGTCACAACTCTTTGTTTTTCGATGTTGTCATCAAAACTTGATGACTCGAGTTTCTAATAAACTCAAAATGTGGCTAGGCTGTCATACATCCCTCCCACTATATCGAGGTACCCTCAACTTTTTGAGTAAGATGCATCTGACTTGTCTAAACAATTTTTATTACAGTATCAGCTTTAATTAATAACTCTTATTGATATACACTTACTTTTATGGAAACTAAGTAATACATGGTGATCTCGTATACTTTTCTAAGAAAACAAATTAGTATTTATCAACACAAACACTTCATTTTCTTTTACATGAAAAGTATACTACTTTTGGATTTCCTACAAATAGGCATGTTATTTGAATGGTATTCCAATACTTAAGGTTTCAACACTAACATATGTGTCAATTTATTCTCTAGATTTCTGAATTATGTAAATATCTTTTACATCTCATACAACTTTTAAGAGTTTTCCACATCTCATATGGAGTTTTAGAAAATACCTTAAAAAATGGAACGATGCTCAAAACAATTAAGGCAACTATGTGTAGAGAGTTTTCACTTAATTTTATGTTCTATCAAAATAGCTCTAGAAATCTTAAACTCTCTACTTTCTTTACTTTGATCCAATTGAAATATTTTGGATTTATTTTACCTAACAAGTTTTATACACCTTGAACTCTTCAAGTGTTTTAAACTTATCATTTAGGTTAAATAACTATTTTCCTTTATTGATTCCTAGCCGTTTTCGAATATCTAAATATTTGCAAATGGATTTTAATTTGATTGGTTCTAACAGAAGTTGCTTTACAATAGAACAAATATAACTTTTGCTAATGAACATTTCATTTATAACAAAAGGTTTATACAACATGTTCTTTACAAAAGATAAAATAACTTTTCACTACAATAACAAAAGTAAACAATTTTATCTTTCAATAGCAACTGTATCTCCCACTGGTTGTTTTGAGAAGTTCTCCCTTGTTCAAAACTTGGAGTTTACAAGGAACTAGTTTCCTTGTCTTGCTTCTCTGCTCTTTTCCCTGCAAGGTATTGTGAGCACTTTCTCTTCCAGTGCCCTTATTTATTGCAGTGGAAATATTTTCCTTTATCTTCAGTGTTTGCATTGTCTTTTCTGCCAATAGATTTCTTTTTTCCTTTCCCTTCTTCTTTACTGGAATACTTTTATTATATGAAGAAGAAGCAATATCAGGCTTTTTAGAGGATGATCCTCTTTTCTCAGCAGTAGTAACATTTACTTCTGGTTCAAGTCCTTTAGCTCTCATCATGGTTTGGTAAGCCTGTAGCTCATTGAGAAGCGTAGTCAAGTTATACTCTATTTTATTCATCAACGTGTTCGTACAGAACTGCAAGAAACTCTTTGGAAGAGATTCAAGAATAAAACCAACTTGACTCTTCTCATCAACGACAACACGTTTACTTCTACGCATTGAAATGGACCATTATGTCCAGAACATTTTCTCTAATAGAGGCCCCTTCTTTAATACCGCAGTTGTAAACATATTTGATAGCATCATGCCTTAGGGAGAAGGACGGTTGTCTAAACATCCCATGCAGAGATTCCATAATCTCCCTGGCAGTACTCATGCTCTCATGTTTCTTAGCCAATACATTAGATATGTTGGCAAGAATATAGGCATGGGCTTTCTCGTCAGCTCTGAACCATCTGTCGTATGCATCCGAAACATTTTAGTTTGCATTTGAGCTAGGAATGGGAGGACACTCCTCTGTTAAAACGAACCTCGGGTCATCTATCACCAGTATTGTATTTAAGTTTGATTTCCACGTAGCATAGTTATTTCCAGTAAGTTTATCAGAAGCCAATAGTTGTACTAATGAACTCGTCATTCTGAAAATATAAAAATATTTTATTAGTGAATTTATTTTAAACCCAATCATATTTTAAAAAAGCAATAATGTACCCAAGATTCATTATTTTTGTAAAAATACTATAGTGAGTCAGAATAAGTGCTACCAAGGGGCAGTCAAATACTCCTTCAGTAAAGCAGGACAATCTTGTCTAAATACTATCTCCAGAATAACTTATATTCTGATAGTCATTTAGCTACCATTTTTTGTCAGAACTTACTAACACTTTAGTAATTCTGTACGTGTAACCCTCCATTTTCAGACCTCAGAGGTCAGCCTCAACGATGCTACCGAATTGGAAAGTCAAGGTTGGAAAACAACCTAAGAAATCCTATCCATTTCTAGAGTTTGAGTTGTTACGAATCCTATGTTACAACCCTCCGAGGGGATAGCCGCCGTTAAACGACTAGCAAGGCTGACTTAAAGACAACAAGCAGGCACAACATAGGAATCTCACGGTCTAAACAAATGGAAAAGACCGCAGGACATGTTGACACATATCCTTCACCCACTTACTATGAACTACTTCCCCCATTCACCTTGATATTGACCCATACAAACACTTTCTGAATAGAGGTCACTCCCATGGTGACATGAAGCGTCATATGAATCTCCTAATGTGAACTTTCTAGGGACGTAAGAGTTGAAATCAATATATCGTATATTTGATTTTACATTGAATAACTTCCCTTCATTCACCTTGATCTTGACTCATGCAAACACTTTCCAAATGGAGGTCATTCTCAGGGTGACACGAAGCGTCGCATGAATCTCACAGTGTGAAACTCTTGGGACGTGAGAATGAAAAATAAAACATCACTTTTGATTTTGCTATAAAAAAACTTCCCCTATTCACCATAATTTCGATTCATGTACTCACTTTCCAAATGGAGGTCACTCCTAGGGTGACACAAAGTGAAACATGAATCTCGATTGTGAACTCTTAGAGATGTGAGAGCTGAAAATAACATATCGTATATGTTATTAATCTCTCACTGAAGCATTCTTAAATTTCCACTGAAGTGTTCTAATAACATATCATATATGCTATTAAACTCCCGCTGAAGTGTCCTAACATTTGTTTGGGTATATCTTTACTCAAGTTTGTTAAGGCTAAGAAACATGAGCCTATGGTCTCAGTGTGTGAGATCATGGAGTCCCTGCGGGGGATGTTTAGACAACCGTCTGAACAACTTATGCATGAGGCTCTTAAATACATATTCAACTCCAAAATGGAAGAAGGCACCTCTTTTCGTGAACTGTGCTTAACATGATGGTCCACTTTAATATGGCGGAGTTGAATGAGTCTACCATCGATGTGGGCAACCAGGTTAGCATAATCCTGCATTCTTCGTGGGAGAGCTTCTTGCACTTTGTTAGTAATGTGATTCTTAACAAAGTGAAATATAACCTTACAACTCTCCTCAACGAGTTGCAGACATACCAATCTTTTCTGAAAAGTAAGGAGAGGCAGAAGGGTGAAGCAAATGTTGCTTCATCCTCCAGGACATTCCATAGAGGTTCGACCTTAGGAACAAATTCTGCACCTTCTACTTCTAACTCTGCAAAGGGGAAGAAGAAGAAGGGTGGTAAAGGAAAAGGGAAGGCACTTGCTAACCCACCGCCTATCGCCCCAAGGAGGCGTCCATAGGTTGCTAAGGGAAAGTGTTTCCATTGCAACTAAGATGGACACTGGAAGAGGAACTGTCCTCGGTATCTGAAAGAGAAGAAAGCAGCCAAGGCCAATAAAGGTAAATGTGATTTACTTGTACTTGAAACTTATTTAGTAGAGAATGATGATTCTGCCTAGATAATTGATTCGGGCGCCACTAACCATGTTTTTTCTTCTTTTCAGGGGATTAGATCTTGACGACAATTGGAGGCTGGTGAGATGACGATGCGAGTAGGCACCGGGCACGTCGTCTTAGCTGTGGCAGTGGGAGGATTCCAGTTAGCTTTACATAATAGGTTTCTTGTTTTAAATGATGTATATATTATTCCTATACTAAAGAGGAACCTTATTTCTGTAAAGTGTTTATTGCAATGTAAATATACTATCTCTTTTAATGTGGATAAAGCGTTTATTCATAAAGATGGTGTTTTTATTTGCACAACAAATCTAAAATCGAATTTATATGTGCTAAGGCCGTTAGCCATTAATTCCCTCCATAATACTGAATTGTTCAAAACTGTCATAACTCATTCAAAACGTCGACAAAATTCTCCAAAAGAAAATTCCCAACTTTGGCATCTTCGTTTAGGGCACATCAATCTCAATAGGATTAAAAGATTAGTGAAAATGGACTTCTAAGTGAGTTAGAAGAAAATTCTTTACCAGTATGTGAATCTTGCCTTGAGGGTAAGATGACTAAATGACCTTTTACTGGAAAAGGTTATAGAGCCAAGGAGCCTCTTGAGTTAGTACATTCTGACCTTTGTGGTCCTATGAATGTACGAGCCCGAGGTGGCTATGAGTATTTTATCAGTTTTACTGATGATTACTCTAGGTACGGGTATGTTTATCTTATGCAACGGAAATCTGAATCCTTTGAAAAGTTCAAAGAGTTCAAGGCTGAAGTTGAAAATGCATTGGATAAATGGATTAAAACACTTCGATGGATCGAGGTGGAGAGTGTTTGGACTCGACATTCTAGGACTATTTGATAGAACATGGAATCGTTTCTCAACTCTCAACGCCAGGTACACCTTAGCAAAATGGTGTAGCGGAGAGGAGAAATAGAACCTTGTTAGACATGGTTCACTCAATGATGAGTTACACTTCCTTACCGGACTCGTTTTGGGGTTTTGCAGTGGAGACTGCAGTATACATACTCAACCGTGTTCCCTCCAAGAGTGTTGCAAGAACACCTCAAGAGTTGTGGAACGAGCATAAAGCTAGTTTACGTCACTTCCGCATTTGGGATTGCCCTACACATGTGCTTGAGGCTAATCCCAAGAAGTTGAAACCACGGTCGAGGTAATGCTTCTTTGTAGGCTACCCCAAAGGTACACGAGGGGGTTATTTTTATGATTTGACGGAAAATAGGGTGTTTGTTTCAACAAACGCTACTTTCCTACAGAAGGATCATATAAGGGAGCACAGTCCATGAAGCAAAGTCGTGTTGTGTGAGCTTTCCAATGAAACTACTGAAACTTCAACAAGAGTTGTTGAAGAGCCTACTACATCAACAAGAGTTGTTGATGGGAGTTCATCTAGTAGGTCAGTTCCACCTCAAGAGTTGATGGAACCTCAACGTAGTGGGAGGTTGCGAACCCACCCGTTCGCTATCTGGGTTTCACGCTGCTTTGGTAGCAGAGGGCGACGTTGATGATCCATTGTCCTATAAGAAGGCAATGGAGGATGTTTGACCGAGATGAATGGGTCAAGGCCATGGATCTCAAGATGGAGTCGATGTACTTCAACTCAGTATGGGATCTTGTAGATCAACCTAATGGGGTTCGACCTATTGGTTGTAAATGGATCTACAAGTGCAAATAGGGTGCTGAGGGAGGTACAGAACTTCAAGGCTCGGACTTGTGGCAAAGGGTTATACCTAGGTAGAGAGAGTCGACTATGAGGAGACTTTTTGCCTGTTTCCATGTTAAAGTTTATTCGCATCCTCCTGTCCATTGCAGCTTATTATAATTATGAGATCTGGAAAATGGACATCAAGATAACCTTTCTGAATGACAATCTTGAGGAGACCATTTACATGGTGCACCCCCAAGGGATTCATAGCCCAAGGTCAAGGCAAAAGGTTTGCAAAATGAATCGGTCCATTTATGGACTAAAATAGGCATCTCAGTCTTGAACATACGGTTGATACTGCAATCAAGTCGTATGGCTTTGACTAAAAGTTGATGAACCTTGTATTTACAAAAGATCATCAACGCTTTAGTAGTCTTCTTAGTGTTGTGCGTAAATGATATCCTACTCATTGGAATGATGTAGGTCTATTGACTACAATTAAGAACTGGCTAGCAACCCAATTCCAAATGAAAGATTTGGGAGAGGCTCAGTTTGTTCTAGTGTATACAGATCTTTCGGGATCGTAAGAACAAAGTGCTAGCATTGTCTCAGACATCGTACATTGACAAGATGTTGCTCAAGTACTCGATGTAGGACTCCAAGAGGGGCCTACTGCCGTTCAGGCATGGAGTCACTTTGTTTGAGGACATGTTCCTAAGACACCACAAGATGTGAGGAGATGAGATGGGTCCCATATGTATCTGTCGTTTGACAGTTTGATGTAGCGATGCTTTGTACTCATCCAGAAATTGCTAACGTTGTAGGCATAGTCAGTAGGTTCAGTCCAACCAGGCCAGGTCACTGGACCACGATGAAGAACATCCTAAGAATCTTGGAGGAACGAGGACTACATGCTCAGTTATGGTTAGGGGTTGAACCTACCAGATACACAGATTCTGATTTTAGACTATAAGGACTCTCGATAAGTCCACAATCAAGGTCAGTCTTTACTCTTAACGGAGGAGCTGTAGTTTTTGCGCAGAGTACTAGAAGGAGTGCATCGTTGAATCCACTATAGAGGCGAAGTACGTAGTGACTTGCGAAGCTGCTAAGGAGGTCGTCTAGCTCAGGAAGTTCTTGACAGAACTGGAAGTTGTTCCAAATATGTCTAGGCCCATTACCCTCTATTGAGCTAATAGGAGGTAAACTTTATCCTGGTAACCCTACGGATGCGGCTCGCTTTGTGGAATGATCACAAGTGTTGTGACTTATTACAGATGGTCTGATCCTGATCATTCGTGTTAGGGACATGCGAGTGGGGTCACTTATACAAGAGTTTGTAGTAAGACCTGATCACGAAGTTGTTAACGTCTCGTTATATAACACCATTCATGACAGAGACTTCACCTCACGGTATACTCATGTAACAGACCTCAATCCTGAGTGAGTTGGGAACTCCTGCCATTGAAGGCGGTCCTTTGATTTGTATGGGTGCAAGTGGCCAGGTCGCCGATTCAAATCTACCATTTGGCGATTCGTCTGATTTGGGCTAGGAACTCAACTACACAAGATGGAATCACTCCTTCCCTGAGGTAGAGTAAGTAGATAGATAGCTCCCTAAAGGCTGATTCCGGGGCTTTGAACGATTGTGGCACCACATACCTTCTCTTGGCCCGAGAGGTGTTCACACATAGTTGGACTATGTCGTATTGTTCATTAGAGGAATTGGTGGTACTTAAGGAGTGAAATGTAACTATAGGGGCAAAACGGTAATTTAGCCCAGCTGTACTTACGAGCATCTGTGAAGGATCATCGTACTCATGATTGGTTATATCCGAAGGACACAGAAATATATCTGTGGTAAAAAAAGTTCAGCTGTTGGTCTTTAATGGAATGTCTGACAGTTAACGGATGGTGGATCTCGTGGCTAAAGAGTTTAATCAGCTATTCACGGACCGTTGGAGCTTCGAGCCATAGGTCCATTAGGTCCCCTGGGTAGCTTGGATAAAGTCGAGAATCAGTATTTGGGTTAATTTAAAATGTTCAAATTGACAAGAGGGAGTTCGATTATATATGTTATAATTGGACTGGTTAATTATATATGATATCATTGGCTAAATGTATGAGATACATTATTTTGGATGAAATTAAATATAAATATGATTTATATCAAGTAGAGGAGAAAATACTATAGTAGATATGTGATATCAAACTATAGGATAAAAATATAATATGATTATATTTATTATTAATTAATTGATTAATTATATGATAATTAAGCCAATTTTTCACGTTCGGACGTGGGTTAGTGGGGCAGCGTCGGTTATTGTAACCGATGAATTAAAATAAAAATTGTTTTCATTTTTGAATCGTTTGTCAAATCATCCGAAAAGAAATAGAGATCGCGCTGGTGAAAAGTGATCGATCGCTTAAGTATTTCGAGAGCCTATATGATAGTCATTCTCTGCCTAAACGATTGTCCACCTCGCGCCTAAACGATCGTACGCTAGTTCCTACACGATCAGATAGCTTCCCTAAATGATCGTATAGTGTGCCAAGTTTGCTAAACGATCTTATACCATTTCCTAAATGATCGTTTAGTAAAACCTACACGATCGTGTAGTTTCTCCCACACGATAAGCATCGTGCTATACGATAGCGCCTTTTTCCCTCCCACTTGCTTATCGCCTACATGATCTGGTCTTCCTCTTTCCTCTACCAAATTCATCAAAAACCACGCTTTGGGTTCTCACTCCGAGAATACCTGGGGCTCTTTTCTAGTGGTGTCGTCCTTGTTGCGTTCGTGAGTTCACCGTTGTTCGTGCTGATGTAGTCGACACATCTATTCTGGTGTTGGTTGATCGGGTAGAGGTTTCCACTGCATTGAGTTCCAAAGTTTGAAGAACGTCTTCAAATGATATGAAAATTCTCTCCCTCGTTTATTTCTTGTTCAAAGCATGCCTTTAATTGACTGTTAGTTTGCATAACTGTGCATTTGAATGTATAATGTGTATTTCAGTCACGGTGAGATCGGAGCAATCCGAACGTGCTCATGGAACTCTTCGGTAAGAGATCCTTCAGCATCGAGTATTCCCTCAAGCATCGAGTATGCCCTCAAGCACCATCGTGCATCGAGTATTTCACTAAATACCAATACCGGGTAAAAACCATCGTGTACCATCAAGCATCGAGTATGCCATTGATCATCGAGTATGCCTTCGAGTACCATCGTGCATCGAGTATTTCACTAAATACCATCAAGTATGCCATCATGCATCGAGTATTTCACAAAATACCATCGAGTATGAGCATCGAGTACCGTTCATTGAGTATTTCACCAAATACCATCGAGTTGCTCATCAAGTATGGCATCGTGTATCGAGTTTTGAAGCATTGAGCATCGAGTATTGGGCAGTGGCTGAAAATCCAGTTCCTGCTACTCGACCTTCTTCACTTCTTTCTTCAATTACATCCTAATTGCAACTCTAATGACTCCAAACGAATTACAGACACTCAAACACACATTAAGGCCAATCAAATAAGAGCCAATTACAAGAATTACAACATAATTGAAGAGAAAACGATGCCAAAACTCAGAAAAACCATATCAGTTCATCATTTCATGAAAAAACACACACCAAGCCAAAGTTAAACCAAATTGAATGCTTAAATGATGCTCTGATACCAATTATTGGATTAAGGAAGTAAGCAGTGAAAGCAAAACAGGATCATTAAGCATTCTAATTCATTAATTTTGGCTTTAAACTCAGCATGCTCAAAAACTAAACCAGAGTTCCAACACTAACCTTTGAAGTACCTTTCAATCACAAATTCCAGCTGCAATCCTCCCTTCATTTGGATGTGAACCACCACAAGGTCTTTTCTACTATTCTCTTGGTGCCTTAGATTGAGTTGTGGGACTCAAAACAAGCTTGAATTAGGGAAAATGGAGGAGAAATGTTTTTTGGTTTCACTATGAAGAACAGTTTTCTTCAGCCTTTAATTTCTCAGAATTCAGCAACAATTGCATGCCCATTCCACTTAAAATTCCAGCTTTATATTGCATGACTTTCATGCAACTAAACTTCCTACATGAATCACAACTCATGCTTAAGAAATTTGAGTGGAAAGTAATGAGGTATGAGTAAGGTGCTTGATGACGTGAGTGGAAAAATCCAACTCTTTTTTAATTTTCCAAATATTCAATTCCCTTTATTTCAATTTTTTTTTTCAAAATCAAAATTATTTTTTGTTTTAATTCTAATAATAAAAATTGAAATTTTATTAATTTTACAAAAAATTAATTCAAAATTAATTTTTCTAATAAAATTTATAATTAATAATTAATTAAAAATTTTAATTAATTCTAATTAATTTAATATCCAATATAAAATTAATTTAACACCTTTTCACCTTCATGAATCCTTATTCATGAATTTAATATTTAAATCATATTTAAATATTAATCGATTCTCCAATTTTGTTTAATTTCAAAATTAAACGTGTAATAATATAACATATAATTACTAATTCCCTTAATTCTAATTTGAACATTTCAAATTAACTTATCACAATACTCTAAGGCTAATCCGTTTGTGAGCTAGTAGGGGGACCTAGTGGATCTATAGATCATGGGCTCCAATGATCCGAGATTAATCGGCTAAACTCTTTACAATGAATTAATCTTTATTCGTTCACTATTGGGTCACTCAACTAAAGCTCGCAGTTGCACTCCGCTCACTGTAGATATATTGTATCCACTCGATATAACCATGATTAGTAAGTTAATCATTCACAAGTTGTTTATAATAACGGCTGGGTCAAAAGACTGTTTTATCCCCGAGATTATCTCTTGTTCCTTAAGTCCCACTGATTCTCTAATGAACAATTGGTTTGTGATCTGATTATCAAATCGAGTCCCTCTCAAGCCAATGAGAAGGTGGAGCCCCTTGTTCAAGACCCGGGGTCAACACTTAAGGGAACAACCTCTCTACTATCCCGAGAAATCGGGTAGAAGCGAATTCCATCTTGCACCCTATGTCCCCAGCTATCTACCCGGTCTTTCCCCTGAAATGGAAGGCTTATTGAGCCGGCACTGTTAAGACAACTCTCACCTATGCAAATCTAAGGATAATCCCAACTAAACAGGAGTTCATAGTTAGCTCATGATTAAGGTCAAGTTACCTAGTGAAGAAAATCAAGCATGAGAATTTCCATGAGTAGTAGAAGGATCATTCCAAATTCCATTCGAATTGAACATAATCAATCAGAGTCAAAGAATGGAAACTAACAGGTCATGCACAATAAGAAATTACAGCATGCTGAGATAGAATCAAGGGATAGAGTATGCGTACCTTTGAAGAAACATTCTTCACGAATCCCTCGATCAATCTCCAAGTGTCCACAAACAGCAATGTTCGAACGTAATGACCGGAACAACACGAACACAACGAACGACCAACAGCTCCTCGAAACTAATTGAGGCCAACTCGATCTACGAACTAAGTAAGGACACCACCATAATTGTTACCTTGGTATTCTCGGTGTGAGAATCCAGGAGTTATAGGCTCTATATGTGATGAGTTGTGAATATGATGAAATAATGGTGTATATTGCAATGGTGGTGAATGCGTTGTACATGCAAGTTTTCCTAGCAAGTTCCAAGTATAAAACCTACTAAGTTTCCTGGTAATCTCAGGGTCCAACACAGGGACTATGGAGACAGTATGCGACGGTGATTTCAGATTTCTTTGCGATGACAAATAAAACAATGATTTGGTTGGTATGTTTGTTTAAGGTATAGATTATATGCGGTGGAATTGAGAAAAACACGAAAGTTACAATGAGTGTGCGGGGGAACGGGTGGAGAATGGTTTTAGCTAGCGCTTCCTAAGATTGCGTTCACGTTATGCGATCATGCTACACACATATAACAGCAGGTCATCTCTCAATGCAAATGCTATCGCTCCTAGTTTTAGAACGCATGCGATGTATGCGATGATGTCTATAGGACTTACTTCTAAGCCTCTACTCTTGTCTATGCGATGATGAATGACACACACATACACAAGGCGGCCGCATACTACCATAACCTATTTCTAGGGTGCATGCGATGCATGTTGGCAAACAAAACTTATCTCTAAGTTTCTATCTCTTGCTTATGTGGTTCTAATCTAACTTTCTCAAGCCTAGATTCTAACCTAACTCTCCCAAGCCTAGGTTCTTTCTTTAGACTCTCTCTCGAGTAGCTCTAAAGGGGTGATGGACGCATACATAAGACAAGATGATCACATAAAATGAAGATCTTAGGTCATGCTAGTGATAACTTGTAGAAATACAAGTTATTTATGCCACCTTATATATTGCGGCCAAAAATTAGTAAATATGTGCCGATTGTATGAAGATTAGCATAGAATTACAATAATTATAAATGATCGCAATTACACCCACTAACACCATAAAGATGGAGGACAAGCCGAATTTTACTTTGTTTTGCAGGAAACCAAGTCACTGCTTGCGCTCAACTATTGCTGAAAAAGAAACACATTGACCTACATTAGGTTTTAGCAAATACTTGTTGAAAAAACATCCAATACGATTTAGCAAAACTAAAATAAACCCCGTGTGACATCTAGTTTCGCAATGACGCTTCAAAGGTTTAGGACAAAAGCTGCTGAAGGGTGGTCAATTCATCCCTCCTCTAAATTGAGACATTCTCAACCAGCCATTAATACCAGAACAACTCTTGTTCTTATAACGACTAACCATCATTAATTTGATCAAGAAATCATTAACTTGCTTAACAATTTCTCATAAGTGTGACCCATCATTTTAGGCCCTAGAGTTTCGCCCCAAGCAGCCAATCCGAAGGGAAAAAAATTCGATTAGGGCAAAAACTAAAGCGACCCTATTCATTTCTGGAGTTCACTTTGACATTGACCAACTACACAAAACCCATTCGAAGGGGGACGCTCCTAGGGCACCACAAGGGAGTGCAAGAAGATCTCACGGTGCGAACCAATGAAGGAGGCCGTAGGACGTATTGACACACACCCTTCACCCACTTACTATAAATACTCTCTCCGTCCATCTTGATATTGACTCATGCAAACATCATCCGAAGGGAATGCTTCCAGGGCACTATGAGGCCAAGCATGAATCTCACAGCATGAACATTCAGGGAGAAACGTGAGTGGAATCATTAACATATCATATATATTTCTTCCTCCCACTGAGTATTTTATAACCTAGGGTTTAGTTTACTTAGAAAAAACACGGCTAAGAATTTTAACCAAGTGACCTTTTAGGTTTGCCCAAGAGTAACTCTTACCTTGGAAAGTTGAAAAAACTTTTGATCATCATTCATTAAACTCTTTAATGAAGTCTTTGATCAACTGTTGCATGCTTGTAGAAAATCTATCTAATTCACCTTTCCATGTAGGTTTCCAGGTAGGGGTGTTTTGTTTCCGTCATCTTAAGTACCCCAGCCTAGACAGAACCCACTTTAGATAAAAGGTCCCTTATAGATAGATTTAATAAAAATTTAATCTTTTATGCCAATCAATTTAATCCTATTAAACCAATTCAAAAAATTAAACTTAGGTATCTAATCTCATTAGAACCTTGAACTTAGGTTTATCTCAATCCAATTTTAAAACCCTTTTAAAACACGAGTTCACCTAAGTCCGCATGCAACTCTTTCTTATCGATTTTAGTTCTAATTTCCATTATAACGCTTATAACAGGAAACAACTAAAACAAACACAATGCAAAGCTACACATACAAGGCATTCATAACTTTTACAAATTAGCCTAAGTGTCATGCTCCATGCATTGTTCATTCATTGCTACTTTTATATAACATTTATACAATCAAGCAATGAACCAAGCACACATGCTTCCATACACCCTTATACTATAACTCTTATAATATAAAGATGATGTATGAATATGCTTACTGCATGCATAAATATAACTCTTATATTTGATGATGCATGTGCATGCTCTCTAGCATCATGCCAGAAACTATATTATAACTCTTATAATATATGATGCATGAATAAAATCCATAACCTAAGGTGGGTTTTAAATCTATATGTCATACACTATGGCATATAAACAACATACGTCTCATGTATATTAAATAAAAGTTGATGAACCGGGATAATTAGCCTCAAAATTCTCGAAAAACTAAGGTAACTATTACAAAGCACAATGAGTCTCCGGTTCAAACAGGCAAACCGGGTCTTGAACCATCTAGGCAAAGAAATATGTCTCCTTGATCGTGTACCAAATCCTTGTAATCACCTACACAAGAGAGTAAACTCTTTACTCAATCGTTTACCAACGCTTCCTGAGCTTAAACGATCGTGTACCTTTGACTATGCGATGAAGCATGAAGGTACACGATCTTGCAACGTACATCTTGCAAAGCAAGCCTTAGGGATCGACTAAACAACAACAATGCTGTGAAGCAAAATCGTCTAACCAATCGCAAAGTAAGTGTCAAGGTATCGCATACCGGGTGATCGTGCAGTTAGTGACTATGCGATAAAGCATGCTAACTACACGATTATTTAGTGCGCACGCCTTTAAATAAACGATGAGCATCAAATGCTCTAAGCGATCGTTTACCTCCAGCATCCATGCGATCGAGCAACCAACACGACGAGATAGAGAAAATGTTTTACCCTCGTTTAGTAAATACTACACAATCGCACATAACATTTCTACACGATCGTTTAGCCAGATCTCAACGATCGTTTACTTGAGGCTACACGATACGACCAAACTTTGGTCTTCTTCCCCGATGAGAACCGCATCTTCTTGCTTCGAAACTTCATCCCGAACGACTCAACAACTTCAAACACTTTGAATTACAAACTTGATTGCTTGTTATTTATGCCCAAAAACGCAGGATCATTACAAATTAACACTTTGTAATCGAAAAGCTTTAAACAAAGGTAATTAACCCGTAAACATTCATCAACACATCTACAAACACATTTAACTCTTAAACGCAATACATAAACCTTAAAACCCACCACGATTGTAAAATAAGTTCAAAACAGAAGTGAAATTTGGAATATCAGAATACTTGGCTCTGATACCAATTGAAGGAAATCAAGCATGAGGATTTCCATGAGTAGCGGAAGGATCGTTCCAAATTTCCTTTGAATTGAACATAATCAATCACAGTCAAAGAATGGAAACTAACTGGTCATGCACAACAAGAAATTACAACATGCTAAGATAGAATTAAGAGGTAGAGTATGTGTACCTTTAAAGACATATTCTTCACGAATCCCATGATCAATCTCCAAGCATCCATGAACAGCAACGCTCAAACGCAATGACTGAAACAACATGAACATAACGAACAACCAACAGCTCTTCGAAACCAATCGAGGCTAGCTCGATCTACGATTGAGTGAGGACACTGATGCATTATTTTATGAGGTGAAATTATGAAATGAATTGCGGTGATGGAAATGCATCAAGCAACAAGTTTTCTTAGTAGAATCCAAGTATAAATTCCGCTGAGTTTCCTGGTAAGTCCAGGGTCGAACTTAGGGACTTGGGAAAATGGTATGCGGTGATAATTTTTAAGAAGGCTTTGCGGTAACCAATAAATCAAGAGTTGTTTTTGGGTTGTTGTTTGCGGTAATAAAATAAATGTATACGGCAGAGTTATGAAAAAAGTTGATAATACGGAAGATGCAATTAATATGCGGGGAACGAGTTGAGAAGGGGTTCAGCTAACACTTCCTAGTGCGTTCATGTTATGCGATCATGTAACACATACAATAGCAAATCATCTCTCAACGCAAATGCTACGGCTTCTAGTTTTAGAACGCTGCCATATATGTGATAAGTCTATAGGGCCTACACATAAACCTCTAATCTTGTCTATGCGATGATAAAGGACACACACACAAACAAGGCGACCACATAATATCATAACCTATCTCTAGGGTGCATGCGATGCATGTTGGTAAATAGAGCTTATCTCTAAGTCCCTATCTCTTGCTTATGTAGATCTAATCTTGCTCTCTCGAGTCTAGATTCCAACCTAGCTCTCTCAAGTCTTAGGTTCTTTCTTTAGACACTCTCTCGAGTAGCTCTAAAGGGGTGTTGGGTGCAACATAAGTCAAGATAATCACGTGCGATGAAGATTCTAGATTATGTTAGCTTAGTTCTTCTCAACCCATTCAATGGAATTAGTTACTCATGTGTGCTTTTAAGAGAGTGAACAAATGTAGAATAGCAAGTTCCATTTTATAGATAAAGAGTTGAAATACAAATAACAATGCAAGATGAGAATAAAGAGCCTGGTAGCAATCTCTTGCTTCCCAAGGCTTTTTACACTATTCTTCTCTACTATGTTCCAAAGATAATCTCGCTCTCGCGAGAGTCAGCCCTCTCTCCACTTTTCCATACCTCTGGGTTCTCTCTCGAGCTAACTAGAGTGATCTCCCAGCGTCTCTTCCCTTCTTTTGCTCTGCCTTAAAAGAAAAACTACTTCTATCTAAGGGAAAATTATCTAGTTGTCCGAACTCCTTTACTGAAGGTTGCCTTTGGTATTTATAGAGCTTCAGGGTGAAAGGCTGCATTTCTCTTATGATTGCACTGATAGGATGACATTAATTCTCTGTCTGATATGCCGATTATTTGTCACCGAAAAGTTGAGTGTACTTGTTACAGTAGTTCGTTAGCGACTTGTCAACTTAATTCGGAATCGATCGTAATCAGCTTTTTGTCCCATCATGATTTATTATGCTTTTCACCCAGATGCGCCCACCAAGTTGTGGCGACTCTATGCGGCAATCCTTCTTGAGCAGATGTTTGTGAGCAAAATCACCGCAAAGCCTTGCGGTAACGCTGTGCTCGACCGTTGCTTTCTTGTGATTGCATTTTATACTATGCGTCAACGCATATTCTGCACAAAAATACAAAAGTAAACTGTTTTTATGCGATGAACACATGTGATCACAATGTTACAAACTTAATGCTTTTTGGACGCAATCTTATATATTTTATCAATGCAAACCTGCGTTGTTTAATAACTTAGCACTATAATAACGTGCATTTCTGCTCGTTATCAGACACCACCACAATGGTTACCTTATTCATATATTATAGATCATTTAGACTATTTACTCCAACCTGATCCACTCTTATGTCTCCACATAAAGTTCAAGTACTCATGTAATAGTCATGGATCTTTTAGTTTATTGGATTTATTTCTAAAACGAAATAAGCAATTCATATATTTAATACAATTTTATTGAATCAAACTTCAATAATAACTTTATTGATTTACAAAATGAGTTTATTGTTTATAAACCACGAGTTTTTGGACATAAAACCAAACAAAATAGACATTTGACCCAATTGTAATTATAAGCACTACATAAGAGTGTAACTATGGGTCTGTAGTAGTTTGTCCCATAATTATTGAATGAGGGTTAATTAATTAAATAGTTTAATTAATTGATCTCATATCATTGAAGCTTATAATCTATAGGTCTATAAGGTCCTCTTGCTAGCTCATAATGGACCAACAAGGATCAAGGTATTGAAAAATTAATTTGAAGTGTTCAAATTCATTATGGAAAAAATATTTTTGTTGTATGGGATACAATTAATATAAGTTATAATGTATGAAAATACATTAGTATATAGTTAATTAAGAATATGATTCAAATTAGAACTATACAGTTGTTGAATTTGAAATTGTGGCGGACGTAATGTAATGTAATGCCGCCGCAAAGACTGAATGATGATGTGTGTATGATGATGATATACGCTGCTAATCACGCTTCTCGATAATAAATGCGATACTACATTATAAAATAATGTATGCGATGCTGCTAAGATGTACTCGTAGTATGCGTTCATTTAGTATGCGCGTGTCACAAGTTTTCTTATGTTGAAACCAAGTATAATTCCACCGCAAGTTTCTCAGAGTTATCTAAGGTCAAACACGGGGATTGCGATGATAAATGCAATATTAATGTGATATATGCGACCGAAAACAAAATAATAAAGAATTATATTGGAAAAGTAAAATGCGGTGACAAATAAACAAATAAATGAATAACTGTGAAGATGTGCAAGTATCTGATGGAATGCGATGGCAAGTCTTGTGAAATGTGTCAGAAAGAGAACGGGTTGGGGGAAAGGACATCGCAAGTTCGTCAATCCTATTGAGGACGCAACTAAGGTTCTGCTTTCCCTTGGCTTACACCTCTCAGTGATCGACCGCGTTCCCATATCTCTATGGTGAATCAGGGATGAACATTGCAAACGCAAGGTTGTTTCCATCTCTGAAAATACTTCTTACTTTAGTTAACGCATTCTATCAACCTTCTTTCGAGAGGTGGATTAACATCTTCACTTCTACCCTCACTGGTGAGGATGTCGTTGAGCATGCGTTAGCTAAACTTAACTGATTTCTTCAACAAGGATTAACTTACTCACTTAATCCTTCCTTCTTACCCTGGAGGATTAGTTACACATGATGAGAGATTGACGATGAATGTATGGTGGAGAACAGAGAGATGAAGATGAATATGATAATGATATTAAAAGATAAAGATGAGCGTTTGTTACAGATAAATGAACGAAAGATTAGAAATGAACAACAGTTGATGAATAGAAAGTGAGAACAAATAAGGAAAGCGTGTCAATGTCTTGACACGGATCCTGGACGGAGTTGATTTGCTTGCTGGCGTGTAGAAGGAGTGAGGTGGAAAATTTCCTTCTCAGGATAGTTCCCCAGGTAGAATTGATCTTTGCACAGAGCTTCTCTTCAGGATTGTGAATGAATTTCTGGCTCCTGAGACTTACTTTCAGACTTGTCTCGTCTTTCTCTCGAATTTTCTCTAAATGTCTCTTCAAACTAGCCTCTTTTCTTTGGAATTGATGTAGTTATTTATAGACCTTGGCACCTCCATCGTCAGTGTTCCTACTCTGAAAAGTTACTTTTTCTGCCACGGCTTGGTAGAAACGTCCGCTCTACTCCACATTCAATTTGTCAGATCGTACAACAGAAAAGTTGTACAATTTCAGAAATCCCCGTGAATGCGTCGCTTTTTTCATGTACGATCGATCGCCACATGTGATGCAAATGCATTGATCTTTTTGTCCATGATCGATTGTTGCATGTGGGTGAATGCATTGCTCTTTTCAGGTCGCTATCGATCGTCGCATGCGTTGCTCTTTCGATCGTCGCATGCGGTGATACCTATTTCCTGTAAAACAAAGACTTGGACATCCCTTTTTGCCATCGCAATGGGGTCAGCGGGTGTGCTTCCGACATTTTACTACTTTTGCGTTTCTAAGCTAATTTCTATACGTTCGACGCAACTTTTTCCTTCTTTTTGCCGTATATTCTAAATAAGATGGCATAAATAACTTGTAGGATAGGAGAATAAATGTAATTGAATATGATTCAAATAGTTCATAATTAATATGGATGAGATTTATATTAAAACTATTTAATAAAGGAAGATTGATATATTTGAATATGATTCAAATAATTAATCATTTAATATGAATGAAGTTCATATTAAAACTATAGGTTGTGAGAGAAATGTACATTTAAATATAATTCAAATATTTATTTACTTTAATATGTGATATTAAATTAAATTCCTTTTATAATTAGGTTCTAACCTAATTATGTTCTATATATAAGAACATTATGAGAAGGGAAAAAGAACTAAAAATAAGAGAGCTTTCTCATATTTCACGATGTTCACAATTTCACATTTCTCAAATTCTTTCAAGTTGATCTCTTATCTCCCAAAAATTTCCATGATAGAGTGGTGGCACAAAGTTTATTTTAGGAAGAAATTCTCTTTTGAAAATTTTCTCTATAAATACAAAAGGTTTCTCAGCAACCTTCAAATATGAAATTTAACGCCCTAAAGTGAGTTTTTACTGAAAAAGAGAGTAGAGAGTGAGAGAATTATTTTGAAGGTTGTTCGAGATTCTGAGGTGAAAACCAAGGCGTGTTAAAGGATACCAACATCAACGGAAATGCTTTAATAGTAGTTTTTCTTCGTTCCTTTCATTCTCTTTATTTTTTATGCTTGTCAAATTGTATGCAAGTATGTATATGTCAACTATGAGTGGCTAACCTCTTTATTTCTAGGGTATTGATGGATTTTCTTATAGATTTAAATTGATAAGTAATTATTTTTATGGAAATTGTGCAATTGAATGTTTATTGTTTTATGGGACAGATCACGGTTGGACTAGGGCAAGTGGGAGATCTTGTACTAGGCGTATTGTGCCCTAGTTTATTGTTTTGTGTACTTGTAATTTGATTATCTTGTACATCCCACTAGCTTTAGGACAAGTGGAAGATTATTGGGGTTGATGCCCTAAATCTCGTAGGGTCCTGTAGTTTATAAACCATGTATGAACAAACATTTCAGCGATTTATAATATATGATATTTTATTCACATCTGTCTATGAAATATATGATATTTTAGTTGCATTAACCACAAACCAATAAACTAAGATCCATGGTCATCATTGTAACTTAAATATGTATGTGTAGACATACAAGTGGATTGTGTTTAAGTGATAACCTAAATGGTCTGTACTATATAATAAGGTTGGGTACCTTATCCTGGTGACACTACGAGTTTGGCCCACTTTGTAGGTGTTATAAATGTTGTAAAGTGCTATAAATGATCTGATCCTGATCATTCATGTATTAGACATGTGGGCGGAGATATTCTAAACAAAGGAGTTTGTATAAAATCGGACCATGAAATGTTTAGTCTCGTTATATAACACCATCAAGAGTTTTTACTATACGATAACTTTGCTTCCTCGATCGTCTTCCTCCTCAAAACTCCAAACTTCCCCTCTAACAAAAATTAGCCAGAGCCCACCACTCCTGGATTCTCACACCGAGAATACCAAGGTCACTAAGTGGTAGTGTCCTATTTGGTTTGAGTTTACTCGTTGTTGTTTGCTACTGTTCAAGGAGAGTTCATGACTTATTCAACGCATTCGTGGACAAGTATGATCGAGGGATTAACTTGAAGAACGGCTCTTCAAACGTATAATCTCTAAACTTTTTTTATTTCAAAAGCATGTTGTAATTTAAGTTTTATGCATAATCTGTTCTTGTATAACTGTAAATGTATGCATTCAATCACAATGGTATTTGGGCGATCTGCTTCCGCTCAAAGGTTCACTATCAAAAGAATCCCTTCGATTAGTATCAAAGCTAGGTTGTGTTCTGATTTCCAAATTCCATTTTCTGTATTGAATTTCCTTTATAGTTTGGTGGGTTTTAAGATTCTTTAATGTGTTTAACTGTTAAATGTTTGTTGATGTTGTTGATAGATAATTTTGGGATAGTTGTCTCTGTTTATGCTTTCTGTTTTAGTTTACAAAAGTTAATTATAAGGGTCCCTGCATTTATTGGGCATTATTTCTTGCAATCGAGTCTGTATTCATTTAAGTTTTTGAGTCGTTTGTGAAGAAGCTTCAGACACAAGAGTTGCAGTCCACTTCGACGAAGAAGATGAAACGATGGTTGCATCGTGTAGCTTAAGCTAGAGGATCGTTTAGTTTTGACTATGCGTTTGTGTAGAATTGTTTTACTAAATCATGTAGCATTTGCTAAACGGTCGCTTATCTAATGCTACGCTATCATGTAAAGTGTTTACTCAATCGTGTTGTGTTGGCTGCATGATCACATAGATAATCGAGGGTAAATGATCGTGCGATATTTGATACTCGATGCAAGGCATGTGCGCTAAACGATGGTGTAGTCTATCATGCTCATCGCATAGTCATTAGCTACACGAACACATAGTATATGATACTCAATGTTTGCTACTCGATCGTGTAAACTATCAAGCTCATCGTATAGTCGTCAGCTACGTGATCACATGACATGCGTTATTCGAAGCGCATTGCACGATCGTGTGAACTATCATGCTTGTCGCATAGTTTAGAGCCACACGATCATTGCTACACAATTGTTTACACTCGATGCATATTACTCGACGATCAAAGGGTTGGCTACACGATCATGTAACGAGGCTTCAAGGCGGACGGTTCAAGACCTGGTTCACCTGTTCGAACCAGTTGACTCAAACTTTTGTAATAGTTTTAGCATTTCCTTGTCGGTTTTGAGATACACTATCACGGTCCATCAACTTTTATTAAATATGCATGTGATGAATATTTATCTTATATGCCACAATTTATGTCATATAGTTTAAAACCCACCATAGGTTATGCATTTTATTCATGCATCATCTTTGTATTATAGGTGTTATAATATATTAGTATGCATGATTAAATTACTTAAAGCATGCTCATGCATCAAATAATATAAGAGTTATAATATATGCATGCATTATAGCATATCCATGCATCATTTATATTATAAATGTTATAATATAATGTTATATAAATGTTATTTATATTATAAATGTCATTTACATTATAAATGTTATAATTTATGATGTATGTCATATAAATGTTATAATAAAACACTTCGATCTGATCGAGGTGGAGAGTTTTTGGATTCAGAATTCTAGAACTATATGATAGAACATGGAATAGTTTCCCAACTCTCAGCATTTAGTACACCTCAGCAGAACGGAGTATCAGAGAGGAGAAATCGAATCTTGTTGGACATGGTTTTAGGGTTTTGCAGTAGAGACTGTAGCTTATATCCTGAACTGTGTTCGCTCCAAGAGTGTTTCCAGAACACTTTTGGAGTTATGGAATGGTCGTAAAGCTAGTTTACGTCATTTCCGTATCTAGGGTTGCCCAGCACAGGTGCTTGAGGCTAATCCTGAGACACTAGAACCACATTCTGGGTTATGCTTATTTGTAGGCTACCTCAAAAGAACGAAAGGGGGTTATTTTTATGATCCTAAAGAAAAAAAAGTGTTTGTATCGACAAATGCTACTTTTCTTGAGAAGGATCATATAAGGGAGCACAGAGCTAGAAGCAAAATCATGTTGAATGAGCTTTCCAAAGAAACTACTGAATCTTCAACAAGAGTTATTGACGTAAGTCCATCTAGTAGGTCAAATCCACCTCAAGTGTTAAGGGAAACTTGACATAGTGGGAGGTTTGCGAACCCACCTATTCACTATATGGGTTTAACTAAAATCCTAGTTATGGTAGCTGATGGCGAAGTTGAGGATCCGTTGTCTTACAAGAAGGCAATGAAGGATATTGACATAGATGAATGGAACAAAGCCATTGATCTTGAAATGGAGTCTATGTACCTCAATTCAGTTTGGGGTCTTGTAGATTAACCTGACGGGGTTAAACCTATAGGGTGTAAATGGATCTACAAGAAGAAACAAGGTACTGATGGAAAGATGCAAACCTTTAAGTCTAGACTAGTGGCAAAGGGTTATACCCAAGTAGAGGGAGTTGACTATGAGGAGACTTTCTCACCTATTGCCATGCTGAAGTCTATCTGGATCCTCCTATCCATTACCTCATATTATGACTATGTGATATAGCAAATGGATGTCAAGACTACTTTTCTGAATGGCAATCTTGAAGAGACCATTCATATAGTGCAGCCCGAGGGATTCATAGTCCAAGGTCAAGTGCAAAGGTTTGCAAGGTGAATCGGTCCATTTATGAACTTAAACAGGCATCTTGATCTTGGAATATAAGGTTTGATATTGCAATCAAATCTTATGGCTTTGATCAGAATGTTGATGAGCCTTGTGTCTACAAGAAGATCATCAACAGTTCAGCAGTTTTCCTAGTGTTATACGTAGATGATATCCTACTCATTGAGAATGACGAAGGCTTACTAACTACAATTTGAACTGGCTAGCGACCCAATTCCAAATGAAAGGTTTGGGAGAGGCTCAGATTGTTCTTGGTATTCAAATCTTTCGAGATCGAAAGAACAAAATGCTAGCACTATCTTAGACATCGTATATTGACAAGATGTAGATCAAATATTTGATGCAGAACTCCAAAAGGGGCCTTTTGCCTTTCAGGCACAGAGTTACCTTGTCTAAGGAACAGTGTCCTAAGATACCTCATGAGGTTGAGGAAATGAGACGGGTCCCCTATGCATCTGTCGTAGGTAGTTTAATGTGTGCGATGTTATGTACTAGACCTGACATCTGCTATGCAATGGGGATAGTCAATAAATATCAGTCTAATCCAGGATATGATCACTAGATAGCCGTCAAGAACATCCTCAAGTATCTTCGGAGAACAGGGGACTACATGCTTGTGTATAATTTTCAAACTGATAGGGATACTAAAAAATCCACTTCAGGATAAGTGTTCATTCTCAACGAAGAAGCTATAGTATGGCGAAGCAGCAAGCAAGGGTACATCGCGGACTCCACAATGGAGGCCGAGTATGGAGCGGCTTGTGAAGTTGTTAAGAAGGCCGTTTGGCTCAATAAATTCCTAAATGATTTGGAAGTTGTTCCAGACATGTCTAAGCCCATCATACTTTATTGTGATAATAGTGGTGCTGTGGCGAATTCCTATGAGCCTCGGAGTCATAAGCGCGACAAGAATATTGAGCGAAAATACCATCTCATCCGCGAGATTGTGCATCGAGGGGACGTGCTTGTTACGAAGATAGCTTTGAATCACAACGTTGCTGATCCGTTTAGAAGGCCCTCACGATTACAGTGTTTAAGGGACACCTGTAGAGTATGGGTCTATGGGACAGACCACGACTGGACTAGGGCAAGTAGGAGATCTTATACTGGGCGTTTTGTGCCCTAGTTTATTGTTTTGTGTACTTGTAATTTAATTATTTTGTACACCCCACTAGCTTTAGGACAAGTGGGAGATTGTTGGGGTTGATGCCCTGAATCTCATAGGGTTCTGTAGTTTGTAAACCATGTATGAACAAACATTTCAGTGATTTATAATATATGATATTTTATTCACTTCTATCTATGAAATATATGATATTTTAGTTGCATTAACCACAAACCAATAAACTAAGATCCATGGTCATCATTGTAACTTAAACATGTATGTGGAGACATACAAGTGGATCATGTTTAAGTGATAACCTAAATGATCTGTAGTATATGGATAAGGCTGGGTACCTTATCCTTGTGAAACTACGAGTGTGGCCTGCTTTGTAGGTGTTACAAATGTTCTAAAATGCTACAAATGGTCTGATCCTGATCATTCATGTATTAGAGATTCAAACGGGTATATTCTATACAAAGGAGTTTGTATAAGATCGGACCATGAAATGTTTAGTCTCGTTATATAACACCGTTCATAATTGAGACTTGCATTTCACTAGATTGACCATAGGTAACATGACCTTAATACTGAGTGAGTTATGAACTTCTACCTATGAGGGCGATCCTTTGATTTGCATGGGTTAGAGTGGTCAAATCACCGACTCAACAAGCCTACCATTTTGGGAATTCATCTTATCGGGAAGCTGGGAACTCAACTACAAAAGATGGAATTCACTCATTCCCCGAAGTAGGGGTAAATAGATAAATTGCTCCCTTAAGGGCTGATTCCGGGTCTTGAACAATGTGGCACCACACCCTCTCTTGGCTCCAGAGAGGTTTAGTCATAGTGGGACTATGATCTATTGTACATTAGAGGGATCAGTAGTACTTAAAGAGTTAGATGTAACTACAGGGGCAAAACGGTAATTTAGCCTAGTTGTACTTTGATAACGGGCAGAAATCCACGTTATTACAATGCTAAATTCTTAAACAATGTTGGCTTGTGTTGATAAAATATGTTAGATTGTGTCCAAAAAGCATTAAGTTCATAACATTGCGGTCATATGCGTTCATCGCATAGAAACAGTTAACTTTTGTATTTTTATGCAGAATATTCGTTGACGCAAGGCGAAAAGCGCGATCACAAGAAATCAACGGACGAGCGCAGCATTACCGTAAGGCTTTATGGTGATTTAGGCTCGCAAACATATGCACAAGAAGGATTTCCGCATAGAGTCGCCGCAACTTGGTGGGCGTATCTGGGAGAAAGGCATAATTAATCACGATGGGAAAGAAAGCTGATGACAGTCGAATCCGAATTAAGTTGACAAGCCACTAACGATAACAAGTACACTCAGCTTTTTGGTGACAAATATTTGGTGCATCAGTCAGAGAATTATAGTTATCCCATCAGTGCAGTCATAAGAGAGAAGCCGCCTTTCACCCCAAAGCTCTATAAATACCAAAGGCATCCTTAAGAAAAAGGAGTTCACCAATTCAGCAGTTCGGATAGTTAGATAATTTTCTCCCTAGTTAGTTTTAGCCTTGTCCATAGTTTTTCTTTATTTTTAAGGCAGAGCAAGATAAGAGCTGAGACTCCGGAAGATCGATCAGGGCAACTTGAGGGAGAACCCAGAGACGTAGAAAGCAGAGAGCGGGCCGACTTTCGCGAGAGCGAGACTATCTTTTAAACATGAGTAGAAAAGACAGTGTAAAAGCCTGGGAAGCAAGAGATTGCTACCATGCTTTTTATTCTCTTCTTGCATTGTTATTTTGTACTTTAACTTTATATTTATACAATGGAAGTTCTTATTCTACATTTTTTCACTCTCTTAGCACGCATGAGTAGCAAAACTAATCGAATGGGTTGAGAAGAACTAAGCTAACATGACCTAGGATCTTCATCGCATGCGGTTATCTTGTTTTATGTTGTGCCTAACACCCCTTTAAAGCTACTCAAGAGAGAGTCTAAAGAAAGAACCTAAAGACTCAAGAGAGCTAGGTTAGAATCTAGACTCGAGAGAGCAAAATTAGATCTGCATAAACAAGAGATATGGACTTAAAGATAAGCTCTGTTTGTCAACCTGCATCGTATGCACCCTAGAGATAGGTATGATATTATGTGGTCGCCTTATTTGTATGTGTGTCATTTTGTCATCGTATAAATAAGAATAGAAGCTTATGTGTAGTCCTATATAGACTTATCGCATATATCGCATGCGTTCTAGCATTAGAAGCCGTAGCATTCGCATCGAGAAATGGTTTACTATTGTATGTATGTTGCATGGTCGCATAGCATGAAGCATCCTAAGAAGTGTTAGCTGAATCTCTTCTCAATCCGTTCACCACATACTCATCGCATTTGTTTATTTTTATTGCCGCAAACAACAAACCAACCAACTCTAAATGCTAGAACGCATACCATTTTCTGAAAAAATTATCACCGCATACCATTTTCCCAAGTCCCTGAGTTCGACCCTGGAATTACCAAGAAACTCAGTGGGGTTTACACTTGGATTCCATTGAGAAAACTTGAGTGCTCAATGCATTTCCATCACCACATTTCATCCACAATTCCACCTCATAAAATAACACATCAAGTTTTTGGCGTCGTTGCCAGGGACTTTGGCAAATCAGTGTGCTAATGGTAATTTTTCTGATTTCTTTGCAACTCTAAATCTCTTGCGAATTACGACCTGGAGATTGAGAGGACATTTCGACGAAGACTAAGAGACAACCGCCAACAACAAGAGAGAACACCAAGAATGGCGGAACAACCGGAAGAAAAGGCCACAAACGCAAACAATATAATGGCCAACCTCATCATTCTGGTGAATGACCGCAATAGACCCATTCGGGACTATGCGTCGCCCAACCTCTATGATTTCTCTCCAGGAATCATGAGGCCAGCGTTAGACGGATCGAGGTTTGAAATGAAGCCGGTAATGTTGCAGATGATCCAGGCTGTTGGGCAGTTTAGAGAAAGGCGTGGCGAGGACCTGCATGCCCACTTCCGGATCTTCATAGAAATCTGCAACACTTTTGTGTTCCTGAATATCTTTACTAAAGAAGTTCGACTAACTATGTTTCCATTTTCTTTGTGTGACCAGGCAAGAAAATAGGCTCATTCCCTCGAGCCGGGAGGGATCACTTCGTTGGAACAATTTGTCGAAAATTTTATAAAGAAATATTTTCCACCAACCGAGAATGCCAGGAGAAGGAAATTAATAACAAATTTTGAACAACAAGGTGACGAATTGCTCAACGATGCTTGGGCGAGGTTTAAGCGGCTGGTAAGAGATTGTCCACATAATGGCTTATCAAGGACTGAATCCCTCTTCGTAGACTGCTGCCCATGCGAGAGCCGCTGGTGGTCTGCTAGACAAAACATATGAGAAGGCTAAGAACATCCTCGATCGCATTTCTAAAAATCACGAGGACTAGAGAGAGAGCGATCGGAGATTGAGGATAAAAAATAATGGCGCAAACAATGCGGTCATCGCATCCCTTCAAAATCAAATGACTGCGATGATGAGTTTGATTCAAGGCATCGCAATTAATAACACGAGAGCGAAGAAAGGGCAGGTCAATGCAATTGCTCAAACGACCGCAAGTTGTGTCATTTGCGAAGATGCTCATTCGATGGAAGAATGCCCAGAAAACCCACAGTCAGTATGCTTCATAAAGAATAATCCCTATTTCGATACATATAACCCCGGGTGGAGAAACCACCCGAATTTTTCCCGCAAACAAACGGTTCAATGCATAGTTAAGCTAACAGCTCGCAAACACCGCAATCTTCATCCTTAGAGAGCTTATTGAAGCAGTACATTGATAAGAACGAATCAGTGCTTCAAAATCAAGCAAATTCGAAATCTCGAAATTCAGCTAGGACAAATTGCGGGCGAGTTGAAAAATAGACCGCAAGGAGCATTGTCGAGCTCAACTGAGCTTCCTCGCAACGCTGGAGATACCGAGAAGGAACAATGCTTAGCAGTCTCCATGCTAAGAGACAACATGACTACGGAAGTAAGGGAGGAACCCATCGCAACCAACTTGAATGCAATGACAACCGAGGACCCGTTGACCTATAGTTCAAAAAAGCCCGAGAAAATGAACCCCAAAGTTGTGTCCACCCTCAAGCCTCTAGAACATGAGACAGAAGAAGTCTAGTTACTATTAGCTCTGCAAAGATTGAAGGAAAAAAAAAATTATGAAGACAAGATTGCAACAGTGGCCGCAACGCAAAATGCTATGATCCCACCAAAAATGAGCGACCCAGGAATATTCATGATACCATGCTCCATTGGAAGGGTCTACAGTGGCCAAGCACTATGTGATCTTAGGGCGAGTATAAACATCATGCCGCTATCAATCTTCAAACAATTGAATATTGGCACATTCACGCCCACGACAGAGACTCTCTTGCTTGTAGACAGATCCTGAATATATCCTGAAAGAGAGTTGAAAAATGTCGCAATCTCAATTGATAAATTTATCTTACCGGCAGACTTCATCATTTTGGATTGTAAAGCGGACGAAGATGTGCCCATCATATTGAGACGACAATTCCTTTCGACCGGTCGCGCTCAAATTGATGTGCGCAAGGAGAAGATTGCAATGAACATTCATGGGGAAAAGCTCCGGATTAAGGCAGTCTAGATCCCAGAGGACAAAGAAAAGAGGAAAAAGCCACCATGGACGTGAAAAGACCAGCTTGGAATAAGCAGTCCCTGAGTCAGTATGCGAATCAACCTCATCAGGGACGCAACTCTTTTTAATATCCTTTCTCTACATCAATACTTCATGAACTTTCATCACTCTGTTGTTATTGTTTATCTACCTGCATTTTTCTAAAAAAAGAAATTGCGATCGTGCTGAACGATTGCGATAAGCGATTTTGTTTTGTTTAAAATCATTTGACTCTCTCGATGTTTTTCTTGCAAACGATCGAGGCGAACGATTGTGGAGGCACTTCACGAAGAAGCAGCTTATCTTATTCTGTCACCGCAATCCAAAAAAGAAGATCACTGCAAAGCAGGATGCTTTAACAAATAATGCGAGCGACAGGGAAAATTTGGGAGTTGTATTCTTCCTTAACTTTATTCTAAATTCTGCACTTTCGCATCGCATTTTAATTTTGAAAGTCTTATCACTGCATCCTCTTTGATTACCCCAATCATTTAACATTGATAAATTTAGTCAGTCGTCACATATCTTTTTGTCAATTATGATTTCAATGATGAAACACATGCTTCTATTTTTTCATATATACTAGAATGAACTTACTCTTAGAAAACTCACCTCATGAAATATTTCTTAAAGTTAGAGGTCTGCTAGCTTTCTTTCAAACTTCTTTTATGTAGCTTCCTAAGAACATCGCATGACTTCTTTCAATCTTCTGGCAATGAGGACATTGCCGCATTTTAAATTTGGGGGTAAGGTATTTACTTTCGACCTTGCTATTTTTAGCTTTATGAAAAAAAATTTGAGAATAACAACTCCACTGTCAACGCAATGAGGAAACCCATGTTGATAAGAGTTAAGTTGTGAAAGGCACTTACCTGTAGTTGGATGTCCGCATGACACACGTGGGGGCAAGCCAAAATGAAAGTAAGTTACCAGGATCAACGCATAAATAAATGACCGCAACTCTGCTGCTAAATAGGTATAAGTTGAGTCTGAGAAAGAGCGCATTGCTCATAGTTGGATGTTGCATGATACATGTGGGGGCAAGCCAAAACGAAGGCGAGACACTTAGAGCAGCGTAAGGTCAGAAAAAAATAATAATGTCAAAAATATGCAAGGATAAAAATCATTTGACACCCCGGTGGAAAAGTTTTTTTGAAATAAATCATGTGATGTCCCGGAATTTAGTAAAGTCCTTTTGAAGGTTAAACTTGCGGTCCTAGGTTTTAGAAATATTTTAAGAGGAGACCGGAATAAAAATTAAGGGAATTTTGGTGTATAAGATTTGAATGAAGTATCCTTGAGAAATCTAGGAAAAGAAATTTGCGGTCGACTTTCTAAAGAAAATCTTTAACCTATGCTTGAGGATAAGCATTGTTTAAATTTAGGGGTGTGATAACGGGCAGAAATGCACGTTATTACAATGCTAAATTCTTAAACAATGTTGGCTCGTGTTGATAAAATATGTTAGATTGCGTCCAAAAAGCATTAAGTTCATAACATTGCGGTTGCATGCGTTCATCGCATAGAAATAGTTAACTTTTGTATTTTTATGCAGAATATGCGTTGACGCAAGCCGAGATGTCGGAGATCGTCAGCGCAATAAAAGAGAACCCGGAGGCGTAGAAACAGAGAGCGAAGCCGATTATCGCGGGAAGCGAGAACTATCTTTTGAAACACGAGTAGAATAAGACAGTTGTTAAAGCAGGGAGAGCATTGCTCAGGCTCTTTATTCTTTCTTGCATTGTATTTGTACTTCAACTTTATTATTTATATAATGGAAGTTCTTTATTCTAACATCTGTTCACGTCTCTTAGCACGCATGAGTAGCTCAAACTAATAATGGAGTTGGGTTGAGGAAAAAAGAAACTATGCTAACATTGACCTAGGAATCTTCTCACTGCGGTATTTTGTTTTATTTGTGCCCCACCCTTTAGAGCTACTCGAGAGAGGCGTCTAAAGAAAGGAACTTTAAC
>NC_052354.1:26018894-26060199 GCF_009727055.1 Benincasa hispida
GGCGAAAAGGTGCGAGGCACAAGAAATCAACGGAACGAGAGGAGAGGGACCGCAAGGCGTGAGCGCGTGAGGTGGGCGCGCAACAGCGGCGCAAGAAGGAGGGCCGCAGAAGAGGGTCGCCGAACGGGGGGGGGCGGGGCGCGAGGGAAAGGGCAGAAGGATCACGATGGGGAAGAAATCGGAGGAACGGCGAGCCCCAAAGGAAGGTGACCAAGGCCACGGACGAGAACAAGGACACGCGCGGTGCGGGGACAAAGAGGCGGGCCATCAGGCAGAGAAGTGAAGCCACGTCGCAGCGGGGGAGGCAGAAGAGAGAAAGCCGCGGGGACCCCAAGCGCGAGAAATGTGTACCGAAGGGTCAGCCGGCTAGAAAAAAGAGGTGCACCAAGGCAAGCGAGGGGAGAGGGAGAGAAGGGCGCCCGAGTAGGGGAGCAGGCCAGAGGTGTGCCGGGAGGGGTAAGGAAGGAGCAAGAGAAGAGCCGAGAGGGCGGAATAGCGCGCAGGGCAACGGAAAAGAGAACCGGAGGCGGAGAAAGGCTAGGAGCGAGCCGAGGCGCGCGAGGAGAGGCTGAAGATGAGTCGGCGGGAACACGGGATAAAAGACAGGGTAAAGGCCCGGGAAGCAAGGCGGGCGTACAAGGCGGGGAGGCGCGGGCGGGCAGGGATGGGGGACGTCATAACGGAGTAGGGAGAGAAGGGAAGGGCGGAGTGGACAGCGGGTCACGCGCGGAGCACGCGGAGGAGCGAAACGTAAGGGAAGGGGGGGAGAAGAACGAAAGCGAACAGGACCGAGGAGCGGCAGACAGGCGGGAGGGTGAGGGGGGGCCCCACCCCGAGGAGAGCGACGCGAGAGAGATGGCGAAAGAAAGAACCGAAAAAGAGCAAGAGGCGAGGGAGAAGCGAGACGGGAGAGAGCACAGAGGAGAGCGTACAGAAGCAAGAGAGAGGGAGCGAGCAAGAAGCGGGGGGGCAACCGGAGCGCAGGCACTCCTAGTAGAGATGGGAGAGGGTACGGGGCACGGATGGGGGGGTCAAGGG
This sequence comes from Benincasa hispida, assembly GCF_009727055.1. Classification (NCBI taxonomy): domain Eukaryota; kingdom Viridiplantae; phylum Streptophyta; class Magnoliopsida; order Cucurbitales; family Cucurbitaceae; genus Benincasa; species Benincasa hispida. Next base: position 26,019,933 of record NC_052354.1, read on the forward strand.
GGCAGGCAAGAAAGAAGAAGAGAGGCCGGAGGGGGGAGGCGGAAAGACGGATGGCGCGAGAGCACATGCGGAGAGCAGTAGAAGCCAGCCAGAACAGGCGCATCGAGAGAGTGGGGGACGAGGAGGTGGGGGGCAGGGGCACAGAGCAGGAGCAGCGGAAGAAGGGGGGTAGGGGAAGCCTGGCGCAACCCCGGGCACCGCAGACAACAGGAAGGGGCCAGTGTGCAGAACGGCGGCGCGAAACGCCGCAGCAGGGGAGGGGAGGAACGGCAAACAAGAAACAAACCAACGAGGGGAGGGCACGGGGAGCGCAAAAGGGGTAGGGAAATGATCACCGGCAGAGGGCCCAAGGCCCGGAGGGCGACCGGACTGTACCAGGAAGCAGGGGGGGGACACGGGGAGGCCACGGAGAAAGGGAAGGGCGCAACGCAGGGCCAGCACCGCAGGGCAGCCCAGAATTGCCACCGCAGAAAATGAACGCAGCAAGACGGACAAGCAGTGGGAGGGGGCAGTCGTGACTGGGGAGGGGGAGAGCGAAGGGACACAGGAAAGAGAAGCGGGTGAGGGTGAAAGGGCAGGGCTGGCGGGAGGGCGAGGGCGTGGCAGGGAACGGAGGGGGAGAAGGGAGGAAAGAGGGGAAGCAAGGGGCACGTACGGGGGAGCAGCAAGCGAACAGGGCCAGAAGGGCCGGGGGAGAGGCGCAAGGGAGGAAAGCGGAGAAGGAGGGGGGGGGGGAAGGGAAAGGGGCAAGGAAGGACGGAGGAAGGAAGGAGAGAGGAGAGGAAGGCAAGGAAGTCAGGAGAGACGAGAGAAGCGAGAGAAGGGGAGGGGAGAGGTAGGGGAAGGGGGGAACTGAAGAGGGGAAGGAGGGATGCAAAGAGAGGGAGTGAAGGACATAAACCGAGAAAGAAAGCCGGAGGGAGGAAGGACAAAACCGAGGAAGGACAAACCGAGGAAGGGGGGAATCCCAGCGCGCTCAGAGAAGAAGCCGGAGAGCCCGGGAGGGCAAGGTAGGTGGGAGGACACATAAACCGAGCCGCAAGCGAGACCGGCGCCAGCGAACGGCGCGCGTAAAAAGGGGGGACGAGGGGCGGCGTGCAAAAGGGCGTGGGAGGACCACGCGGCCAAAGGGCGGGGAAGGAAGGAGAGAGAAGGCAGGGAAGGGGGGGAGGGGCCGGCTGTGCAGGGGAGGAAGGGGAGCAGGTGAGAACGGGGGAAGAGGAAAGGGAGGAGAACCAACAAAGGGAAGGGGGAGGGCTGCGCGCGGGCGGCCGAGGGGCGAGCAGGCGGAGAGGGGGAAGTGGAAAGGAGCCGGACAAATGCTAGGGTGGGAGGGGCGGTCCGAAAATGCCGAAGGGCGAAATGCAAGTGCGGGCACAGTCGGGCGCCGGAGGGAAGGCGCAGGCGGGCAAGCCGGGGTGAGAGAGCGCCGGGGGAAGGGCCGGGGGTGCGGGAAGCGAGGCAGACAAGAGGAGGGGAAAGGGTAGCAAGGAGGGGCAGAGGGGAGACAAAGGCCCGGGGGTGCCCAGGGGAGGGGGCAGAACGGTAGCCCACCGAGGGCGACAAAGACAAAGAGACAAGCAACAAACAGCACGGGCAGGGGAGCGGGCCACGAACGAGGCGATGAAGGGCGAGAAGCAGGAACGGGGGGACAGGGACGCGCCCTAGGCGTGAGGGACACAGAGGCGGGGAGGGGAGGGGACGCGGAGAGCAGCCCAGTCGGAGGGAGCGAGGGGCGGGAAAAGCAGGCAGGGGAGCGGAAAGGCCGTGTGGGGAAGGAGGGCGGAGGAGGGCGAAGCGCGCGCGGGGCCGCCGCCGCCCGCGGGGGGGGGGAGAGAGAGGAGGAAACGAAGAAGACGAAGGCAAAGGCGGGAGCGAACAGGGCAGGCGGGACAGAAAAGAGGCAAGTAAAAGAAGGGGAGAGGCGTAGAGGCAAGAACAGCAAAGAGAGGGGGCCGAAGCGGGGAGCGGTAACCCGGGGCAACGACCGGGCCGGAGGGCTCGACGGCTCGCGGGGAGGGGCAGAGACTCGGACCGGGAGGGGGGGGCGGGCGAGGGAGGGGGGGAGCCAGGCGGGGGGCGGAAAAGTCGGACCACGCTCAAGGGGTGAAACCAGGGCGGGGGACCAGAGGCCCCGCAGGGCGCGGCAGGGAAACAGACGCGGGGAGGACGAGGAAGCCCACAGGGGACGGCCCCACAGAGGCCACACGAGAGGGAAAGGAAGCGAAGGCCCGCGAAGCAGGGGAACGCCGGGAGGGAGAAGGCTGGCAGGCGGAAGGAAAAGAATATACAGTGCAGGGGAGGAGAAACGGGCCAAGGAAAACGAGAGCAGGCCGAGAAAAGCAGGAAGAATAGAAGAAAGCAATAACGCACAGGGGGTGGTGCGGCGAACGGGCGCGGCCACCGGGAGAAACAAGCAGCAAGACGGCGCCAAGGAAGAAGCAGACACCAGCAAAAAAATGACCGGGCGAGGCGCGAGAGGCCAAAGAACTGGGAAGAGGGGGCGCCAAGACGGGGGAGGAGGAAAAGAGGAAAAAAAGGGAGAGAGAAGGGAGAGAGAAGGGAGAGGCGGGGCAGGCGGAGGGGGGGGAAGAAAAACGCCGCGGCCGAAGGGGGAGAAGGGAGGGAGGAGAGGGGAGAGGGGGAACCCCAATGAGAGGGGAGGCGGGGGGATGTGCAGAAATGAAGGAGGGAGGGAGAGGGGGGGAAGGCAGAAAAAATGAGAGGGTGGAAGCAGAGCGCAAAGTAGGAGGCCAGCCAAGGAAAACAAGAGAAGCATAAGAACAGGAGAGCGAGGAGGAGCGGGAGAGAAGGAAGGAAGGGAAGGAGAGGCAGAGAGAAGGAAAAGGCGACGGAGGAAGGGGGAACAGGGCAAAGGAAACCCAAAAACGAAGGCGCAGCGGAAAGCCAGGGAGCGAGCCAAAGGGACCCGGAGGGGACCCGGCGAGCGGAGGCGCCACGGGACGGGGAAGGAGCGGAGTGGGAAAACGCGGTGTATGCACAGGGAGACACCGCAGCCGGAGAATGCCAGACCCACGGCGGACGAGGAAGAGCCCGAACCCAACGGGCCAGGCGTGGGCCAACAAAGCGACAGATTGAGACGGGCGCGGGGGCCAGGAAGAGTCGAACCGACGCAAGAGCAACCGGGGACGGGAGGAACACGAGCAAACGGCGGAGAAGGAGGGATGAGAGGGGGAGGAGGGGGGAATAGGAGGGAGAGGAAAGAAGGCGGGGAGGGAGAAGGGCGGGGAGGCACGCAAAGTGGCGCATTAGTGTGTGAATGCAGGGCGAAACCCCCACGGAAGGGGCCCGCGGAGAGGCCAGGGGCGAACGCCAGGGACGGAAGCGCGAAAACCGCGGGAGCGCGGGAGAAGGGGCCAGAAAAAGGGGCGAAAGACAGCCGGAACGCAGTAAGAGGGGGGGGGAGGGCGGGGCCGCAAGGAAGAAAAAGAAACAGAAGGCGGGGCGGAGCGGGCAAAGAGAAGAGGGAGGAAAGGGAAAAGGAGAGGGGGATGGGCGGGGGAACACGGACGGAGGAAGGGAGTGCAACGAACACGGCGGACGAGGCGGGAAGGCTGAGTGGGGACCCAAGGCAAACACACAGAAGAGGATAACCAGCGAGCGAGGCGAAGGGTGAGAGGCGGCGAAGGCGCGACGCGGTGGGAGAGAGGCGAGAAGGCGAGAGGACGACACAAAGCAGCGAGGCGGACGTGAGGCGAGGACAAGGACACACCACACAAAGAAGGGGACCACAGAAGAGCAGAACTCGAGCGGGGGGGCAGGCGAGGGCGAGGGGACAAACAAAGGCGGAGGGCGAAGTTCCCGAGCGCGGGCGGAGTGGGAGCGAAGCTGGCGCGGCAAGGCGAGGGGCGAACCGAGCGCGGTGGCGGGAGGGGCGGGCAGGGACGCGGCGCGAGAGCGCGAAAGGGGGAGGGGGGCCACACAGAGAAAAGCAAGAACCGAGGTGGAGGAAGAGCCGAGGGCAGGAGCGGAGGGGCGTGCGGAAACCCAGGAAGGAGGGGAGGCGGACGGCAAGGCGGGGCGGGAAGGAGGTAACAGGAGGGAGAAGCACGACGCGTCAGATGAGGACAGAGAGAAAGGGAAGGACAAATGAACAAGGCAAGAAAGAGGAAGAAAGAGCCGGGGAGCAAGGGCGGGCGGCCAGGGCAGGGGACACGGGCGTGGCGACGCGGGGCAAAAAGAGATGCGCGCGCGCGATGGGAGAAGCAGGCGCGCGGGGCGGCGGGGCGACAGCCGCCTGTGGGGCGCGGGGGAAGGGGCGCGGAAGCGAGCGGCGACAGCGCGGGCGCGGGCGCGGGCGCCGGCGGAAAAAGAAAGGAAACGAGGAGGGCGAAAACGGAACGAGGGAGAAGAAAGAGAGCGAACGAGCCAACGGGCGGAAGGGGAACGCCGGGGCGGAAGGTAGGCCGGCGGGAGGGAGAGAGCGGGGGGGAAAGGGGCGGCGGCGGAGGACGACGACAGAGTCGAGAGGGCGGGAAGGCGCGGACGGCAGGGGATCCGAAGAGGGGCACCGGAAAAGCGGAGGGGATACGGGGGAAAAGGCGGGAAGTGGCGGGGGCAACGGAAGGGGAGGGCGACCTGGAGCAGCGGCGGCCCAGGGGAGGAAGGAGGCCGGGCACGAGAGGCGCGCCCGTGCCGGAGGCGGGCGACGCGAGGCGGCAAGCCGGCGGGAGCAGAGGGGGCGAAGCACAAAGCACCGCAAAGTTCCTGTGGCGAGGAGGCGACGGCGAGGCCCGGGTAGGGGGCGCAGACGGGGAGCGCGCGAGGGCCCGGAGCGGGCAAGCGCGAGGACGGAGAAAGACAAAAGGGAACGTAGGGCAGGCGCAGAACGGAGGCAACACGCAGGAGGAGGAACGAGAAGGTAACGGAGCGGGGTAGGCCGATAGACAGTAAAGATAAAGAGAGTGCAAGCACGGAGCAAAGACCAAAGAACAGACGCGAAGTGAACGGCAAGAATAGAGAAGCGCGGAAGAAGGCGGGCAGAGGAGAGGGGAAGGCACGAAGCGAGAGGGAGAAGAAGAGGCGGAGCGGCGCGAGCGCAAATAACAGCAGGAGGTAACGAGGCACAATGAAGCAGGATACCGTACAGTCAGAACAGATGTGTCCATCCGTGCGAGTGGTTAAGGAGATCATTAAGGACGGTGATAGTGGGTCAGATTTGGTGCAACATATACATGCTACATACCCTCTCCTCAATCGCAGATCTTAAGATCGAGTGAATATCATTGTTCAGATTAGCGGAGCGGCAGAGTAGGGAGAGAGCGCGTGCGAGTAAAGGCTGCGCGCAAAGAGGGTGAGGGCCGAGAGGGCGGCAAGGAGACGGCAGGCAAAGCGGAAGAACACCACAAAAGGCACCGGAAGCGGTCTCGAGGCGGGCGCCGTCGGAAAAAGAGGGCGAAAAACCGGAGGACGTCAGGGAACCGGCAAAAGGAACGTTGGACGATAAGGCGGGACAGGCACAGGATGGGAGGCAAAAAACGGGGGCCACCGGGGTGGTCGTGAGCGGGCTGGGCAAGGAGGGTGAGCCGGGCAGAGGGTGGGACATGAGGAGGGGGGCGGACCGGGCGGCGAGCGCGAAGGCGCAGCCGGCGGGGCGGGCCCCCCACAGGAGGGCAGGGCAACAAGGCCAGACGAGGAGCAAGGCCAGCGCGGGCGCGACGCAACGGAAGACCTGAGGGAGCAGCAGAAGTGGGCGGGACATGGTGGAGGCGGGGAGCCCGGGGACGGACGGGCGCAGGGAGGCGGGCCCACCACGGGGCGGGGAGTTCAATCAGGCCAACGACAGGGAAGGGCCGGGCACTCATACACGGAACGCGCGACGCAACAGGGGGGCCGCAGAGGGCAGGGAGTTCAGGGGAGGGTGGAGGCGCAAGGGGGCAGAAGCGAATGAGAGAGCAAGGGGGCGAAAGGAAAAGACCGGTACCCCCCAATAGGGAAAAGGTCGGGGGGGCCAAGGGCCGCGGGCCGAGAGGGAAATAGATAGGGAGGGCGAGAGGGCGGAGGAGCGACAGGGAAAGAGGGTGGAAAGAAAGCGAGCAGAGACCCCGGGCGAGGACAGGAAGAAAGAAGCAGGGAGGGACGGGGCGGGAGAGGAGGCCAGGCGAGGGAGAGAGGAAAAAAGAGAAGCATGGGGAGAAGGCGCGAGATGGGGGGCAGCAGGGAGAAGCAGAAGGGGACAAAAAGACAAAGGGGAGGACGGACAGAGGCGAATAGAGGAGAGGCAGAGGGAAAGGAGGGGGGGAAGCAAGAGGGGAGGGCCACGGCAAGGGGAGGGAAGACGGGCAAAGGAAAAAATGGCGACGCGAAAGGAGGCGCAGGCGAGAAGAAAGAAGCGAAGGAGGAAGGACAACGCCACAGAAGGATGCAGCGGCGCGCCCACAGGGGAAGGACGCGGAGGCCGGGAGGGAAGTAAGAAGGTGTAAGCGGCAGCGGCGTGCGGGAAGGCCGCCACAGGGCGGGTCGTCCGCCGAGCGGGGCAAGAAAAGAAGAGGCGAGGAGGGGCAAATGGAGGGGAAACAAAACAAAAAGCGCGGAGCGGCGCACGCGGGCAGCACGGCTGTGGGAGCACAGAGGGCGGCGGGGAGTAAAAAGGGCAGGAGTGGAACACCAGAACAAGCCAGGGACCAAGGGAGGAAAGTGGCAGGAGATAGGAGGGATGGTGAGTAGATAAGGAAGGAGGAAAAATGAGGTGCGGCATCTTTCGGTGGAGAGGGGATGAGGCGTAGCGTAATCAAAGCAGTCGAGACGGCAAGAGGGAGCGGCTCGGGACCTCAAGACTCAAGAGAGCTAGGTTAGAATCTAGACTCGAGAGAGTAAGATTAGATCTACATAAGCAAGAGATAGGGACTTAGCGATAAGCTTTGTTTGTCAACCTGCATCGCATGCACCCTAGAGATAGGTATGATATTATGTGGTCGCCTTATTTGTGTGTGTGTCATTTTGTCATCGCATAAATAAGAATAGATGCTTATGTGTAGGTCCTATAGACTTATCGCATATATCACATGCGTTCTAGCATTAGAAGCCATAACATTCGCATCGAGAGATGGTTTACTATTATATGTGTGTTGCATGGTCACATAGCATTAACGCATCCTAGGAAGTGTTAGTTGAATCCCTTCTCAACCCGTTCACCGCATACTCATCTCATTTTCCATTTCATCAACTCTTCTCGAAACTCCGCCGCATTTGTTTATTTTTATTATTGCAAACAACAAACCAACCAACTATTTGAGTTACGGTTACTGCAAAATTTTTATGGAAAATTATCACCGCATACCGTTTTCCCAAGTTCCTGAGTTCGACCCTGGACTTACCAGGAAAATCAGTGGGGTTTACACTTGGATTCCACTGAGAAAATTTGAGTGCTCAACGCATTTCCATCACTGCATTTCATCCATAATTCCACATCATAAAATAACGCATCATACTTACGAGAAATTTGTGAGTGGTCATCGTACTGTTGATTGGTTATATCTAATGGACACAGAAATATATCTGTAGTGTGAAAAGTGTAGTTGTCAGTCTTTAGTCGAGTGTCTGACAGTTAACGGATGGTGGATAATGTGATTAAAGAGTTTAATCAATTATTCACATACCGTTGGAGCATCAAGCTACAGGTCCATAAGGTCCCCTTGATAGCTCAATGGATTTAAGCTGAGAATTAGTTTTTGGGTTAATTTGAAATGTTCAAATTAATACGTAGGAATTTAATTATATATGATATAATTCAATTAATTCAATTATATACGATATAATCGATATAATGTATTTGATATATTATTGTTTAATTGGAGGAACTAATATTTGAATATGATTCAAATATATTTTTTATGAATTAGATTCATAGTTGTTAAATTTAATATAAATATGGTTTATATTAAATACCATAAAATAGAGAAAAATAACTATAGTTTACATATTGTATATTATGCAATATTAAAACTATAGGTTTTAAATATAGTATGATAAGTTAGTTATCATATTTATTTATAATTTATTAATTATTTGATAATTATCCTTTTTCTCTCTAACCACCCTTAGTGGGTTGTTATTTAGTTTTATGGCAAAAGTGGGATTAATAAAAATTGGTTTTTATTATTCTAAGGGCAAGCATTCATGATCAAGTAACTAGACGATAGTATTGAGAGCCTATGCAATAGACTCGCTTCTCTAAATGATCAATAGTTCTTGCTATACGATATCTTTGCTTCCTCGATCGTCTTCCTCCTCCAAACTATAAACTTCCCCTCTAACCAAAATTAGCCAAAGCCCACCACTCCTGGATTCTCACACCGAGAATACCAAGGTCACCAAGTGGTAGTGTCCTGTTTGGTTCGAGTTTACTCGTTGCTGTTTGTTGTTGTTCAAGGAGAGTTCGTGACTTGTTCGACGCGTTTGTGAATGAGTACGATCGAGGGATTAACTTCAAATGGTTCTTCAAACGTATAATCTCTAAACTTTTATTTCAAAAGCATGTTATAATTTAAATTTTATGCAAAATTTATTATCGTATGACTGTAAATGTATATGTTCAATCACAATGGGATTTGGATGATCTGCTTCCACTCAAAGGTTCTCTGTTAAAAGAGTGAAGGAACTTTTATCAAAGAGAACCTATGAGTGGAAGAAAGATCGTTCCAAATTCATTGTGACAGAAATACAATCATTCACAAACATACATACAAGCTATGCAGTTCAGAAAAATTACGTCATGTTGTCAACAAATTAAATACAAAGTAACGAGAGACATACCTTTAAAGAACTCTTCTTCTGTCTTTCTCTCACTCTCGCTTGGAACAGCGCTTCTCGTTATCGCTGTGATCGCCAAGCCAATCGTATACCCAAATTTCACACTATCGCTCAACACCGAATGGTCTTCTACACGAACAAGCAGCAACTTGGACACCACCACTCGGTGACCTTGGTATTCTCGAAGTGAGAATCCAGGAGGTGTAGACTCTGTTGGATTTGGTAGAGGGAAAGAGGAAACTACGATCATATTCAATGACCATACAAGTGGGAGAGTTTAGAGTCTATCGTATAGACTGGTTCTTGATCGTTTAGAAAAGGTGCACGATCATTTTGGTAAGTAGGTATGATCGTTTAGTAAACCTCGCCCAGTCGCGCGATCGTTTAGTAAAAGTTATACGATCATTTAGGTAGATGCGCATGTATACGATCATTCAGACAACACATTGAGCTGTCGTGTAGGCTCTCGTTAGCTAAATGGTAGGCAGTGTACAATTTATGAAGCGATTATCGATCTTTTTTACAAAATGAAAACAATTTTCATTTTATCCTTTCAGTTATGAAAATTGAATGCAACCTCCCACTTTCACGCACGGTTATGGAGAAAACCACCAACAATTATCTCATAATTGTTTTATTTATAAATAAATATAATAACTAACTTATTATATTATATTTATAACCTATAGTTTTAATATCACATCATATGCAACATTTAAACCGTAGTCCTTTTCTCCTTTACTTGATACAAATCATATTTATATCATTTTTCCTCCAATTAAAGTATCTCATACATCATGTCAACTATATCATATATAATAGAACAAGTTTAATCGTATCATATATAATCAAACTCCCTCTTGTCAATTTGAACACTTCAAACTGACCCAAAAACTGATTCTCAACTTGAATCCACTGAGCTACCAAGGGGACCTTTTGGACCTATAGCTTGAAGCTCCAACAGTACGTGAATAGTTGACTAAACTTTTTAGCCACGAGATCCACCCTTCGTTAACTGTCGGGTACTCCACTAAAGACCGACTGCTGCACTCTTCTCACCATAGATATATTTTTGTGTCCATCAGATACAACCAATCAATAGTATGATAACCCTTCACAAATGGTCGTAGGTACAGCTGAGCCAATTTATCGTTTTTCCCTTATAGTTACATCTAACTCCTTAAGTACCACTGAGCCAATGAATGTACTTTGTGATCGTTATCGCTGTCAACTTAATTTGGATTCGACTGTCATCAGCTTTCTGTCTCATTGCTCTTTATTGGACTTTCACCCAGATGTGCCCACCATGTTGCGCTGACCAAGTTGTGGCGATCCTTCTTGGGCGAATGTGTGCAAGCACGATCAACGCAAAACCTTGTGGTGAAGTTGCGCTCACCCAATGAATTCCTATGATAGCAATCTCTACATTGCGTTAACGCATATTCTGCACAAAAATACAAAAATCAATAGTTCTAATGTGTTGAATGCATACAACTGCAATATTATAGTTTATGCTTAATGGACGCAATCTAACACATTTCATCAACGCAATCCAACATTGTTTAAGAACTTAGCACTATGGTAACGTGCATTTCTGCCCATTACACTAGGTGATGCGTTGAAGTTTCTATACAATGGAACTAAATGATCGTTTAGCTACGGTGTTGCACGATGCGATAATGTTCTATATGATAGAGCTAAGCAGTCGTTTAGATGCGGCGGACACTAAACGTTGACATGAAGCGCTAGGCGATGGTGTTAAGCGATCGTTTAGTTCTACCCAAGAGCTAAATAATTGCTCTATGTGATAGTCAGATGACACTAAGCGATCGTGTACCTCTTCTCAACAAAAGGCGATCGTGTTAAACGATTGCCTTCAGCGTTACACGATCGACCTTTGCAAGACTTTGAGGTTGGACCGAGAGCAGTTGGTTCGACCGGTTTTCTCGAGGTCTAATTCGATTCAGCCTCAAAGTGTTTTTTTACTGGCCCGGTTCAGACTTATCCAGTCTGGTTCAAGATGCTTTGGTTCGGTTTGGAGCGATTTGAGCAGTTCAAAGACGGTTTTGGAGCTATTTGTAATAGTTAGGCTTCTATTTGCTTGTTTATGCCAAAACTAAAACCATATCAGTCTATGTTTAATTATTTATACATTTGATGTATGTTGTAATTAAATAAATCTTATATGTGCATACAGTATGTCATTTAGATTTAAAATCCCACCATAGGAAGCATGTTACATGCATTGAAAGTATGTTATAATCTGTTATAATATATAGTATACATGTTAAGATTTCTTGTATTTAATATAAGTGTTATATTAAATATTGAATGTCTTTATGTATGTTATGGATGTTTAGCATGTCTAAAGTTTTATAAGATTTTATAAAATTGGGTTAGACATTTAAAATCCATAAACAACAGTTGCATGCTCACGTAGGTTGACCACCTGTTTTAATAGTTAAAACTTATAAAACCCAAGAGGTTACAAACTCAATCGGTATATAATCCTGTCTAAGGCTGGGGGTACTTAAGTCGATGGTTTATAGAACACCTCCTACCTAGGGATTATGGCCAAATTATTGAGCATTCCTATGTTGCGCCTGCTGGTTAGCTTTAAGCGGCCCTTTACTAGTCGTTTAACGATGGCTATCCCCACGGAGGGTTGTAACATAGGAGAATGTGTGTTTAAGAGTAACGACCCATGTATTTAAGTGGCCCTTTCCTATGTTTTTAGATTTGAGTATGTCGTCAGACGGAACAGTTTACGGTTTTGTTTAGAACATTATCTTTATAAATTTTTTCTTTATCTCGATTACATGTTTTATTTACTTTATTTATTTGTCAATTTAATATTTTTGGTTTGAAATAACCTTTCCTGTGTCACTGAACTTGTGATATGTCAGTAAAAGTGTTTTGAATGAAAATGTGTATTTAAGAGTAACGACCCATGTCAGAGTACTCAAATGGTCGAAGTCGTGACAGTTGGTATTAGAGCCTAACTTTTATGTTTTGTAGTCTGACTTACAATGTAAGTTTTGGTTTTGTGTCCCTTATGGCTAACCACGGATCCCTTGTCCACACCAGGTATGTTCTTAGGTAAGGTGTCTAAAATTATATATGCATGATATTGCATGTTTTCTTTAGGGGTAGTGGTAGACTGTTTACTTTAACTGAGAATTTAAAGGAGGTTGACTGTGAATGATAGGAAATGCCCCCATGTAGCAGTGCAAGGAGGGATAATTGTAGAGGTAAAACTGGTGAAAGGGATGGACATCACCCATCCACTGAAAATATTGTAGGGCATAAGGAATAGACACCAGTGAACTCACCTCCTGATGCACCCGTCACCTAGGGAGATCTTGCGACATTGACGATTCAATTAGAAGAAAAATTTTATGAAGATAGTGGAAGAGGTGTTAGCTTGTAAGGAACCACCTCAATAGGTTCCTGCTCCACAGCAGAATTTGTAGGATCTGTCCGTTGAGGCCAAGCATCTGAGGGATTTCCAAAAGTATAATCCCCCACATTTAATGGGTCCCTAAAGGACCATACCAAGGCAGAGTTATGGTTATCTTCCATAGAGACGATCTTTCGATATATGAAGTACTCGATCAACAAGAAAGTATAGTGTGCGGTTTTCTTGCTTAAAGATAACGTTGTCATCTAGTGATAGTCGCTGAAAAGATGATTGATGTCGAAGCTGGAGCAATAACCTATGAGCAATTTAAAGAATGGTTTTACCTAAAGTACTTCTCCACCAGCTTGAGGAATGCTAAACAACAGAAGTTTTTATATCTAAAACAGAGCCAGATGTTGGTCGAAGATTATGATCAGAAGTTTGATAAGTTGTCCCATTTTATTCCTGAACTTGTCGCCATAGAGGTTAATAGCGTAGAAAGATTTTTTCCAAGGCCTAAAAAGTGAGATACATGGTTTTATGCAGTCCTTCAAGCTGACTATTCATGTGGAGGCACACTGTTTGGCGGTAGAGATTGACTCCCAAGAGAAGGGGGAATGCCTAAAGCCTCAAGGGTTAGGACCCTCATCAAGACAGAAGAGAAAGGCAGAACAAAAGGCCCCTAAGCCCCCACAAAAAAGCTCAGGAACATTTGGACCATTACAACATTATCAGTAGTAGAACCCTGAGACGAGAGAAGAGTCCGTGTTGGGATTGATGTCCTAAATCTAGTGTATCTCGTAGTTTGTAATTTTGTCAACACAAATTATTTATCTAATAAAATTAGAGGTATTTTATTTGCATCTACACAGCATTAATTTAATCCAATAAACTAAGATCCAAGGTTATATGTTGGGTTGTATGTTCTAAAACTCGCAGTTTGTAAAATTGAACATATTCTATTTGCAATAAAGATGTTATGAAAGTTTATTCAGTAAAATAGTTATTGTATGTAAATTGCACTAAATCTAATAAACTAAGATCCATGGCTATTACATGAGTACTTGGACTTTATGTGGAGACATAAAAGTGGATCAAGTTCAAGTAGATAGTCAAAACAATCTATAGTATATGAATAAGGTTGGGTACCTTATTCTGGAAACAATATTGGGTGTTGCCTACTTTGTATTTAATACAAACAAAGTGATCCTGATTGTTCATGCGGAGACATATGAGTGGCGGCATCCTATGCAACGAGTTTGTATAAGACCAGACCAAGAGATAAAGTCACTCTTACTTTATAATGTTGTTTACTGTTTAAGACTGGCTATTTCAAAGTGATGACCTAGGTAACTTGACCTTAATCCTGATCTAACTATGAAATCCTATTTATTCGGGATTATCCTTAGATTTGCATGGGTGAGGGTTGGCTCAACAGTGCCAGCTCAATAAGCCTCCCATTTCAAGGGTAAGACCAAGTAGATAGCTGGGGAATAGGGTGTAAGACAGAATTCACTCCTACTTGCTTTTAAGGATAATAGAAAGGTTGTTCCCTTAAGTGCTGACTCCAGGTCTTGAACAAGGGACTCCACCCTCTCATTGGAACAAAATGTAATCTCGGGGGTAAAACAACTTTTGACCCAACCGTTATTAACGTACAACCTGTGAAGGGTTGACTTACTGATATAATTATATCGAGTGGATAGAAATACATCTACAGTGAAGGGAGTGCAACTACTGAACTTTATTGGAGAGACCCGATAGATAACACATGTTGATTAATTTGGTTTAAACTATTTAGACAATTAATATCGGATCTTTGGAGCCCATGATCTGTAGGTTCATTAGGTCCTCTTACTAACTCACAAACGGATTAAACTTTATAATAGTGAGATGAGAGAATTTGAAATATTCAAATGTGAATTAAGGGATTCATGAATTATATACAATATAATTACACATTTAATTAACTAATTAAACGAAATTGGATAATTGGATAATATTTAAATTTGATTTAAATATTAATTACATGAATAAGGATTCATGGTTGAGGAATTGGTGTTTAATTTATTTAATATTTGATATTAAATTAATTCAATTAATTAAATGGTTTAGTTAATTATTTAAATAAATTTTGTTTAAAATTAATTGTTTGAATTAATTTTGTTTACAATTGAAAATTTGAATTTTATGAAAATTCAAATGTATAAATCAATTTTTTGTTTTAATTTGATTTTTTGAAAATTAAATTAAATATTAAAAAGGGAAATTATTTCAAATGGTAAAACTGTTGAAAATATTTACAAGATATAGCAAAATTTTAGAATAATCAATGATAGACATTGATAGACTTAGAAGTCTATCAGTGTCTATCATTGATAGTTTTAAAAATTTTCTTTATTTTGTAAATATTTTATTTTTTATATTTAAAAATGGCCATATTAAAAATTGATTTTAAATCAATTTTAAAACATAGTGGGTTTTTCTCACTTTTGACACTAATTTCCCACTAAGTTGTTTTAGTGTCATTTATTCATGCATTTTGAATGCATGTTATAGATGAGGAAACAAAAGAAGCACAACAAAGTAAATATGACTTGTCATTGAGACATGTTTAGTGGAAAATGATAAATTAACCTGGATATTAGATTCATGTGTCTCTAATCATATATGTGCTTTCACTCAGGAAACTAGTTCCTGGAGGCAGCTTACAGAAGGTAAAACAACTTTTAAGGTAAGGACCGGGGAGGTTGTCTCAACTAAAGCAATGGGAGATATGAAGTTATTTATTGAAAATAGGTTCATTTTACTTGAAAATGTTTATTGCAATACGAAATATGAAGTTATTCATTGAAAATAGATTTATTTTACTTGAAAATGTTTATTATATTCCTGCCATAAGGAGGAATTTAATATCTATCTCATGTTTGCTAGAACAAAAATATAAAGTCTCTTTTCAAGATAATGAAGTGTTTGTTATTTCAAAAGGTATTAAAATATATTTTGCAAAACTGACTTATATGTGTTAAAATCTACTGAGTTAAAAATTGAACATAGGTCTAAAGCAGCTAAAACTCAAAACAAAAAACATAAAATTTCTCCTAACACCTATCTTTGGAACTTAAGACTTGGTCACATTAATCTCATTAGGTTAGGAGACAACTTTCTACTGCCATGTGAATCTTGTCTTAAGAAAAAATGACCAAAAGATCTTTTACAAGAAAAGGTCTTACAGCTAAAGAACCCTTAGAGCCAGTACATTCAAACCTATATGGTTCGATGAATGTTAAAGCAAGAAAAGGGTATGAATATTTCATCAGCTTTATCGATGATTATTCTAGATATGGCTACATTTACCTAATACATCATAAATTAGAAACCCTTGAAAATTTCAAGGAATATAAGGCAGAGGTTGAGAACCAACTAGGTAAAAAGATTAAAACTGATAGAGTAAATATTATAAACACAGAAGCAAACATTATAAGACAGAAGCAAACAAAATCATTATGCACTCTAATTCCATTAATTTGAGTAACAAACATGCAATTTCAAAATTTTGTCATTAGGGTTTCAAGTTGAATACCTTTGATGATTTCCTCAAATTCCTTGCTTTCTCCACAGAATTCTCCTTCAAGCTTTATAGTAGACCTCCACAAAAGTCTTCTCTACTAATCTCAGGCCTTGGATTGAGTGGTAGTCTGTTCTTCGATCCAAAAGAAAATAAAGTATTTGTATCGAAAAATGTTACTTTCTTAAAAGAAAACCACATTAGAGAACATAAGCTAAGGATCCAAATCATATTAAATGAAATTTCTAGAGAAACTACTGAAACTTCAACAAGAGTTGTTGAAGAGGCGAGCACTTCGACAAGAGTTATTGATGTTGTTTCATTTAGTCAAACACACCCTTCTCAAGTGTTGAGAGTGCCTCGATGTAGTGGGAGGATTGTAACCCAATCTACTTTCTATTTGGGGTTAACAGAAACTCAAACCGTCATATTAGATGATAAGGGTGAGGATTCATCATCTTATAAGAAGGCAATGGTTGATGTTGACAAAGATGAATGGATCAAAGCCGTAGGTCAAGAAATTGAGTCTATGCACTCCAATTCTGTCTAAAAAATTGTAGATCAACCTAATGGAATTAAACTCATAGGCTGCAAATGAATATACAAGAGGAAACTGGTGTAGATAAAAATGTGCAAACCTTTAAGGCTAGACGAGTAGTAAAAGGTTATACCCAGGTTGAAGAAGTGGACTATGAAGAAACTTGCTCACCTGTTGCTATGATTAAGTATATTTTGATTATCTAATCTATTGCCACATATAATGACTATGAGATATGGCAATGGATGCCAAGATTGCCTTTTTGAATGGTAATTTTGACGAAACCATCTACATGACCCAACCAGAGGGATTCATTGAACAGGGTCAAGAGCAAAAGGTTTGCAAGCTTAATCGGTCCATTTATGGATTGAAACAAGCATCTCGATCTTGGAATATAAGGTTTGATGCTACAGTCAAATCTTATAGTTTTGATCAAAATGTTGATGAGCTTTGTGTACACAAGAAGATCATCTACATTTTAGTAGCTTTTCTTCTGTTCAATGTAGATGATATCCTACTCATTGGGAATGACATAGGTTACCTGACTACCATTAAAGAATGGCAAGCTACCCAATTCCAAATGAAAAATTTGGGTGAAGCACAATTTGTTCTAGGGATCCAAATTATAAGGGATCAAAAGAACAAATTACTAGCCTTGTCTCAGGCATCCTATATTGACAAAGTGATAGAACATGGAATCCAGTCTCAACTCACAGCCCCTGGCACACCTCAACAAAACGGTGTGGCAGAAAGGAGAAACAGAACCTTCTTGGACATGGTTCGTTCCATGATGATATATGCTCAGTTACCAAATTCTTTTTAGGGACACGCAGTTAAAACTGCAGTGTATGTTTTGAACATGGTTCCCTCGAAAAGTGTTTCTGAAGCACCTTACGAGCTCTAGAGAGGACGTAAAGGAAGTTTACATCACTTCAAAATTTAAGGTTGCTCAGCACACGTGTTGGTGCATAATCCTAAAAAGTTGGAAAGTCATTCAAAAGTATGCTTATTTGTAGGCTACCCAAACGAAACGAAAGGTGGTTTCTTTTACGATCCTCAGGAAGACAAGGTATTTGTATCGAAAAATGCAACCTTCCTTGAGGAAGA
This sequence comes from Benincasa hispida, assembly GCF_009727055.1. NCBI lineage: Eukaryota > Viridiplantae > Streptophyta > Magnoliopsida > Cucurbitales > Cucurbitaceae > Benincasa > Benincasa hispida. The sequence continues at coordinate 26,037,318 of NC_052354.1, forward strand.
CCACATGAAGAAATATCAACCTCGCAGTAAGCTAGTAATAGAAGAAATGTCCAGAGAAACGACAAATGCACTAATAAGAGTTGTTAACAGAGTAGGTCCATCAACAAGAGTTGTTGACAAACTGGTATTTCACATCCTTCTCAAGAGTTAAGAATGCCTCGTTGAACTGGAAGGGTTGTGCAACAGCCTGACCGGTACATGGGTTTAATTGAAACTCAAGTCTTATACCAGATGATGGCTTAGAGGATCCTTTGACTTTCAAACAAGCAATGAATGATGTGGACATAGACCAATGAATTAAAGACATGGACCTTGAAATGGAATCTATGTATTTCAATTCTATCTGGGATCTTGTAGATCAACCTGGAGGGGTAAAACTCATTGGTTGCAAATGGATCTACAAGAGAAAACGAGACAAAGCTAGTAAGGTACAGACCTACAAAGCTAGACTGGTGGAAAAAGAGTTTATCCAAAGAGAGGGGCTAGACTATGAAGAAACCTTCTCTCTGGTTGCCATGATAAAGTCAATTAGAATACTCTTATCTATAGCTACATTTTATGATTGTGAAATATGGAATGGATGTCAAGACAGCCTTTCTGAATGGCTATCTTGAAGAGAGTATATATATGTCTCAACCAGAAGGGTTTATTGAATAGGGTCAAGAGCAAAAGGTTTGCAAACTTAATCAATCCATTTATGGGTTAAAATAAGCACCTAGATCCTAGAATATGAGATTTAACACTGAGAAATTACGAGTATTTAATGTCCTAGTTTATTGTATTTATACCTTTTATTCTCTCAGTGTAACTCAATATTGTATATATTTGTATATATTGATCCACTAGAGTCTCAGTCCAAGTGGGAGTATTGTTGGGTTGTATGTTCTAAAACTCGACAGTATTGTTGAGTTGTATGTCCTAAAACGCACAGTTTGTAAAATTAAACATATTCTATTATCAATAAAGATGCTATTCAACATTTCTTCAATAAAGTTGTTATTGAATCTATTAATTGCATTCATAAAGTCTAAATCCTATAAACTAAGATCCATGGTTATTATATGAATTTATATAAAGACATAAAAATGGATCAAAATTCGAGTAAATAGCCAAAATGCTCTATAGTATATGATTAAGATTGGGTACCTTATTTAGGTAACACTATTGGATACGGCCTACTCTATAACCATTACAAGTTGTTGTAAAATTGCTAAAAACGAAGTGATCTTCATTCGTTCATATATTGACATGAGGAGTGGTGGCGTCCTATGTAATGAGTTTGCATGAGATTGGACCAATAAATAAGTCACTCTTAATATATAATGTTGTTTACTATTTAAGACCAACTATTTCGCTTAAATGCTCTAGGTAACTCGATCTTAATCCTGAACTAACTATGAACTCCTGTCTATTCGGGATTATCCTTAGATTTGCATGGATGAGGGTTGGCTCAACAGCGCCGGTTCAATAAGCTTCCTATTTCAGGGATAAGAATGGGTAGATATCTGGGGACATGGGGTGCAAGATGAGATACATGCCTACACGATTTAGGCATAGGAGAAAGGTTGTTCTCTTAAGTACTGAATCCAGGTCTTGAACAAGAGGCCCCACCCTTTCACTAGCTCGAGAGGGATCCGGTTTGGTGGTTAGATCATAAACCAATTGTTCATTAGAGGATCAATAGGAACTTAAGGAGCAAGACGTAATATCGAGGGTAAAACAACATATTGACCCAGCCGTTATTACGAACAACCTATGAAGGGTCGACTTACTAGTTATGGTTAAATCATGTTGACACAAATATATCTATAATGATGAGAGTGCAACTATCGAGCTATAGTGGTGTGACTTGATAGTTAACGAATACTGATTAATTTGGTCTGAAGAGTTTTAGCCAATTAATCTTAAATCGTTGGAGCTCATGATTTGTAGGTCCATAAGGTCCCTCTACTAGCTCGTAAAACATGAACACCTTGAATTGAGTGAATTTGGAATGATATCAATTAGAATTGTTCAAATTGAGTTTCAATTTAAATTGTTCAAATTGAAATTAGGGTTTGGATTTGAATAGATTCAAATTTAGATTAAGGTTTATATAATTATATATGATATAGTTAACGTTTAATTTATTAAAATTAAACGAAATTGGAGACTTTATAATATTTAAATATTAATTACATGAATAGGATTCATGTTTAAAATTAGGTATGTGATTAATTTAACTTTTTATATTAAATCAATTAATTAATTATGTTTAATTAATTAAAATTCAAATTAATGTCCAATTTTAATTCAATATAAGAAATTGGACTTTGATATTTTAGATTTGATTAGTTATAAATTAATTAAATCATTTTTTAATTAATTTTAATTGAATTTCGAAATGATAAATTGGAAAAATTGGATTAAGTGGGTTTTCCCACAAACACCTCAAGTAGGAGGTGTTCTTCCTACAAACATACACAAATCTCACCTCTAGTTGAAGTAGGTGCTGGCCATTTGATGGCTTAGGAGTGCTTGGATGTTGAAGAAATATAAAACTCTCTCAATTTGCTAAATAAAGACAGCCAAGAAGAGATTCAGCTGGGAAAAAATAGTTTTCAGCTACTTGATCTTCTTCCTCACAAACTCTCTCAATTTCCTTCACCAAATTCACTCAAATTCGAGTTCCACCACTCAAATTCAAGGCTAAAAATAGTAGAAAAAATCTCTTGGTGGTTCACTATTGATTTGGAGCTGAATTAACATGAAGAGCAGCTTGGATAAGGGAGAATTCATCAAAGATATGTGAATAGGAACCTTCTTGTGTTTTTCTTACAAAAGCATGCTTTTAAAACTCAAATTAAATGTAATTAGAGTGCTTTTGATTTTGTTTGCTTCCATTGCATGCTTGTGTATTCCATCATTTATCTAATAAAATCATAAGTATTTTATTTGACATTTAGCAACACTAATTCAATCCAATAAACTAAGATCCAAGGTTATATGATGACACTTGAACAGTATATGGTTGACAAACAGGTGGTTCATGTTCAAGTAATAACCTAAAAGGTTTGCAATAAATGGATAAAGATCGGGTGCCTTATCCTAGTAACACTATGAATACGACCCACTTTATAATTATTACATAAGATAACTTCCCTTCTTTCGTCCGTCCACGAGGCTGTAAAAAGAGAGAAAGGGGCGGCTTAAGTGTTACAAACAATATGAACCATATTGTTCATGTAAAGACATATAAATGGGAGTATCCTGTATAGGAGTTTAAACATAGACCGAACCACGAAATAATTTATTTCTCTTTATAACGTTGTTACTTGAGGAAACTAATATTTCACTAGGATGACCATAGGAGACTTGACCTTAATCCTGAGTGAATTGTGAACACCTATTTATGACGGCAATCCTTTGATCTGTATGGGTGAGAGTAGCCATGATAGCCAACTCAATAAGCCTACCATTTTGGGATTTGTCTGAATAGGGAGCTAGGAATACACCTACACAAGATGAGATTCACTCCTTTCCACCTTGGAAAAGTAGATAAATTGCTCCCTTAATAGCTGGTTTTAGGTCTTGAACAATGAGGCCTCAACCTCTTACTGGCCCGAGAGGTGTTAGTTTATAGTTGGACTATAAACTGTTTGTTCATTAGAGGAATTAGTGATACTTAATTATTTAGATGTAACTGTAGGGGTAAAAGGGTATTTTGACCCAGTTGTAGTTATGAGCATTTGTCAAGGGCATCGCTTTGTTGATTGGTTATATCCATGGACACAGAAATATATCTATAGTGTGAATAGTACAGCTATTAATTAATCTCATATCATTGGAGCTTCTAATCGGTAGGTCCATAAGGTCTCCTTGTTAACTCACTAAAGGATGTAATGGGGAATGATTTAAATTGTTCAAATCAAATGAGGGAATTTTACATTAATAAGATTAATATATAATGGTTAGTTATAGATACGATCTATAATCCAAATGATATAAAAGAGATATATTTGAATAAGATTCAAATATTAGATTCATATGAATTGGATTCATGAAGAGATTTATACATATAAATATGTAATATTTATATGTTAATTAACTCCATATTAAATATAATTTAATATAGCTATTTAATTGATTAATTATTGGTTAATTAATTGATTAAGAAATAATTGAGATTGGAGGTTAGTATAAATATATGATATTTATGATAATTAAATAAATGTATATTAAATATGATTTAATATATGGTTATTTAATTAATGTGTCAATTAATTAAATAAGGGTTATTTAATTAATTAGCACAAAGGGTATAAAGGAAAATTATTGGAGAAGGGTTTAAATAAATCCTTATAGCCCATTTACGGCAAGGAGTTTTTATTACACAAAAACCTAGCCTCCAAGCCTCTACCTTCACTCTAACTTCTCTCTAAAATTTTTTTACTATTTTCCTCCTCAAAAGTTCTTGGAGACCACTCTTCCAAGTTCTTTGAAATTATAAAGAATAGCAAGGTAATTTTGTTGATGGTGTCCTTCTTCATTGGAGAAGTTTGAGATTGTTATAACGGTGGAAGAGGAAAGTTAGAAGAATCAACAAATGTGAGTTTTGATTTCTTCTATTCTTCCTATTTTCTAGCATGCTTATAGTTTTAATTGAAAGTTTATCCTACAAATGCATGTTTTATTTTACTTGTTTCCGAAAGACGAATGTCTAAATGCAAGGCGTTCACACGCTTTCGCAGGAATTCGATTCTTTCAATCCGTATGTAGAATATGTGGGAAGTCCCATGTGGGGCGTTATCTAGTCAGTACAAGAGTATGTTTTAAATGCGAACAAGAGGGGCATATGGCAGACAAAGGCCCTGGTGTTCCCATTGGAGGTGGTCAGAATTAGCCACCGAATGGCTAACATAATACAAACAGACAACAACAACATCACGGTCAGGTATCTGCCACTAACTGGCGAGAAGTCGAGCAATCAGGAACGGTAGTGACAGGTACGCTCCCAATCTTAGGACACTATGCTTTAATGTTGTTTGACTCTAGATCATCCCATTCTTTTATTGCATCATTGTCTGTAAAGCATGCCATGTTAACTTTAAAGCCTTTGAATTATGTCTTATTAGTTTCTACTCCATCTGGAGAAATTATGATAGCAAATGAAAAGATAAAATTATGTTAGATAGAGATAGCAAGCCATATGTTAGATGTAATTCTGATAGTTTTAAGCATGTGTGATTTTGATGTGATACTGGGTATGGGTTGGTTGGCTGCTAGCCATGCCACTATAGAATGCTCTCTTAAGGGGTGATTTTTAATCCTCCTATGGAAGCTAGCTTTAAGTTCAAAGGGGTCTAGACCGTGGTCTTGCCCAAGGTAATTTTAGCCATGAAGGCCAAGAAGTTACTCAACCTAGGTACCTGGGAGTATCTTGGCTAGTGTAGTCGACACTAGAGAAACTGAGGTTGCTTTAACATCAAAACCAGTTGTGAAAGAATACCCTGATGTGTTTCCAGAGGAACTTCTAGGTTTGCCACCGCTCAGGGAGATTGATTTTTTAATCGAGTTGGAGCCAGACACCATTCTTATATCTAAAGCTTCTTACAGAATGACTCTAGCTGAATTGAAAAAACTTAAGGTCCAGTTGTAGGAGTTGCTTGATAAAGGGTTCATATGACCGAGTGTGTCCCCATGGGGTGCATCAGTGTTGTTTGTAAAGAAGAAAGATGGCTCGTTATGTTTATGTATAGATTATAAAGAATTGAACAAAGTGACTATTAAGAACAAGTATCATCTCCCTAGACTTGACGTTTTGTTTGATCAGTTGCAAGGAGCCATTAGTGTTTCCTAAGATTGATTTACGCTCAAGGTATCACCAGTTGAGGATTAAAGATAGTGATATTCTCAAGGCTGCATACGCTCTAGATATGGACATTACGAGTTTATTGTAATGTCGTTTGGATTGATGAATGCTCCTGCAGTGTTCATGGATCTAATGAACAAAGTGTTCAAAGAGTTCCTAAACACGGTTGTTATAGTCTTTATTGATGATATCTTGGTTTATTCCAAGACAAGGGCATAGCACAAGGAACACTTACGTAAAGTCTTGGATATCTTGAGGTCGAACAAGTCGTATGCTAAATTTTCCAAATGTGAGTTTTGGTTGAAGTAGGTGACTTTTCTAGGGCATGTGGTGTCTAGAGATGGAGTTTTTTCAGACCTAGCAAAGATTGAAGTGGTTACCAACTAGTCTCAATCTACCACAGTCAATGAGGTGCACAGTTTTCTGGAGTTAACAGGTTATTACTGACGGTTTGTTAAAGATTTATCTCACATAGCTACACTTTTGACCCAATTGACTAAAAAGGGAACATCCTTTGTTTGGAGTAAAGTTTGTGAGGAGAGCTTTCAAGCCCTTAAGCAAAAACTTGTTACTACCCAATTCTTACAATGCTAGATGAATCAGGTAGTTTTGTGAATAGTGATGCCTCGAAGAATGGGCTGGAATGTGTGCTTATGCAACATGGTAAGGTGGTTGCTTATACCTCCCACCAGCTAAAGAACCATGAACGTAACTATTCTACACATGACTTAGAACTAGCAACTGTGGTTTTTGCTTTGAAAATTTGGAGTCACTATTTGTATAGGGAGAAAATACAGATCTTCATAGACCATAAGAGCCTAAAGTACTTCTTCACTCAGAAGGAGTTAAACATGAGACTAGATGGTTGTAGTTGGTGAAAGACGATCACTATGAGATAATGTATCATCCGGGTAAGGCAAACGTAGTAGTAGATGCTTTCAATAGGAAGACAGCTCATTCAATAGCTTTAATTACCATATAGACACTTTTGTGTAATGATTTCGAATGGGCTGAGATTACAATAGCTGTGGGAAAGTTACCACATTGTTGGCCCAGTTGTCAATACAACCGACTTTGAGATGAAGGATTAAAGATGCTCAACAAGGTGATCCTTACTTGTTTAGAGGTTTCGTCAGATAGAGCTTGCGTGAGACAGTGAGTTCTTGGTATCTCAAGATCATGGTCTTCTGTACCAGGGATGCTTATGTGTACTTACAACAATGGCATCAATAATGAAATATTGATAGAGGCCCATGGCTCCCCATTTTTGATACATTATGGCAGCACCAAGATGTATCAAGACCTAAAACGATGCTACTGGTGGAATGATATGAAAAGGGAAATTACTGAGTTCGTTAGCAAGTGTTTGTTGTGCCAATAGGTTAAAGCTCTGAGACAGAAGCCAACAGCTTGTTGCAGACCCTAAGTGTGCCAGAATGAAAGTGGGAGAATGTGTCTATGGATTTCATCATGGGTTTGTCTCTAATAGCGATAGGCTATATAGTGATTTGGGCTATAGTGGACAGGCTCACTAAACTGGCACATTTTATCCCAAGAAATTCCACATATTTAGTGAATAGATGGGTGCAACTATATATGAAAGAGGTAGTGAAGCTGCAGGGGGTGTCCGTGTCCATCGTGTTGATATGGACCCTCGTTTTATATCCAGCTTTTAGAAGAGTCTTCAAACAACATTAGGTATTCGTTTGGATTTTAGTATAGCTTTTCACCCACAGACTAATGGTCAAACTGAGCGTTTGAACCAAATCTTGAAGGATATGCTATGTGCATGTGCGCTGGAGTTTTCAAGGAGTTGGGATACCCACTTGTACCTAATAGAGTTCACATACAATAACAGTTACTAGGCTACCATTGGCATGACGCCATTTGAGGTCTTTTATGGAAAGAGTTGCAGGTCTCTTGTTTACTAGGATGAGGTTGGCCAACGGAAATAGTTTGGTCTGGAGTTGGTGTAGGCCACCATTGAAGCGATACAGAAAATTAGAGCACGAATGTTGATAGCTCGAAGTAGGCAGAAGAGTTACGTTGATGTTAGACGTAAAGGTCTGGAGTTTGAGGTAGGTGATAAGGTATTTTTTAAAGTGACACCTATGAAGGGAGTGTTGAGGTTGGTAGGAAGGGAAAGTTGAGCCCTTGGTTCTTTAGGCCATTTAAGGAACGGATCGGCCATATAGTTTATTGGTTGGCCTTGCCACTGTTTCTTTCTGCAATTAAGATAAATGACATCAAACAAATATTTAGAAAGCCATGAATTCAAAAATCTCAAGACTAATGTTAATTGACAATCATCTCAATTAGCTTAACTTTTTTGCTTGCTCGTTAAGTTTAGTTTGCTTAAACTTGATTATCTTTTTTTTTTCCCATCTTTGTGATGTTTGCAGAGTCGATAATACTAAATTGTTGGACATTAGTTTAAAGGTTGTGTCTTGAAATTTCAAACTCATTTGTTTATGTTTTTTTATTTTTGGAACTTTTTCTAATTCTCTAGAGATATTATTTTATTTACGGACACTTATTTCATCAATATTTTGTTATAAATATGTTAACTGAATTGTTGTTATGCATATAATTGTGGATTTCAACATTTTTTTTTAATCAAATATTTAGTTTCACATCTATTTATTTTTACATGTTATTCTTAACTAAATATGTGATGGATAATGCTTATAAACCTAATATATTTTCTTCATTCAAAAAGAAGATAAATACTTCCTTATCTAATTTACTAAATATGGGTATTCATAAAGATGTGACTAAATTTTGAAATTGAGGTGAAAAAGAAGGTTGTTGGTTTGTTCAATAAAATCTCAATTGGCTTCATTTTCACCATTGACTTTCAAACTTTCCAACCAAACCTCCTATTCTTAACCTCCCTCTTTTCCATTTTAAGCATTATATATAGAAGATTCTACCATTAATTCTCTTCATTCCAACACAAATTTTGGCTCATCTCTCCTAAAACATTGACTAACGAAACCACTCTCTCTTTCTAAGCATTTTATTCAAAAATGGTGAAGGATGTAAGAAACGTGCAAAATTGGGTCGAAGTGGCACCATCGACTTTCGTATCGTGCCGAAGGTCTTCGAGTTGTCCCAAGTTGGAAACCATTATTGAAGAAGGATCAATTCAATTTGAAAGTTTTACAAAGAAGGCTTTGTTTATTCTTCCTGTTTTGATCTCATTTGGCTCTTATTTCTTGTTGTATAGACATATTTTTATGTCTAAATGGAGAATAATTTAAAAAAAGAATAAAAAAAATTTATTTGAAGACAATATTTTTTTTGTCAATTTACATTTGCTTTATAAATTATGCGCATCCAAAGAAATGTAAATATAGTGTTATAGGTAAAAAAAAAATATATGGCTAAGAGGATGACTTTGATCAATCGAAGACAGGTTAGCTAAGTATGGGGGACGACCCATAGGCTCAACTATACAAGCTAAAGAGATCAAGTTGCATCTTAAGATCAAGAACCATCAATGGTCGACCCTTGGGGTGGCCATGAAAGTTAAGAAGGCCGTAGAGGCCGATCCATAAAGTCAACCATAGACTTCATGAAGACTGATCCTAGGTTAGCCATGAAGGAAAGATTAAGCCTAAGTATTTAATAACTATATGTGCTTGAATCAATAGGCTTATTAGTAACGATTAGATTAAGCTAATAATGGTCAAATTATTATCTAAAAGATGCTAAGTGACTTTTTAAAGAATCATTTTTCTATATAATTAAGAGGGCCCATGTCATTTGATGTACGCTGAAAACACTTATAGTTCTCCATTTTCTAGATTTTGTGGTCTGGTAGGGCAATTATTTTATTCTTCCCAGTTATTACGAATTTATTATTGTACAATATTTTGGTAATAACACATAGGAGTAAGTACCAATCAATAGATGATTTCAATCTCAAGTATTTCTCTTCAATTATACATATGGTTAGAGTTACCTAAAAAAATGTTGTTGGGTTTTATGTCCTTATGGTTTGTAAATAAATAATAATCTACTGATCATTAATAAAATATATTGTTATTTTATTTCGTGTCTTAAATTTACATAACTCTATCCAAACGATATGAATAAGGTTAGGTTCCTTATTCTAGTGGCATTATGGATATGACTCACAAGATTGGACTGCAAAATAATAATCTCTTTGTAACTCCATTAATCGAAGATATTAATATTTCAAAGGATGATCATATGTAACTCGATCATATGTTACATTATTTAATGTGCACCTAGGAGGTAAAAACGAGTGTTAGAGTGTAAATAAAGCTAAAATGGACTAGAACGAATCCCTAATGAAGAAACCAAGTCAAAAGGAGCAGAAAACAACAATTTTAACCCTCAGGTGAGGCCATTCTAGTGCCTGCACGTGTTGTTGCGTGATGCCTATCATAGAAGAACTCATCAGGGCACATCACTGTTACGCTACCTTGTGGTGTTGTAGCGCCATAACGCACATGTGTAAGCACTGTAGCATTGTGGATGTCAACCCATTGTGTTGCAACGCTAAACATAGTGCCAAAAAGCCACCAATGGGTATTAAAACCCATTTTTTTCCAATTTTAAGTCATTGAATCATCACACCAGTACCCCTGATCTGACTCTTCTTCTTCCCTTTTCTTTTCCGCCATATTAGTTAGTTCTTGGACATTTTGGATCCTGTTTTCTGAAAGAACTCTTACCGAAGAGTTCCATGAGTGCGTTCGGATCGTTCCAATTTCACATTGACCGAAATACATCAAATACGTTCAAACACATAGTTATGCAAACAAACAGTAATTATCAGCATGCTTTGAACAAGAAATTACAAGGGAGAGAGTTGCCATACCAGTTGAAGACGATCTTCAAACTTCGGAACTCAATGCAGTGGAAACCTCTACCCGGCTAACCAACGCCCAACAGATGCATCGACTGCAGTAGCACAAACAACTGCAAACTCACGAATGCAACAGGGACGACACCACCAGAAAAGAGCCACATGTATTCTTAGAGTGAGAACCCAAAGCGTGGTGTTTGGTGAATTTGGTAGAGGAAAAAGGAAGAACATATCGTGTAGGCAATAACAAGTTGGAGGGAAAAAAACGTTGTCGTATAGCAAGATGCTTATCGTTTAGGAGAAACTATACGATTGTGTAGATTTTACGAAACGATCGTTTAGGAAAAAGTATACGATCATTTAGCAAACATGGCCCACTATACAATCGTTTAGGGAAGCTATCCGATCGTTTAGAAACGAGCGTGCGATCATATAGGCGCGAGGTGGACTATCGTTTAGGCTCTTGAGAATAAGTGATCGATTGCGATTTTAAACCAACGTGCTCTTCCAATCTCTTTTCGAACGAACAACTCAAAATTGAAACAAATTTAATTTTAATTTATCGGTTACAATAACCAACGCTCTTCCCACTAATGCACGTCCGAACGTGATTTTGGCTTAATTATCATATAATTAACCAATTAAAATATTAATAAATATATTCATATTATATTTTTACCCTATAGTTTGATATCACATATCTACTATAGTAATTTCTCCTCTACTTGATATAAATCATATTTATATCTAATTTCCTTCATAATAATGTATCTCATACATTTAGCCAATTATATCATATATAATTAACTAGTTCAATTATATCATATATAATCGAACGTCCTCTTGTCAATCTGAACATTTCAAATTAACCCAAACATTGATTCTCGACTTTATCCAAGCTACCCAGGGGACCTAATAAACCTGTGGTTCAAAGCTCCAACGATCCGTGAATAGCTGACTAAACTCTTTAGCCATGAGATCCACCATCTATTAACTATCAGACATTCTACTAAAGACCAACAGCTGAACTCTTCTTATCACAGATATATTTTTGTATCCATCGAATATAATCAATCATGAGTACAATGACCCTTCACAAATACTCATAAGAATAGCTAGGCCAAATTATCGTTTTGCCCCTATAGTTACATCTCACTCATTAAATACCATTGATTCCTCTAATGAACAATACAACATAGTCCAACTATGTGTGAACATCTCTCGGGCCAAGAGAAGATGTGTGGAGCCACATCGTTCAAGCCCCGGAATCAGCTCTTAAGAGAGCTATCTATCTACTTACCCCTGCCTCAAGGAAGAAGTGGATTCCATCTTGTGTAGTCGAGTTCCCAGCTCCCAAATTAGACGAATCCCTAAAATGTAGGTTTGAATCGGAGACCTGGCCACTCGCACCCATACAGATTAAAGAACCGCCCTCAATGGCAAGAGTTCCTAACTCACTCAGGATTTAGTTCATGTTACCTATGGTCATCCTAGTGAAGTGAAGTCTCTGTCATGAACAGTGTTATATAACGAGACGTTAACACTTTATGGTCAGGTCCTATACAATCTCTTTGTAGGATGACCTCGCTCGCATGTCCCCAACACGAATGATTAGGATCAGACCATATGTGACAAGTCACGACACTTCTGACCATTCCACAAAGCGGGTCGCATCTGTAGCGTTACTAGGATAAGGTTTCCCTCCTATATCCATATACTACAGACCATTTTGGTTATCACTCAAGACATGATCCACTTGTATGTCAACACATACATGCTTGAGTTACATACAGATAACCAGTGATTTTATGTTTATTGGTTTGTGGTAAAGCAAATAAAACGAGCAACTAAGTAAAATACAAGATGTGAAGTAAATATCATATATTATACAACACAAGTGTTCGTACAAACTATTTACAAACTACAAGACACGATACTTTAGGGCATCAACCCCTACAATCTCCTACTCGTCCTAAAGTGAAGTGGCGTGTACAATAAACTAGTACAAAACAATAAACTAGGGCATAAAAGCCCAGTACAAAAAAATCTCCCACTTACCCTAGTCTAGCCGCGAGCGATCGTGTAAACCCATGCTCCGTAGGTGACCCTTAAACACTGTAGTCGTGAGAGCCTTCATAAACGGGTCAGTAACATTAAAATAGCCTGGGTCAGACTGATACCTACTGACTATGCCTACAGCGTAGCAGATGTCTGGATGAGTACAGAGCATTGCATACATTAAACTGCCAACGACAGATACATATGAGACTCGTCTCATCTCCTCAACCTCTTGAGGCATCTTAGGACACGTGTCCTTAAACAAAGTGACTCCATGCCTGAACGGTAGTAGGCCCATCTCAGAGTCTTGCATTGAGTACTTGAGCAACATTTTGTCAATGTACGATGCTTGAGACGGTGCTAGTACTTTATTCTTAGGATCCCGAAAGATCTGTATACCTAAAACAAACTGAGCCTCTCCCAAATCTTTCATTTGGAATTGGGTCGCTAGCCAGTTCTTAACTGCAGTCAGTAGANATTAACCAATTAAAATATTAATAAATATATTCATATTATATTTTTACCCTATAGTTTGATATCACATATCTACTATAGTAATTTCTCCTCTACTTGATATAAATCATATTTATATCTAATTTCCTTCATAATAATGTATCTCATACATTTAGCCAATTATATCATATATAATTAACTAGTTCAATTATATCATATATAATCGAACGTCCTCTTGTCAATCTGAACATTTCAAATTAACCCAAACATTGATTCTCGACTTTATCCAAGCTACCCAGGGGACCTAATAAACCTGTGGTTCAAAGCTCCAACGATCCGTGAATAGCTGACTAAACTCTTTAGCCATGAGATCCACCATCTATTAACTATCAGACATTCTACTAAAGACCAACAGCTGAACTCTTCTTATCACAGATATATTTTTGTATCCATCGAATATAATCAATCATGAGTACAATGACCCTTCACAAATACTCATAAGAATAGCTAGGCCAAATTATCGTTTTGCCCCTATAGTTACATCTCACTCATTAAATACCATTGATTCCTCTAATGAACAATACAACATAGTCCAACTATGTGTGAACATCTCTCGGGCCAAGAGAAGATGTGTGGAGCCACATCGTTCAAGCCCCGGAATCAGCTCTTAAGAGAGCTATCTATCTACTTACCCCTGCCTCAAGGAAGAAGTGGATTCCATCTTGTGTAGTCGAGTTCCCAGCTCCCAAATTAGACGAATCCCTAAAATGTAGGTTTGAATCGGAGACCTGGCCACTCGCACCCATACAGATTAAAGAACCGCCCTCAATGGCAAGAGTTCCTAACTCACTCAGGATTTAGTTCATGTTACCTATGGTCATCCTAGTGAAGTGAAGTCTCTGTCATGAACAGTGTTATATAACGAGACGTTAACACTTTATGGTCAGGTCCTATACAATCTCTTTGTAGGATGACCTCGCTCGCATGTCCCCAACACGAATGATTAGGATCAGACCATATGTGACAAGTCACGACACTTCTGACCATTCCACAAAGCGGGTCGCATCTGTAGCGTTACTAGGATAAGGTTTCCCTCCTATATCCATATACTACAGACCATTTTGGTTATCACTCAAGACATGATCCACTTGTATGTCAACACATACATGCTTGAGTTACATACAGATAACCAGTGATTTTATGTTTATTGGTTTGTGGTAAAGCAAATAAAACGAGCAACTAAGTAAAATACAAGATGTGAAGTAAATATCATATATTATACAACACAAGTGTTCGTACAAACTATTTACAAACTACAAGACACGATACTTTAGGGCATCAACCCCTACAATCTCCTACTCGTCCTAAAGTGAAGTGGCGTGTACAATAAACTAGTACAAAACAATAAACTAGGGCATAAAAGCCCAGTACAAAAAAATCTCCCACTTACCCTAGTCTAGCCGCGAGCGATCGTGTAAACCCATGCTCCGTAGGTGACCCTTAAACACTGTAGTCGTGAGAGCCTTCATAAACGGGTCAGTAACATTAAAATAGCCTGGGTCAGACTGATACCTACTGACTATGCCTACAGCGTAGCAGATGTCTGGATGAGTACAGAGCATTGCATACATTAAACTGCCAACGACAGATACATATGAGACTCGTCTCATCTCCTCAACCTCTTGAGGCATCTTAGGACACGTGTCCTTAAACAAAGTGACTCCATGCCTGAACGGTAGTAGGCCCATCTCAGAGTCTTGCATTGAGTACTTGAGCAACATTTTGTCAATGTACGATGCTTGAGACGGTGCTAGTACTTTATTCTTAGGATCCCGAAAGATCTGTATACCTAAAACAAACTGAGCCTCTCCCAAATCTTTCATTTGGAATTGGGTCGCTAGCCAGTTCTTAACTGCAGTCAGTAGATCTACATCATTCCCAATGAGTAGGATATCGTCTACATACAATACTAAGAAGACTACTGAAACGTTGATGATCTTCTTGTAGACACAAGGTTCATCAAAGTTTTGGTCAAAGCCATACGACTTGATTGCAATATCAAAACGTATGTTCCAAGATTGAGATGTCTGTTTCAGTCCATAAATGGACCGATTCAGTTTGCAAACCTTTTGCTCTTGACCTTGGGCTATGAATCCCTTGGGTTGCACCATATAAATGGTCTCCTCAAGATTGCTATTCAGAAAGGTCGTCTTGACGTTCATTTGTTAGATCTCATAATTATAATGAGCTTCAGTGGACAGGAGGATGCGAATCGACTTTAACATGGAAACAGGCAAGAAAGTCTCCTCATAGTCGACTCCATCTACTTGTGTGTAACCCTTTGCCACAAGTCCACAAATCGAGCCTTAAAGGTTTGTACCTTCCCATCAGCACCACGTTTGCGTTTGTAAATCCATTTATAACCTATCGGTCTTACCCCATCAAGCTGATCTACAAGATCCCATATTGAGTTGAAGTATATTAACTCCATCTCAAGATCCATGTCCTTGACCCATTCAACCTGGTCAAAATCCTCCATTGCCTTCTAATAAGACAATGGATCCTCAACGTCGTCATCTGCCACCATAGCAAGGATTTCCGTGAAACCCAGATAGCGAACGGGTGGGTTCGCAACCCTCCCACTACGTCGAGGTTCCCTAAACTCTTGAGGTAGAACCGACCTACTGGATGTACTCCCATCAACCATTCTTGTTGATGTAGTAGGCTCTTCAATAACTCTTGTTGAAGTTTCAGTAGTTTCATTGGAAAGTTCACGCAACACGAATTTGTTTCGTGGACTGTACTCCCTTATATGATCATCCTCTAGGAAAGTAGCGTTGGTTGAAACAAACACCCTATTTTCCATCGAATCATAAAAATAACCCTCTCATGTACCTTTGAGGAAGCTTACAAAGAGGCATAACCTCGACCGTGGTTCCAACGTCTTGGGATTAGCCGAACATGTGCAGGGCAACCCCAAATGCGGAAGTGACGTAAACTAGCTTTATGCCTGTTCCACAACTCTAGAGGTGTTCTTGCAACACTCTTGGAGGGAATACAGTTGTGTATACCGCAGTCTCCACTGCGAAACCCCAAAACAAGTCCGGTAAGAAAAGATAACTCATCATCGAGCGGACCATAACTAACAAGGTCCTATTTCTCCTTTCCGCTACACCATTCTGTTGAGGTGTACCCGGCGCTAAGAGTTGGGAAACGATTCAATGTTCTATCAAATAGTTTTGGAATGCCGAGTCCAAAAACTCTCCACCTCGATCCGATCGAAGTGTTTAATCTGTCTATCTAATGCATTTTCAAATTCAGCCTTGAACTCTTTGAACTTTTTAAAGGATTCAGACTTCCATTGCATAAGATAAACATACCCGTACCTGGAGTAATCATCAGTGAAACTGATAAAATACTCATAGCCACCTCGGACTCGCACATTCATAGAACCACAAAGGTCAGAATGTACCAACTCAAAAGGCTCATTGGCTCTATAACCTTTTCCACTAAAAGGTTGTTTAGTCATCTTACCTTCAAGGCAAGACTCGTACACTAGTGAAGAATTTTCTTCTCACTCACTTAGAAGTCCATTCTTCACCAATCTCCCAATCCTATTGAGATTGATGTGCCCTAAACGAAGATGCCAAAGTTGGGCATTTTCTTTTGGAGAAATTCGTCGACGTTTTGATTGAGTTACGACAGTTCTAAAAAATTCAGTATGATAGAAGAAATTAATAGCTAATGGCCTTAGCACATATAAATTCGATTCCAGATTTGCTGTGCAAATAAAAACACCATCTTTATGAATAAATGCTTTATCCACATTAAAAGAGAGAGCATATTTACATTGCAATAAATACTTTATAGAAATGAGGTTCCTTTTAGTTCGAGAACAGTATATACATCATTTAAAACAAGAAACCTATTCTGTAAAGCTAACTGGAGTCCTTCCACTGCCACAGCTGAGACGACGTGCCCGGTGCCTACTGGCATCGTCATCTCACCAGCCTTCAGCTATCGCAAAGATCTAATCCCATAAAAAGAAGAACAAACATGGTTAGTGGCACCCTAATCAATTATCCAGAAAGAATCATCATTCTCCACTAAACAAGTTTCAAGAACAAGTAAATCAAATTTATCTTTATCGGCCTTGGCCTTAGCCTTGGCTGCTTTCTTCTTTTTCAGATACCAAGGACAGTTCCTCTTCTAGTGTCCATCTTGGTTGCAGTGGAAACACTTTCCTTTAGCAACCTGTGGATGCCTCCTTGGGGCTATTGGATTTTATGTCCTAAAACTCGTAGTTTGTAATATCATATTCTTATTCAATAAAGCTATTATTGAAAATCTTTAGTAAATTTAAATTCTATATTCATGAATCCAATAAACTAAGGTTCCGAGGCTATTAAGTTTAAGTTTGAACTTTATGTAGTGACATAAATGTGGATCAAGTTCAAATATATATAGCCAAAATGGTCTATAGTATATGAATAAGATTGGGCACCTTATTCTGGGGACACTATGGATGCGGCCCATTTTGTAGTTAGTACAAACGATGTGATCCTAAACCGTTTATGTGGAGACATGAAAATGGGGGCATCCTATGTAAAGAGTTTACATAAGACTGAACCATGAAATAGTCACTTTATATATTTTAAATGTCGTTTAATGTATAAAACTGAATATTTCGTTATTTGATGACCTAGGTAACTTAATCTTAATCCTGAGCTAACTATGAACTCCTATTTACTCGAAATTATCCTTAGATCTGCATAGGTGAAGGCAGCTCATTATCGCTAGCCCAATAAGTCTCCCATTTCAGGGATAAGATTAGGTGGATAGTTGGGAACATAGGATACAAGACGAAATTCACTCCTATCCGTTATAGGGATAGTAGATAGGTCGTTCCCTTTAGTATTGAATCCAGGTCTTGAACAAGGGGCCCCAACCTCTCATTGGCCCGAGAAGGGTTCGATTTATAGGTTCACCTTAAACCAATTGTTCATTAGAGGATCAGTGGAACTTAAGGAATAAGATGTAGTCTCGGGGGTAAAAAAGTTTTTATGACCCAGCAGAGATTACGAACAACTTGTGAAGGATTAGCTTACCAATCATGGTTATATCAAATGGACACAAATAAATCTATAGTAAGGGGAGTGCAACTACGAGACTATAGTGGAATGACCCGTTAGTTAACAAATTTTGATTAGCTCCGTCTAAAGAGTTTAACCAGCTAATCTCGGATCATTAGAGCCCATGATCTATAAGTCCATTAGGTTTCTCTACTAGCTCATATGGAATAAACGTACAACAGTATGATAGAATAATTCGAATTATTCAAACTAGGTGAAGAGAGAGAAACTGATAAGTATATGTGATATAGTGGTTGATTTTTTAGTTTAGAGATATAGCTTTAATATTTAAATGTGATTTAAATATCAAGAATATGAATACGTTCATATTCGGAAGCTTGGAAATAATAGAAATGGTCAAAGATGTAAAAAGTCAAAGAGTTGACTTTTGACTTTGAAAAGACAAACTTTGACCGATCTTATATTCAAATGTGATTTGAATTTCGAGAAAATGAATGCGGATTTTTGCTCGGGAGGTCAAAATTAGTCAACACGGAAAAAATCATAAAAAGTCAAAATGTTGACTTTTCGGTCAAAGTTTGATTTTGACCAAATGACTATTTTACCCTTTGACTAAAGTTAGTGGGAATCCAACCTTTTGTTGGATAATTTCACTAACAAAATAGTGGGCTAGGTGTTGGCTTATAGTGGAGATATTAAGCCCACTAAGATAATGGATTCTAGGTGTTGGGATTTTATGAAGTTATTTCATGCAATTTTGCATGGCCCTTTTCTATAAATATGGGCTTGTGATTTTGGATTAAAAACTTTTGGACTTTTTGCCAAAATAGTTTTCTAAAATTGGGCCAAAAAAAACTCAAATCCAACCCAAAATCCCTTCTTCTATTTTCATCTCTTTTTCTCTCTCTCGGGTTCTTCATCCATCAGGTTCCACAACCCGATTCTGAGTCCAAAGGATAGTAGGTCAGCTCTAATGGTTGTCCAGTTCCTGTTCGAGCAGCGATAGAGGAGTTTTCGGAGCTTCAAAGGTATTATTTCAAAATAACCCTAATTAGTTCATTTGGCCGATTCAAGTTGATTCAAAGGTGTTTGAAGCTGGTTCAGAGTGGTTTTTTGTACTACACCAAATTATTATTGTAATAATTTAGTTGTTAGCTTAATTTAAGATCCAAAACCAATCCATTTTAGGGTGTTTAATTAATTATGCATGTTGATGTATGTTTTAATTAAATTTTGAATCTTGTTAAATACTTCGTTACGTGGGATGAGATGTTTTGTTGTTTTATTTTATAATGTTTATAAAATGAAATTAGAACTAAAAAAATTAGTAAACATATTATATGTACGCAAGTCTATTATAGTAGACCTTTTGCTCGAAGGCGGGGTTCTGTTCTAGGTTGGGGTTTATTAAAATGCACGAAACACCTTTTTAACCTGGGAACCTACCTGCAGGTAATTTGATAGAATTTGATGCATGCATGCAAATTAGGTCAGTCAATTAAAGAGTTTAATGTGAACTACTTAGATTTATTTATTTATTTATTTTTAAATTTAAGGACAAAAACGTTGTTTTGAGGCAAACTTAATAAAATGATTAGATAATCATCAGTAGCCGAATTTTCCTAGGTTAATAAACCCCTAGGTAGAACATTCAGTGGGAGGTTCTTGGGGCATTTGATGCCTCGAATTTTCACCTCTCGCGTTTCTCCTATAGTCAACCGTGAGATCTCCTTTGCCTCGGAGCACCTTTGCGTGTCCCCTACGAATGTTGTTTGGGTAGGGCAATATCAAGGTGGATGAAGAGAGGTGTTCATAGTAAGTGGGGCGGGAAGTGCGACAGCGATATCCTCGGGTTCCTCGTTGGAATTGAATAAGTTTTTCTGCGCATCGCTCGTGCGCACCCTGAGTGTGTCCCCCTATAGTGGTTGTTTTGCGCACTTTTTTTATTTGATCTCCTGTAAGAGGATATAGGTTTACTTAGTCTCTTTGTCCTAATCTACTTTTTTCCTTACCGTGAGCATACTAGGGCGAGACCTGGGATCGAAAACGAGGAGTTGCACTTACGCAGAATTGTTCAGGGTTTAACTATTCCTGGACCGAACAAAATGGTGGATTATTAGGTTTTAGTTCCAAGAATTGATTATGCTAATGGTTTGAGAATGTCTCATCCCAGTGAAGGTATCTGATCACCTCATGGTGATGTTTTGTCCTGTCTGTTCGGGGCATCATTGAGAATAGAAGTCTTTTCAACTTTAGGTACTTGGAAATCTGTTTTGCTAAAATTAATTGATTAGTAAAAGACTGTGGTTTTTGGTAAAGTCTTGTACAAAGGGTTGAATTCCGTTTTTTAAATGGTTCATCACTATCAATTTACTTAGCACGAAAAACTGGAAATGGCCTAGACTATTCGAAGTTGGAAGTATATGCTCACGTCGATACTCATCCATCGAGATCTAAAGTTTGGTCCTTATGGGGAATGTCCTCACCTATTTCACTTTAGGACGTGCTATCTCGGAATGTCGGTCAGCATAGGTGCATTGGACACGTGGCAACCGTAAAGCCTGAACCTATATTCTGACCACCGTCTTAGTGACTGGCCAAGAACACAAGTCGCATGGTCTCAACTGCATGAAGATCCATGGAGTACTGGCGGGGAATGTTTCGGACAGGTCGTATGGATCCGCTGCAAACATGAGGACTCTGAAACACAATCTTCAGCTCAACAATGGAGGAAAGGCACCTTTGTTCTATGAAACAACGTGCTGAATATGATGGTCCACTTTAACGTGGCGGAGATTGAATGAGTCTCTAAATTGATGAGGGCAGCCAGGTTAGTCAAGTATCCTGCATTCATTACCTACCGCGAGGCTTCCTCTACTTTGTTTAAGCAATACATTCTTCATAAGAGTAGCACTACTCTCTTACCATCCTCCTCAACGAGTTGGCAGACTTACCAATTCTTGCTGAAAAAGTAAAAGAGAAAAGGGGGTGAGGAAATGTTGCCTCGTCTCTAAAAATGTTTCTACGAGGTTCGACCTCAGGAATAAAGTTGCACTCTTCAATCTTTTTAACTCTGGAAGGGAAGAAGAAGAATGGTGGTGTAAGGGGAAGGGAATGCCCCTGCTAACCGCCACCTGTCACCAAAAGAAGTATCTACCGTAGGTTGGGAAAAAGGAAATGTTTCCACTGTAACACCTAGACCGAACATTGGAAGAAGAATTGGTCCTCAGCTTAATCTAACAGGAAAAGAAGGCTGTCAAGGCTAAGGGCCAAGGTAAGAAAAGGGGATATTAGATCGCTGGCAGATAGTTTGGAAGGGCTGCAGATGATGTTGCAAGTACGCACCGGACACGTCCGTCTCAGTTGTGGCAGTGGGAGACATCCAGTTTAGCTTAACAAAATTAGGTTCTTTATATTAAAAGATGTATTTTGGGTAAGTTTTGAAACTAAAAAAGGAACCTTAAATTTCTGTAAAGTGTCTAGTTACAATACAATTACACTATTTCTTTTAAATTGAATAAAGCGTTTATTCGTAAGGATGATGTTAAATTTGTACAGGGCTAAACTGGAAATATAACTTGTATGTGCTTAAGACCTTTACCTTAAGTTCTTCCATAACGTAGAGATGTTTTAAATCTTATCGTAACTCCATCTAAATGTTCCAATGAGTTTCTCCAAAAGAAAATGCCCGACTTTGACACCTTCGATTAGGGCACATCATCTCAGTAGGATTGAGAGATGGTGACAGACAGCCTTCTAAGCGAGTTTAGAGGAAAAATTCTTTACCAGTGTATGAATCTTGCCTTGAAGGTAAGATGACTAAACAACCTTCTACTGGAAAAAGTTATCGAGCCAAAGAGCTTGAATTATTATATTCTGAACCTTTTGTGGTCCCTGGAATGTCGAATTCGCAGGAGGTTATAGAGTACTGTTATGCAGAGTTTTACTGATGATTACTCGAGAATGAGTATGTCTATTGAATGCAATGGAAAGTCTGAAACTTTTGAAAAGTTCAAAATTAAATCTTAAGGTTGGAGTTTGAGAATTGCTTTGCGATAGCTGAATAAACCTCCGATACAGATCGATGTGGAGAGTTTTTGGATTCTGAGTTCTAGGACTATTCCGTATTAGAACATGGAATCGTTTCCCACGTCTCGCACAGGGTACACGCTCAGCAAAATGGTGTAGCAGAGAGAAGAAAAGACCTTGTGGATTATGGTTTCATACGATGATAAGAGATAATTGAAATTCATTAAGAGAATTTGTGTTGGGCACGATCATAGTCCTTAGACAATGAGGCAATTAAGCCAACTTTTACATGAAAGCCGAATGAAGGAGGGACCTCTGTTAGAGAACATGTCTTGGACATGATGATGTACTTCGATATCGTTGA
Source organism: Benincasa hispida (assembly GCF_009727055.1). Taxonomy (NCBI): domain Eukaryota; kingdom Viridiplantae; phylum Streptophyta; class Magnoliopsida; order Cucurbitales; family Cucurbitaceae; genus Benincasa; species Benincasa hispida. The sequence goes on from NC_052354.1 coordinate 26,060,006, forward strand.
AGTAAATGACGGACCCATTGATGAGGCTAACCAGTTAGCTTTGTTCCTACAACCTCTTCCAAAGAGTTTTATACCTTTCGAGAAAATTTGCGTCTTTTAAATAGATAGAAATTATCCAAACCTCATTTACCTTCTAACAGCTCCCGTGATTTCCAAAACGCTTACTTTAGGTAAGGGGAAGCAAGTGGAAGCAA
>NC_052354.1:26060224-26068491 GCF_009727055.1 Benincasa hispida
AGTGGAAGCAAATGTTGCTACCACTAAGAAAACTTTATAAGAGGATCGTCCTCTAAAAATAAAGTTGGGCCCTCTAAAGCTCAAATGAAAAAAAAAAAAAAAAAAAAAAATAATTAAAAAAAAAAGGGAAAGAAGGATACAGATAAAGGAAAATGTTTCCATTGTAACCAAAATGGGCATTAGAAAAGAAATTGCCCGAAGTACCTTGCAGAAAAGAAAGCTGAGAAAACGGTACAAGGTAAATATGATTTACTGGTCGTTGAAACACGTTTAGTGGAATATGATACTTCAACCTAGATACTAGATTCAGGAGCCACTAATCATATTTATTTATCGTTTCAGGAAACTAGTTCTTGGAAAAAACTTGAAGAAGGTGAGATAACCCCCAAAGTCAAAACAGGAGAGGTTGTCTCAGTTGAAGCAGTAGAAGATCTGAAGTTGTTTTTTGAAGATAGATATCTAGTACTTTAAAATGTTTTGTATGCACAAGAGGAATTTGATATCTATCGCTTGTATTATAGAACAATTATATACAATATCTTTTAATATAAATGAAGCGTTCATTTTTTGTAAAGGTATTCAAATTTGTTCTGCTACACTTGAAGACAACTTATATAAGTTAAGACCAACTAGAGCAAATTTTGTTTTAAATACTGAAATGTTTAGAACATTAAAAACTAAGAATAAAAAACAAAAGGTTTCCTCCAATGCCTATCTATGGCACCTTAGACTTGGTCACATAAATCTCAATAGGATTGTGAGATTGGTCAAGAGTGGACTTTTAAGTCAGTTAGAAGATAACTCTTTACCTCCATGTGAATCCTGTCTTGAAGGAAAGATGACCAAGAGATCTTTTACTGGAAAAGGTCTCAGAGCTGAAGTACCCTTAGAGCTCGTACATTCGGACCTTTGTGGACCAATGAATGTCAAGGCTCGAGGTGGGTATGAATATTTCATCTGTTTTATTGATGATTATTCAAGGTATGGTTATGTTTACCTGCTTCATCACAAGTCTGATTCTCTTGAAAAGTCCAGGCTGAAGTTGAGAATGAATTAGGTAAAACAATAAAGACACTTCGATCAGACCAAGGTGGAAAGTATATGGACATACGATTCCAAGACTATTTGATAGAAAATGAGATCCAGTCACAACTCTTTGCACCTAATACGCCTCAACAGAACGGTGTATCAGAAAGAAGAAATCGAACCTTATTAGATATGGTTCGCTCTATGATGAGCTATGCTCAATTGCCTGATTCCTTTTGGGGATATGCACTTGAATATGTTGTCCATATTTTGAACAACGTTCCCTCTAAAAGTGTTTCAGAAACACCTTATGAGATATGGAAAGGGCATAAAAGTAGTTTACGTCACTTTAGAATTTGGGGTTGTCCAGCACATGTGTTGGTACAAAATCCAAAGAAATTGGAACATCGTTCAAAATTATGCCTATTTGTAGGTTATCCAAAGGAAACAAGGGGTGGTCGGTTTTATCATCCTCAAGAGAATAAGGTATTTATATCGACAAAACCCACATTCTTAGAGGAAGACCACATAAGAAGTCATCAACCTCGCAGTAAGCTAGTATTGAATGAAATTTCCAAATATGCTATAGATAAAGCTAGTTCATCTACTAAGGTAGTAGATAAAACTAGTACATCAGGCCAGTCACATCCTTCTCAAGAGTTGAGAATGCCACGACATAGTGGGAGGGTTATTCATCAGCCTGACCATTACTTGGGTTTAACAGAAACACAAATCGTCATACCTAATGACGGCATAGAGGATCCATCGACCTATAAACAGGTGATGAAAGATGTGGACCATGATCAATGGATCAAAGCCATGGACCTAGAAATGGAGTCTATATACTTCAATTCTGTCTGAAAACTTGTAGAACAACCAAGTCTTTTAAGGCTCGACTTATGGCAAAGGGTTATACCTAGAGAGAGGGAGTGGACTATAAAGAAACTTTCTCTCCCATCGACATTGATTCATCATTTTGAACGTCTTTAATTCAAAACCGAACGTGAAACTTTTGCCATGCTTAAGTCAATTAGAATACACTTATCCATTGCCACCTTTTATGACTATGAAATTTGGCAGATGGATGTCAAACAACCTTTCTAAACGGCGATCTTGAAGAGAGTATCTATATGGCTCAACCAGAGGGGTTTATTACACAGGGTCAAGAACAAAAGGTTTGTAAGCTTCAAAAATCCATTTATGGGTTGAAATAAGCTTCTAGATCCTGGAATATAAGGTTTGATACTGCGATAAAATCTTATGGTTTTGAACAGAATGTTGACGAGTCTTGTGTTTACAATAAGATCATCAATTCTACTATAGCGTTCTTAGTTTTATATGTCGATGATATTATACTCATTGGGAATGATGTAGGATATCTTACTGACATCAAGCAATGGCTAGATACTTAATTCCAAATGAAAGATTTAGGAAATGCATAGTATATTCTTGGGATCCAAATTGTTCGGAATCACAAGAATAGGACACTAGCCATGTCTCAAGCATCTTATATAGACAAAATGTTGTCTAGATATAAAATGCAGAATTCCAAAAAGGGTTTGTTGCCTTTCAGACATGGAATTCATCTTTCAAAAGAACAATGTCCTAAGACACCTCAATAAGTTGAGGATATGAGAAATATTCCCTATGCCTCCGCAGTTGGAAGCTTGATGTATGCAATGTTATGTACTAGATCTGACATATGCTACTCAGTAGGGATTGTCAGTAGATACTAGTCTAATCCTAGACGTGATCATTGGACTACCGTTAAGAATATCTTAAAGTATCTCAGGAGAACTAGGGACTACATGATGATGTATAGTGCTAAGGATCTGATCCTTACTAGATATATTGACTCTGATTTCCAAACTGATAAAGATGCTAGAAAGTCTACATCTAGATCAGTGTTCACTCTTAACGGAAGAGCAATAGTGTGGAGAAGCATAAAACAGACTTGTATAGCTGACTCCACAATCGAAGCTGAATATATAGCTATTTGCAAAGCAGCAAAAGAAGCAGTATGGCTGAGGAAATTCTTGACAGATTTGGAAGTTGTTCCAAATATGCATCTACCTATCACCTTGTATTGTGACAAGTGGTGCAGTTGCAAATTCAAAAGAACCTTGAAGCCATAAACGAGGAAAGCACATCGAACGCAAGAACCACTTTATCCGGGAAATCGTATACCGTGGTGATGTTGTAGTGACCCAGATACCTTCTGAGCAAAACATTGTTGATCCTTTTATAAAAACCCTCATGGCTAAAGTTTTTGAAGGTCACCTACAGAGTTTAGCTCTACAGTGTTTCTAAACTAGGACAAGTGGGAGATTAAGTTGGGCGTGAATGCGCTAGTTTATTGTATTCATATGTTTATTGTACTCATATGTAATATTAATTTCTCATAGTTAAATTCAGCATCGTTTGATCCTACTAGGAGTTTTAGTCTAAGTGAGAGTTTGTTGGATTTTATGTCCTAAAACTCGTAGTTTGTAATATCATATTCTTGTTCAATAAAGCTATTATTGAAAATCTTTAGTAAACTTAAATTCTATATTCATGAATCCAATAAACTAAGGTTCCGAGGCTATTAATTTTAAGTTTGAACTTTATGTAGTGACATAAATGTGGATCAAGTTCAAATATATATAGCCAAAATGATCTGGGGACAGTATGGATGTGACCCATTTGTAGTTAGTACAAAAGATGTGATCCTAAACCGTTCATGTAGAGACATGAAAATGGGGGCATCCTATGTAAAGAGTTTACATAAGACTAAATCATGAAATAGTCACTTTTTATGTTCTAAATGCCGTTTAATGTATAAAACTGACTATTTTGTTATTTGATGACTTAGGTAACTTAATCTTAATCCTGAGCTAACTATGAACTCCTGTTCATTTGGAATTATCCTTAGATCTGCATGGTGAGGGCAGCTCATTATCGCTGGCTCAATAAGCCTCCCATTTCAGGGATAAGATCAGGTGGATAGTTCGGAACATAGGATACAAGACGAAATTCACTCCTATCCGTTATAGGGATAGTAGATAGGTTGTTCCCTTTAGTATTGAATCCAGGTCTTGAACAAGGGGCCCCAACCTCTCATTGGCCCGAGAAGGGTTCGATTTATAGGTTCGACCTTAAACCAATTGTTCATTAGAGGATCAGTGAAACTTAAGGAATAAGATGTACTCTGGGGGGTAAAACAATTTTTATGACCCAGCCGAGATTACAAACAACTTGTGAAGGATTAGCTTACTTATCATGGTTATATCAAATGGACACAAATATACCTATAGTGAAGGGAGTACAACTACGGGACTATAGTGGAATGACCCGTTAATTAACGAATGTTGATTAGCTCCGTCTAAAGAGTTTAGCTAGCTAATCTTGGATCGTTGGAGCCCATGATCTATAGGTTCTTTAGGTTCCCCTACTAGCTCATATGAAATAAACTTAGAACAGTATGATAGAATAATTCGAATTGTTTGAATTAGGTGAAGAGAGAGAAACCGACAAGTATATGTGATATAGTGGTCGGTTTTTCAATTTAGAGATACAGCTTTAATATTTAAATGTGATTTAAATGTCAAGAATATGAATACGTTCATATTTGAAAGCTCGGAAATAATAGAAATGGTCAAAGATGTAAAAAGTCAAAGAGTTGACTTTTGACTTTGAAAGTCAAACTTTGACCGACCTCCTATTTCAAGTGGCATTAGAAGTTGGAATAAGAGGACAAGCCTCCGTGAGAGCGAACATGAGATCCTCGATGATCAGGATCGTCGTGATCATGTGTTTCCAAGTTACGAAATTATCGCCAGTAAGTTTTTCCGCGTTTAGTAAAGCCAATGTGGTTGTTGCCATTTTGAAAAAGTTGCTGAAAATACAAACAAAATGTTATTAGATTTTGCTAAACCATTTTTAAACCAATTAGTTTCGCAAAACAGTTTCAAGTACCTTAAGATATAGACTTCTATTTTACAATGATGCCCCAGTGAGGCAGGACAAATGTCACCGATGGGGTGATCAGTCGCCCCTTCACTGGGATGAGACATTCTCAACCATTAGGCAGAACCAACTCTTAGAACTGAACCTAACAGCATTTTTTGGTCTAGAACTATTAACCTTTAACAATTTCATGTAAGTGTGACCCCTCGCTTTCGATGCCAGAGTCCTGCCCTAATAAGCCCACCGTAGGGAAGAAGCAGATAAGGACAAGAGATTAAGTTATCTTATCCTCTCACAGAAGATCAAATAAAGAAACGCGCAAAACTGCCATCCTTTAGAGGGACACTCCCAAGATGCCTTGAGACGATGCGTAGTAACTTTATTCAACCTAACGAGGGAGACCAAAGGATATGTTGTTGCATTTCACGCTCCCATTTACTATGAACACTCTCTCCATCCACCTTGATATTGACCTACCCAAACACCATCCATTGGGGGGACATGCCAAAGGTGCCGCGAGACCAAAGATAGATCTCATGATGTGGACTATTTAGGAGAAACGTGAAAGGTTTAAGTAAAGTGTCTTATGCCCCAAGTACCTCCCACTGAATGTTCTACCCAGGGGTTCATTAACCTAGACAATCTAGCTAATGATTTGAGTCTAAGTCGTCTTTTTAAACTTTGCTCATAAACAATGTTTGTCTATGAAATATGAATAAGTTCAAGTAGTAAACACTTTAATGGACTGTCCTTAACTTGCATGCATGCATCAAATCTATCTAATTCACCTTTCCAGGTAAGTTCGCAGGTAGGGGTGTTACGTTTCCGTCAACTTAAATACCCTAGTCTACACAAAACCTGCCTTAGACAAAAGGTCCCTTATAGATAGATTTGCTACACTTTAACCTTTTATTAGCCAATTTAATCCTATAAAAGAGAGAAATAAGAAACGCGCAAACTGCCATCCTTTAGAGGGACACTCCCATGATGCCTCGAGACGACCATAATTTATTCTAACACTAACGAGGAAAACAAAAGATATGTTGTTGATTTACCGCTCGCCACTTACTATGAACACTCTCTCTCCAACCCTTGGATTTGACCTACCCAACACCATCCCGTGGGGGACATGCCAAGGTTGCCTGCGGAGAATCCCGAAAAGATAGATCTTACATTTGTGGACTATCTAGCGCAGAAGCATGAAAGGTGTTAAGAAAGCTCGTGCTTATGCTCCCACAGTATTCTCACTGAATGTTCTATCCCGGCGGTTCATTAACACTAGACATAACCGGCTACTTGATTTGAGTCTAAGTTCGTCTTTTAAACTCTGCTCAATCAAACCAATGTTTGTCATGAGAAATATGAATAAGTTCAAGGTAGTAAACCTTTAATGGACTGGCATAACTGTGCATGCATTGCAGTACCAAAATCTAATCTAGATTCCACCTTCCAGGTAAGTTTCGGCAGGTGGTGGTTTAGCGTTTCGTCAACTTAAATACCTTAGTCCTTACGCACAGAATTGACCTTACAGATCAAAAGAGTCTCTTGAGTAGATATATTTGCTACACTTTAACCTTTTCATTTTAGCGCAATTTAATCCTATTAAAACTCGATTAAAAAAGTTAAGCCTTTAGGGTTGCATAACGATAAGAATCATGATCTTAGGTCTATGTGCTGCCAAGGTTTGTATAAACACTTTAAGACTTGATTAAACACTAAAGTGGCGCATTGCCATGCTTTCTATTTCTTTTAGTTCTAATTCCTCTTTAACTTTAAAAAGAAAGAACTAAACCATTGCGCACGAACGAGGTGTTTTATACATTTATAAAGTAACTATTGTCATGCTTCATGCAATTTCCGGTCATACTATAATATAATTTTAATATATACGGTAACAACGCAAAGGCAAACAATGGCTATCAATCGACATCCTTATACTATAACATAATTAGTAAATATAAGATAATGATGCATGTCAATACTTTTAATGCATGTATAAATATAACTTTTAATATATAATGATGCATAGAGGCATGATCTTACATAATTAAATTATGCTTCTCTAGAAATTATAACAATTACAATAAAGAGAGATGCATGAATATGCATACGTAAGGTGGATTTACTATGTGTGGCCATACCATCATGACTAAAAAACTACATCGTAGTAATAAATAATAAAGGATTAATGGAACCAAAGATGAGCCCTTTAAAAATCCGGAATGAAATATACCCTATCTTTTATTAAATTAATTCATCCAAGCAACCGGGTTCAGCAAGCGAACCGGGTCTTGAACTAACCAGGAGGACTACATCTGTGAGTAAACGTTGTGGGTAGCGAGCATCCAAATCGTCTTCCTAGATCGATAAAAGCAACGATGGCATAGACGACCAACGAGGTGCGAAGACCTGATCTCTGTGTGATCGCTTAACGCGGCGATCAAGGTAAATGATAACGGGACAGAAAATGCACGTTATATAAGTGCTAAGTTATTTAAACAATGTTGGCTTGCATTGATAAAAACACGTTATGTTAAATTGGCATCCAAAAGCATCAAATTCATAATATTGCGGTCGCATGCGTTTATCGCATTAGAAAAGTTGATTCTTCTTGTATTTTTGTGCAAAAATTATGTCGATGAGCAAAGGCGAAAATTGCGGATCATAAGAAATATTGGTTGAGCGCAGCACTACCGCAAAGCTTTGCAGTGACGTGTTCACAAACATTTTGCTCGGAAAGGTTGCCGCAACTTGGTCCAGCCGCAACATGGTGACGCATCTGGTGAAAGGGGCTAATTAATTTGCGATGGGACATGAAATGCTGAATGAAGTCGAATCTGAATTAAGTTGAACAGCCGTCTAACGATAACAAGTACATTCACGTTTTCGGTGCAAATATTCGGTTGCATTTCAATCAAGGGAATTTATAGACGCCCATATAGGTGCCTAATCATTGAGAGAGAAGTGCGCCGTTCACGACCTGGATGTTCTATAAATACGCAAAAGGCATCCTTCAGAAAAAGGGGTTCCACCGTTCAAGTCCAATTCGAAAATTCATAACGTTCAGATCACTCGTCTTTGTTCATAGTTTCTTTCATTTTAAGGCGGAGCATAAGAGAAGAGTGGTGATGCTGGAGGATCGCTCAGGACAACTCGAGAGGAACCTTGAGACGTAGAGTAGAGGCGGGCCAATCTCACGAAGAGCGAGATTTATCTTTTGAACACAGAGTAGAAAACAATGTAAAAGCTAGGCAGCAAGAGATTGCTAACAGGCTCTTATTTCTATTCTTGCA
>NC_052354.1:26069639-26191764 GCF_009727055.1 Benincasa hispida
TTGTTGTTTTGTACTTCATCTTTACATTTATACAATGGAAGTTCTTATTCTACATCTGTTCACTCTTCTAGTACGCATGAGTAGCTAAACTAGTCAAATGGGTTGAGAAGAAATAAGCTAACATGACCTAGGAGTTCATTCCTTGCAATATCTTGTGTTATGCTGTGCCAAATACCCCTTTAGAGCTACTCAAGAAAGAGTTTGAAGAAAGAACCTAAGACTTGAAAGAGCTAGGTTAGAATCTAGACTCGAGAGAGCAAGATTAGAACTGCATAATCAAAGGATAGGGACTTAGAGATAAGCTCTGTTTGCCAACCTGCATCGCATGCATCCTAGAGATAGGAATGATATTATGTGGTCACCTTATTTGTGTGTGTTATTCTGTCATCGTATAAATAAGAATAGAGGCTTATGTATAAGTCTTATAGACTTATCGCATATATCGCATGCATTCTAGCATTAGAAGCCGTAGCATTCGCATCGAGAGATGGTTTACTATTGTATACATGTTGCATGATTGCAAAGCATGAATGCGTCCTAGGAAGTGTTAGCCAAACCCTTCTCAACCCGTTCACCACATACTCAGTGTATCTTCCGTTTACCAACTCTTTTCAAACTCTACTGCATTTGTTATTTTTTTTATCATCGCAAACAACAACCTTAACAACTATTTATTTATTTGGTTACCGCAAAGTTTTCCTAAAAATTACCAACGCAACCTGTTTTCACAAGTCCCTGAGTTCGACCCTGGACTTATCTGGAAACTTAGTGCAGTTTACACTTGGATTCCGCTGAGGAAACTTGAGTGCTCAATGCAATTTCACCATCACATATCATCCATAAATCCACATCACAAAATCAACCACTAGTAAACAATTTACCCTGCGTTACTAAGCGATCGTTTAGTCAATTACTAAGCGATGAAGCTTGTTGACTTAAACGATCGTCCAGTACGTGCGTGCGTTAAACGATACGCGAGCATCTCATCATCTACACGACCGATCTTTGGCGAATCATGTACCCGATCGTTAATACGATGCAATCAAACCTTGATTACATATCCCATCATTTAACCGATGCGATCAACAGCGATCACGTACCCCATCCTCTACACGTTGTGATCAACAACGATCACGTACTCCATCCTCTGCACGATGCAATCAACACTTGATCGCCTCCTTCCTTGAAGAACTGCAGCATTTGCTCCGATCTTTTTCTTCGAACGACTCAAAAATTCAAACAGACTTTGAATACAGACTCGATAACGATTATTAATGCCTAAATACGCAGGGGCCTTTACAAACAACCGCAAATGTAAAAGATTTAAATCAAACCGAGGCTAATCATCCACAAAAACAGTCATTAATCCGCACATCCACAGCAATTTAACAATTAAATAGTGTAGAAATGCACCCACCAAGAACGTAAATGTCATTTCATTGCAACATATGAAATTGGAGTATCAGAACCAAGCTCTGATACCAAATTAAGGATCTCTTACCGAAGAGTTCCATGAGTGCGTTCGGATCTCTCCAATTTCACAGTGACCGAAATACATCAAATACGTTCAAACACACAGTTATGCAAACAAGCAGTAATTATCGGCATGCTTTGAACAAGAAATTACAAGGGAGAGAGTTGTCATACCAGTTGAAGACGATCTTCAAACTTTAGAACTCAATGTAGTGGAAACCTCTACCCGATCAACCAACACCCAGCAGATGAATCGACTGCAGCAGCACGAACAACCGCAAACTCAAGAATGCAATGGGGATGACACCACCAGAAAAGAGTCCCATGTATTCTCGAAGTGAGAACCTAAAGCGTGGTGTTTGGTGAATTTGGTAGAGGAAGGAGGAAGAACAGATTGTGTAGGCGATAAGCAAGTGGGAAGGAAAAAGCTATCATATAGCAAGATACTTATCATTTAGGAGAAACTGCACAATCGTGTAGATTTTACTGAACGATCGTTTAGGAAAAGGTATATGATCGTTGAACAAACACAGCTATACGATTGTTTAGGGAAGTTATCTGATCGTTTAGGAACTAATGTGTGATCGTTTAGGCACGAGTTGGTTGATTGTTTAGGCGCAGAGCGACTATCGTATAGGCTTTCGAGATTAAGCGATCGATTGCGATTTTAGACCAACGCGCTCTTCCGATCTCTTTTCGGATGAACAATTCAAAATTGAAACAAATTTCATTTTAATTCATCGGTTACAATAACCAATGCTCTTCCCACTAATGCACGTCCGAAAGTGATTTTGGCTTAATTATCATATAATTAACCAATAAAAATATTAATAAATATAATCATATTATATTTTTACCCTATAGTTTGATATCACATATCTACTATAGTAATTTCTCCTCTATTTAATATAAATCATATTTATATTTAATTTCCTCCATAATAATGTATCTCATACATTTAGCATATTATATCATATATAATTAACTAGTTCAATTATATCATATACAATCAAATTTTCTCTTATCAATTTGAACATTTCAAATTAACCCAAACATAGAGATAGAGGTTTATGTGTAAACCATGTAGACTTATCGCATATTTATCACATGCGTTCTAGCCTTAGAAGCCGTAGCATTCAAGCCGAGAGGTGGTTTACTATTGTATGCATGTTGCATGATCGCAAGCATGGACGCATTCTCGGGAGTGTTAGCCGAAACTTTTCTCAACCCGTTCACCGCATATTCATCGTATTTCCCGTTTACCAACTCTTTCCAAACTATGCCACATTCGTTATTTATTTTCATCAACGCAAACAATAAACCCAACGATTTATTTGACTGGTTACCGCAAGTTTTCATAAAAATCACCAACGCAACTATTTTCACAAGTCCCTGTTTTCGACCCTAGACTTACCAGGAAACTCAGAGGAATTTACACTTGAATTCCGCTGGGGAAACTTGAGTGCACAACGAAATCCATCAACACATATCATCCATATTTTCATTCATAAAAATAAAGCATCAAGTTTTTGGCGCCGTTGTTATCGGCAAAATAGTTTGTTAACGGTAATTTTTTTTATTTCTTTGTAGGATTCTCAATCTCTGGCGAATTATGACCCGGAGATTGAGAGGACTTTTAGAAGAAGATTAAGTGACCGCCAACAACAACAAGAAGAAACACCAAGAATGGCGAAACAATCGGCAGAAAGGGCCGCCTGCGAACAATATAATGGCCAACCCCATCCTTTTGGCGAATGACCACAATAGACCCATCCGAGACTATGTGTCACCTAACCTCTACGATTCTCTCTAGGAATCATGAGGTCGGCACTAGATGGATCGAGGTTTGAAATGAAGCCAGTAATGTTGCAGATGACCTAAGCTGCTGGAAAGTTTGGAGGAAGGCGTGGTGAAGATCCGCATGCCCACCTCCGGAGCTTCATAGAAATCTGCAACACTTTTGTGTTCCCGAATATCTCAACCGAGGAAGTTCGACTAGCTCTATTTTCCTTTTCTTTATGTGATCAGGCGAGGAATTGGGCATACTCTCTCGAACCGGGAGAGATAACTTCGTGGGAGTAGGTGGTGGGAAAGTTTATGAAAAAGTATTTTCCACCAACTGAGAACACTAGGAGAAGAAAATTAATAACAAATTTTGAACAAGAAGATGATGAATCGCTCAGTGATGCTTGGGCGAGGTTCAAGCGGCTGGTAAGAGACTGTCCACACAATGGCTTACCAGATTGCCTGCAAATGGAAATTTTCTACCAAGGATTGAACCCTTCTTCGCAGACCGCTGCCAATGCGGCAGCCGCTGGTGGTCTGCTCGAAAAAACATATGAGGAGGCTAAGAGTATACTTAATCGCATTTCCAAATATCACGAGGATTGGAGGGAAAGCATTTAGAGATTAAGAATCAAAGAAAATGATGCAAACAATGAGGTCATCGCATCCCTGCAAAATCAAATGACTGCGATGATGAGTTTAATACAAGACATCGCAATTAATAATATGAGAGCGAAGAAAGGACAGGTCAGCGCAATTACTAAAACGAACACAAGTTGTGTCATTTGCGGTGATGCTCACCAAATGGAAAAATGCCCAACAAACCTGCAGTCGGTATGCTTCATGAGAGATAACCCCTTTTCAAACACTTACAACCCTGGGTGGAGAAACCACCCCAACTTTGCTTGGAAGAATCAACAACAAAATTTTCAATCTGTGGCGTAAAAAGAAGGGCCACAAGGATTCTTTTAACGCAACAACGGTCAATCGAGCAATCAAGCAAGTAGCTCACAACAACCACCGCAATCCTCTTATTTGGAAAGCCTATTGAAGCAATATATAGAGAAAAACGAGATGGTGCTTCAAAGTCAGGTCACATCCATCCACAATCTTGAATTACCAGATTGCGAGTGAGCTGAAAAATAGACCGCAAGGAGCATTGCCGAGCTCAACTGAGCTCCCTTGCAATGCTGAGGGTAATGGGAAGGGATAATGCTTAGCAGTCTCATTGCTAAGTGACGACACGACTGCAGAAGTAGGGGAGAAGCGCATTGCGACCAACTTGAATGCGGTGATAACCAAAGACCCGCTGACCTGTAGTTTGGAGAAGCCCGAGAAAATAGACCCTGAAGTTGCGTTCACCCTTAAGCCTCTAGATCTTGAGACCAAGAAGCTCAACCACCAGTGACTCCGCAAAGACTGAAAGAGGAACAAATTGAGGAAGAAAATATCGCAATAGTGGTTGCAGCGCAAAATGCTATGATCCCACCTAAAATGGGCGACCCGGGAATCTTCACGATCCCATGCTAAATGAGAGGGACCTTAAGTGGCCAAGCACTATGCGAGCTTGTGGCAAGTATAAACATAATGGAGGTCTCAATCTTCAAACAATTGAATGCCGGCACACTTACGCCCACAAGGGAAACTCTCCTACTCGCAGACAGATCTCGAATACATCCTGAAGGAGAGTTGAAAAATGCCGCAATCTCAATCGATAAATTCATCCTACAGGCAGACTTTCTCATTTTGGATTATAAAGCGGACGAAGATGCGCCCATCATATTGAGACGACCATTCCTTTCAATTAGTCGCACTCAAATTGATGTGCGCAAGGGGGAAATTGTAATGAGTATTCATGAGGAAAAACTTCGGATTAAGGCAGTAAAGACCCTAGAAGACAAAGAAAAGAGAGAAAAGCCACCATAGACGTGAGCAAACCAGCCGAAAATAAGTGGTCCATGCATTATCAAATGATCGCAACTTATCAGAGACGCAAGTTTTGGAAAACCTCAATTCTTCAACTCTTTTCTCCACTACTCGGAATTTTTACTATATTTTCAAATCCTGAACTATCCTTGTTTTACTGTCACTTTCTTTATTTCTACAGGAAAAAAAAAGTTTTATTTTGTTTAAAATAATTTGACCCTCTCTTTGTTTTTCCTTGCAACGATCGAGACGCTGGATTGCGGAGATGTTACGTGAAGAAGCACTTATCTTATTCCATAACCGCAACTCAAAGAAGAGAGATCGCTGCAAAGATGGATGCGTCAATACAATGCGGGCGACAGCGCAAAATTTGGGGGTGTACTCTTCCTTATCTTTTTTTCCAATTTCGTTCTATCACATTGCATTTTAGTTTTCAAAGTTTATCATCGCATCCTCTTTAATCACCGCAGTCATGTGACATGGATAAATTTAGTAAGTTATCGCATTTTGTTTCTTTGCCAAGTATGATTTCAATGATGAAAAACATGCTTCCATGTCTTTCGTATACATCAGAGTCAACTTAATCTTAAGGTAGCTACTTCATGAAATATTTTTAGAAGTTAGGGGTTTTCTAGCTTTCTTTCAAACTTCCTTTACAACACATTCTATGACCATCACATGACTTATTTTAATTACTTTTGGCAATGTGGACATTGTCGTATTCTAAATTTGGGGGTGAGGTATTTATTTTCGACCTTGCTATACAAAAAAAAATGAAAAATTGAATGATGAAAAATATAAATATTTGAGAATAAAAACTCCACTGTCAACGTAATGGAAAACCCATGTTGATAAGAGTTAAGTTGTGAAAGGCACTTACCCGTAGTTGGATGTCCGCATGACACACGTGGGGGCAAGCCAAAACAAAAGTAAGTCACCAGGATCAACACATAAATCAATGACTGCGACTCCACTGCCAAATCAGTATGAGTTTAGTCTGAGAAAGAGTGCATTGCTCGTAGTTGGATGTCCGCATGACACACGTGGGGGCAAGCCAAAACGAAGGCAAGGCACTCAGATCAGCGGAAGGTTAGAAAAAAAATATAACAATGAAGAAAATTTTTGTGCAAGGATAAAATCATTTGACACTCCAGAAGAAAAATTTCTTTTAAAATAAATCATGCAAGGTTTTGGAATTTAGTAAAGTCCTTTTGAAAATTAAGCTTGCAATCCCTAAGTCTTAGAAATATTTTAAGAAGAGACTTGAATAAGACTTAAGAAAATTCTGGTATATAGGATTTGAGTGAAGTATCCTTGAGAAATCTAGGGAAGAAAACTTTACAGTTAACTTCCTAAAGGAATCTTTAGCTTATACTTTAGGACAAACATTGTTTAAATTTAGGGGTGTGATAACGGGCAGAAATGCACGTTATCATAGTGCTAAGTTCTTAAACAATGTTGCATTGTGTTGATAAAATATGTTAAATTGCATCCATTGAGCATAAATTCTATAATATTACGGTCGCATGCGTCCAACGCATTAGAGCAGTTGATCTCTATATTTTTGTGCAGAATATGCGAACGCAATGCAGAGATTGCGATCATAGGAATACATTGGTCGAGCGCAACTTCACCGCAAGACTTTGTGTTGATCGTGCTCGCAAACATTCGTCCAAGAAGAATCACCGCAACTTGGTCAACGCAATATGGTGGACGCATCGGGGTGATAGGATAATTAAGAGTGATGGGACAGAAAGTTGATGACAGTCGGATCCAAATTAAGTTGACATCCGATAACGGTCACAAAGTACATTCAGCTTTATCAGTAACGGTCAGAGATTGCCCAGGGAAACTCGAGAAAGAACCTTGGGGCGTAAGAGCAGAGAGCGAGCCGACTCTCACGAGAGCGAGAATATCTTTAGAGCACGAGTAGAAACAGTGCAAACGCCTGGCAGCAAGAAATTGCTCAAGGCTCTTTACTATACTTGCATTGTTATTGTACTTCATCTCATATCTATTCAATGGGAGTTCTATTTCTACATCTGCTCACTCTCTCAATACGCATGAGTAGCTAAACTAGTTGAATAGGTTGAGAAGAACTAAGTTAACATGACCTAGGAAGTTCATTGCTTGCGATTTTCTTATTTTATGTTGTGCAAAATACCCTTTAGAGTTACTCGAGAGAGAGAGAATCTAAAGAAAGAACCTAATATCTCGAGAGAGCTAGGTTAGAATCTGGACTTGAAAGGGCAAGATCAGGCTTGCATAAACAAGAGATAGGGACTTAGAGATAAGCTCTATTTGTCAACTTGCATCGCATGCATCCTAGGAATGGGAGTGATATTATGTGGTCGCATATTTGTGTGAATGTCATGTTGTCATCGCATAAATAGAGATAGAGGTTTATGTGTAAACCCTATAGACTTATCGCATATTTATCACATGCGTTCTAGCCTTAGAAGCCGTAGCATTCATGCCGAGAGGTGGTTTACTATTGTATGCATGTTGCATGATCGCAAAGCATGGACACATTCTCGGGAGTGTTAGCCGAAATTTTTCTCAACCTGTTCACCGCATATTCATCATATTTCCCGTTTACCAACTCTTTTCAAACTATGCCGCATTTGTTATTTATTTTCATCAACGCAAACAACAAAACCAACGATTTATTTAACTAGTTACTGCAAGTTTTCATAAAAATCACCAACGCAACTATTTTCACAAGTCCCTGTGCCTGGACTTACCAAGAAACTCAGAGGAATTTACACTTGAATTCTGCTGGGGAAACTTGAGTGCACAACGCAATCCATCAACGCATATCATCCATATTTCATTCATAAAAATAACGCATCAACCATCTATGACAAGTCACAACACTTGTGACCATTCCACAAAGCGGGTCGTATCTGTAGCGTTACCAAAATAAGGTTTCCCTCCCATATCCATATACTACAGACCATTTTTGTTATCACTCGAGACATGATCCACTTGTATGTCACCACATACATGCTTGAGTTACATACAGATAACCAGAGATTTTATGTTTATTGGTTTGTGGTAAAACAAATAAAACAAGCAACTGAGCAAAATATAAGTTGTGAAGTAAATATCATATATTATACAATACAAGCATTCGTACAAACTGTTTACAAATTACAAGATATGAGAGTTTAGGGCATCAACCCCAACATTTTAAACATTTGACCTCATTTGCGACTAAGGTAAGCTTGCTAGCTTAGAGATAGGAAGAAACCTATTATTTGATTGTGAGGATTTTGGTGCTTAAGTTATGATATTTTATTAAATGCTTGTGGTTTTTAATTTATTTGAAGTTTTATGCTTAAAATCTATGTCAGGAGTCTACTGGGACCTAAACAAATAATTTTAGAATCACTCTCACGAGCTTGTAGGGAAGTGGAAACAAGTCATCTCCATAGGGAATTTTGAGATATTTTAGCTTATTAGTGAATTCGATGCTCACAAAAAGGGGATTTTAAGAGTTTTGTTTGTGATAAAAATTAAAATACATAAATGTAAAATGGGGATTTGATTTGATTAAGGGTCTAGCTTAGGAAAATCAGAATCCACTCGTCTACTTGGTTGTTCATCAAACACTAAGGGAGCACTGCTTGCCTAATTTTATTCTTAGCTCGTTTGCTCGAGAGACCATAGCTAAACGCCCTAAACTAATTAATTTCTTAATTAGTCTATATGCTCAATAGATCGATTTCGATAACGGCATAATCAATTTAACATACGCATAAAGCCTAGGTAATCTAACCAAGACAATTAACAATTTAGATAGTGTAAACTACCAATCGATTCAACTCTTGATTCTATTAGTCATGTAATGCCATGATAGAATTGTTATAGAGAATTTGAAATTTAACACAAGCATATCCTAACTTATGCCTTATTGAGATTCAAACACTTAGATGCATTCTTCTCTAGCAAGCCAAGAAAACACAATGGGTGATCAATCCATAGATGATTTCTAAGCATAGAAATTAAGTTTAATCAAGAACAAATAAAATCCAGTAGTAACTAGAACTAAATATGAGTCTCACAACCAAGATTTAACGAGTTTTAATCCTGTCCTAAGGCAAAAAAATCTTACCTTAGCCACTCATAAAGTGCAAAGATGAACTCCAATGTTAAAAATTGAAAGATACAAGAAAAATAAATGTTGGGAAGAAAAATATAGAGAGTTTGGAGTTGGAGACGTCCAAATTGAATATATAATAACCTAAATCAGGAAAAATTTCTTTTTATACAAAGGGTTGGCGTTTGGCCACTTCTTATCAAAGTGCAGCAGGTAGGCGCTGATATGCTCAATGCGCGCTTGTGAGGCCTTCATCCATCAAAGTTCGAAGCACCACGATGCTCTAAGGTAGCGTCACGACACTACACCAATTATGCACGCTTCGGGAAAATGCGCTCGGTGCTTGAGGGCTTTTATGTAATTTTTTCCTTTTTCTTCATGGTTGATGCTCCGGAGCTCCGTTTTGGTTTGTTTTCATCTTGTTTTCAGCTCCAATATTCAACTCTACCTATTAGTTACTCAATATCTAAAAAATCATAGAATAAACGTATAAAATTCTAGAACAAACCCGAATTAAGCTAAGGAAAGTAGCATGTTTTCGGTGATAACAATCTAGTATAGGCTTGATCATCCTTCACCTATTCTTTGTTAGACTAGAGATTGACATATGATATGTGACATGAAATTGCGTGTTAATCGCCGAGTGGTAAGTAAAAGCATGCTTGTGTGTCGATTGGTCGATTGTTTAGAATGACCTATTTACAACATTGCATGATTGGTTTAATTTAAGAACGAAATCAATTAGTAACTTAGGCTACCCAGGGTATTAATCGTCTGAGTGAAATCCCTAGGCTTAATGCAGATGTTTGATCTTTATAGACGCTATCAAATCCAATCAATCGAGCATTTAGTTTAATTAAGAGATTTATAATCAATTAGGGCATTTGTCTCGGCTACCTTGGCAAGTTGGGTATGAAGGAATTTAAATCCCAATGGAAACGTGTGATTGCGTTCTTTGATTTCTTGAATGAATTGAAAATAAAAATAATCGAGAAAAAGGTTAAGCATCATACTTTTACTAATCCACAAATACAACAACAAACTTCTTTTCGAATCAATAGTCTCTTTCTTGAATTCTTCTAATTCTGCGAGGTATTTCTTGCTATGACTCTGACAAAAATCCAATTTATAAAAACCGCTTCTTGAAATAATAGAAAGAATAGGGAAGAAAAATTTTCTTAGAACTTTTCTAAGAAAATTGGGAGAATTTCTAGAATGAGAGTTTAAGAATAATCGTAGAGGGTTAATCTTATAGATGGTATAGTGTAGAAGTAAGTTCCATGAAGGCTCTCTAAGGCCCTATTTATAGAAGTCTACTAGGTTACTTCTAATTATATTAGGATAACTCCTAAATTAAATATTTAATAATATCTAATAGAAAATATCTTCCCATTTAATATCTTATATTAAAAATATTTAAATTATTTAAATCATATTTAAATATTTATATTCTACATATTCATTTTTATTTGAATCTCACTCAAATTAATTAATTAATTATTTGAATCATATTCAAATAAATTAATTCTTCCATCATCTATTTAACTTAAATCTTATTCAAATTAAATAATTAATTTAATTATATGAATCTCATCCAAAAAATAATTAATTATTTAGATCATATTCAAATAAATTAGTTCTTCATATCATAAAGTTATCATTTGAATATTAGTGAATTAAACTTTATAATAAATCATGCAATTACTTGTATTCAATAGAATTAATATTTTCCTTCATACATTTGAACATTTCAAATTTTCTCTCAACATAATTGATCCTTGTTGGTCTGTGATGAGCTAGTAAGAAGACCATATGAACCTACAGATTATAAGCTTTAATGATCTAAGATTAATTGATTAAATTTTGTAATTAAATTAATTCATTAACTACACGACAAATCATTATAAGCCCATAGTTGAATTCTTATACACTATAGGATAAGTTGTGTCAATGGATATAATCAGTATAAGCAAGTCGATCCTTCATGAGTTGTTCATAATTTCAGTTGGATCAAATATTCGTTTTATTCTTGTAATTACCTCTTTTTCTTAAGTACCACTGATCCCTCTAATGAATAATTTGTTTATGATCAAACCATAAACTAAGTTCCTTTTGGGCCATTGAGAGGGTGTGGCCCTTTATTCAAGACCCGAAACCAATATTTAAAGGAACTACTTATCTACTTACCTTATGCGAGAAGGGATGAATTCCATCTTATGAAGCTATGTTCCCAATTCCCCATTTAGTTAAGTCCCCGAAATGGTAGGCTTATTGAGTCGGCAACTTGGGGACACTCTCACCGTACAATGAAATGATTGACCTTATAAATAGGAGTTCATAAATCACTCAGGATTAAGATCAAGTCGAACATGATCATCCTATAAAATATTAATCTCATCAATTAACGTACAAAGAGATTAAATATCTCATTGTTTCGTCTTATACAAACTCTTTATATAGGATACTCCCACTCACATGTCTCTACATGAACGGTCTGAATCAAACCATTTATAACTATTACAAAGTAGACCGTATTCATAATGTCACGAGGATATCCGTATACTATAGACCTTTAGGTTTTTCTTAAACATGATCCATCCGCATGTCAACTACATACATGTTCAAGGCTTCATGCAATAACCTTGGATTTTTCTAGTTAATGGATAAATTAATATTGCATAATTAATGATTAAATTAATCAACTAATAAACTATGAGGCTTTAGGGCATAAATCCCAAAAGGCTAAGCGCACTCATGCATAAGAAATAATTTCTAGAAATCTTATGATCAATTAAGCAATTGGGTGGATCCTAACTCCTAAGCTATACTCGTTTTATTTTCCTACACTTTTACTTTCTTGCACCTTATTTTTTTGCACTTTAGTTCTCAACCACACCAAATCCCTCATTTATCGCTTTAGCTAATCCTGACTTGTTTGAAACTATATTCACGCTTCCGTGCAGATTTGACTTGGTCTTGCTAATGATACTACTTGCTAGTTGATGTTCACGATCGGTATTATAAATTTTATTTGATTGATTAAATGGCCACAACAACAATACAGTTGTGTGTGTCAATAGGATATAAAACAAAAATCCAAAAATTAACAAACAATCATAACATAAATTAATTCGAGATTAACCTTTTCCTCTATTACCTAAAAGTAAGTGAAATTTTGCTCTTATAGTTGGGCTTAAAGACCTACACGTTATTTTTCTATGGTCTCTACAAATTTCTACATCATGGTATTTACAAATTTCTACTACCCAATCGATCCCATTAATGACGGAAGACCCTAGGATTAATAGGAAACATTTTCCAAAATTGTCGCAACGGTGGACAATGCCACCAATAACATTGCGACACTGTTGTTCATTCCAAGCCATCTTTCTTCAATCGACGTGCTCCTTAACGCAGTGCCACTGTCCAGATCTTCACTATCAGTTTCATGCATTGCACAAACCCTATGGATTGTTGCATATTTTGAAAACGATATTTTTTATATTTTTATTATATCTAGATTTTAAAATGCATAATTATATTAAATAAAGATATAAACACTTAGAATTATGTCATATTATAATCTCAATTCATTTTTTGAAAAGTAAAATATATATTATGTAATGTATAATAGATTATACAACATGACAAAATAATAATTATACAAGTAAATTTAACATAAAACATGTTCATAAATAAATTAATAATAGTTTGTCAACTAATATTTAGTAGGCAACTACAACAAATTTTATGATTTATAAATATAATATCAATCAATTTTTAAATAATTATTTAAATTAGAATCTGTTTCTAAATCTGCTACCAAACACATATATGAAAACATGAAATACAACTTTGTTTTCATCGAATAATTTGTTTTCAAATTTCTTTTTTCAGATTCTCTACCAAAAGAGACACTTATCCTCATTTATATACCAATGATCATCGCATATCTAGTTAATGTAGAAATTTGTTCACATTCCTAACACCAACCTACATACATAATAAATCTTAACATAAGAGGCCATAAAAACCTAAACCCCTCGATGGCCTACTTTTTTTAATGTGCAAATTAACACTTATAATTCCACTTTATGTGAAAAGTATGAAACAAGATTATTTGTCCACCTTATAATAGTTACACATGAAAAATTGTATAGGATATTTGAAGGTTTTGAGTTGACATCTCCATTGAATCTTGAATATTTAAGAAAAATATATATATGCACTTGAAGGGTTAAATAAAAAAATTAAGCAAATAAAAATAACCACCAGAAAAAGTTTTTCGATTAAAAAAACCGAATTACACCATACTCCTCTAATTTAATAACTTAACTCTGCACAAAAAATACAAACTTTCTTACCCCAAAGATACATTACTCTCGACTTTATAATCTAACTCAACACTTCGAACAACTCTAAAAAGTTTTTTTTTTAATTTCTTTTATTTTTTAAATAGACATATTATGCTTGAAAGGTTATTTATGAAGAATACTCTCCGACCAACTAGGCAGTAACCAATTGAAGATCAAAACATATATAATAACCTAAGATCAAACGTTGAAATTCCTTTAAAAAATAGATAATAAGAAAATTCAATTGCTCATGCAATATGGCACCGCAACCAAAAAAAAAAAAAAAAAAACTTAAAAAGAAAAAGGGACGAATATCTTTTTGATCCTATATTTTAGGTCTAATAAAAAATCGAGATTTTACGTATAAATCAAGAAGTCTAGAAACTAAATTCAAACAAAATTAAAGTCTCAAAAGTAAAATTATAACCTTCTGAAATATAGAGACTAAATAGAAATCAAAATAAAAATTTTGTAAAAAATGTAATATTGTGAAATCTAGCAATCAAGTGAAGACTAAATCTAAGATAGAAAAAAAAAAAGACTATAAAATGAGCTAACTTATTAGTAAAATTATTGTGTACCAATGATTGATAGTGATTGATAGTGATAGATAGAGATGTCTATGGGGTGGCGCGGGACGGGGACGGGGAAACCTTCCCGTCCCATCCCCGCTATCTATTTCAATCCCCGTCTCTGCAAAATTCCTGCGGGATTCTCCGACGGGGAATTCAGGGAATCGGGTTTCCCGCGGGGAATTTTTTTTATTTTTTTATTTATTATTTTTTAACCACTTTTATACTATTTATGCTCAACCTTAATGAAAATTTATTAGTCAAATGGACCATTTTCAATGCATTCTTTTCAAAGAAAAATTTATAAATTTTTCTAATAAAGACAATAATATTTTATATTCAAAGATAACTTAAAAATTTAATATCATAGTTACTAAATTTTAAATATTGCAAGTCTAGCCTTCAACTTAAATATTATAACATTCATGGTCGTGAAAGATGCATATCTTAAAAATTTATTAAATCATACAAAATTGAGATGAAAAAAATAAAAAATAAGTAATTATTGATGTCAATTTTATAATATATATACATATAATATTATATGTATGATGGATATGTGTTATTATATATATGTCATATGTTAGTTAGTTGAGTATATATATTCGTCGGGATCGAGATCGGGGAATCCCGTCTCTATTTAGTCAATAGGGAAAAATCTTTCCCATTCTCTCTCACACGGACTCTGATCCTGTATATTATATGGACATTTCTAGTGATAGACATCCATATGAATGGTAGACTCCTATGATTGATACTGTTTAACACTAAAGAATGAAATTACGTATGTTTAAAAATATTTTCAAAAATTTTGTCTATTAAATCCATTATCTAATAGAAGAAAAAACATTGAGCCGAAAGGAAATATTAATTTGAAATTCTGACTTCTGTTTTCCATCTCTCTTTGGTACGAACCCCTACTTTTGCTTCTGTTCTCTTATCAGTCATCAACCACTACCTCTTTCTTCTCACTTTCCCCACTCTCCCATTTCCACCTCTTTCGATCACTCGCATTTTCATCTTCCTACTTCTTCATCACTTCCTCAATCTCAATTTCCATCGAGTCCTTGTTGGGGCCTTCTGCTTCCAAAAGGGTCCGAGCATAAATGGAATCGGAGGATGAGCTCGACATGCACGATGCCCACGACGACGACGACGACTCTGTTGACAATGAGGAGGACTTCTACAGTGGCGGAGACGACGATGCTGCTGCCATCGACAGCGACGATGCTGATGTCGGTGATTACGAGTTTGTTGATAATGATTCCGACGATTCCGACGACATGGTCTCCTATCGGCACCAGGTCATATTGTTCGACTCTCGAACTTTTTGCGTTTCTTCATGGGCATTTCATAATTTGTAGTTTTGCGAATTCTGGTGTTTGTTGATTGCTCTGTTCTATTCTTTACCAATCTGAATTTCCAGTTCTTTTTTATTCCTCCGTTTTTCTTTCCATATTCGAGTATGAGATGGGGATTGTTTTGTCTCTTTCTAGAAATGCGTAGCTAGAGAATTTTTATCATTCTGTTGATGATGATAGCCACATTGGTCATGATAATTTTTATCATTCTCTTCATATGGGTTTGTTTCGTTTTGATGGTTTAATTGGGTACTCAAGTGCAATTGAACTCTTGAAGTTTGTTATTTTTAGTTATGTATCTTGAAATGTGATACTTCTCGGGAAGAATTAGAGTGTTCCATGTATTGTCGAGGTTGAGTTTGAAGCATAATGGCTGGTCTGGTTTGTTGTAGAGCGCAGCAGCTGAGCCTGCTGGCAGTGGCTTATCTAACTCTTGCAAAATAGTATTAATAACAAGAGAGAACCAAAAACGAATTTTTTTTCTGCCAGGGAATAAACTTTGTGGTTTATGCTCTTGGAAGCTTTCCTTCTCTACAGGGCTTGTTTTGGACTAGATTGGCCGGTAATCTGGTGGTTTAGGCGATTGTAGAGCCAAGATTCAGGAACTGTTGGTGGGTTTTGTGGACTAATGCTTGTGGTGCTCTCCTCTAGAACATTTGCTAGTAGGAAAGAGAGAGAAAAGAAAAAGAAAAGAAGAAAAGAAAAGAAATGAGGGTGGGTGAGTAGGCAGGAGAGAGTGGCTTTGGGAAGTTATTGTTGCTTTATTTCCTCAAAGAGACAGAGGGATTTCCTTGATCTCATTTTTTGAATCAAAGGCTTTGGCATCAAGTGGAGAAGATGGATCCAAGGCTTCATTTCCTCATACAATTTCTCCAATATTATAAATGGCAATTCTGGTGCAAAGATTATGGCCTCAAGGGGTCTTTGGAAAGGTGATCCTTACTTTTTAAATTCTTATCATGGATTGTCTTAGTAGGGTGTTATAAGCGGAAAGTGATGGATTGATTAAATGATTTGTTGTGGTAAAGAATGTTGCTTCTTAACTATTATGCATCTTCAATTTGCAAATGATACCATGTTCTTCTCATCCACAAAGTCACACACCTTGACAAACCTATCACATTCATCAAGCTCTTTGAAAGAGCTTTGGGTCTCACTATTAATTGTCTAACGTTAGAATTTTTGGCAATCAACATGGATCCTTGATTGGTCTCCACTCTAGGCAACAAGTATGGCTGCAAATAGTGTATTTGGCCTGCTACCTACTGTGGCTTGCTTCTAAATGATAAGCCTAAATGTTCCTCTGTTTTGGCTCTAATTATTGAGAAGGTGGAAGAATAAAAGGCTCACTTTATGGGAACATTCCTTCTTTTCATAGGGTGGCCAACTCGCCCTTATCCAAGCTAACATTGTCCAACCTTCCTGACTAAGAAGCATGGACATTGACACGCAACACGAATATGACACGACACCGACACGACAACACTCCAATTTACTAAAAAGTAGGACATGACACATTAGGGACATGCTATTTATTTATTTCTTTATTTTTCAAAAATAAATATATGTGTGCATAATTTGTTATATTGTGAAATATGTGCACTTATATTTAACAAAAAGTATGAAAAAGGTTGTGGGTTAAGTCTTGTGGGTGAAGTGTTCTAGATGGAGAAAGTGTGTAAACACTCTAGAATTTTGGAAATGTTCGGCTGAATAGTTAATTTTAATTGGCTTAAAATACCTCTTAAATGAGCTATCAACGTTATTTATTAAAATCGTTTTGCATATGGAGTGTCCTTGGCGTGTCCTACATGTGTCAGAAAACAAAAAAATAATAATGAAATAATGGACATGCCAGCTGACGTGTCGGAGCGTGTTGGTGTCCGACACGTGTCTGACACCGACACTCCGCTAGTTTAGAAGTGTCGGTGCTTCTTAGCTTCCTAATATATTACTTCTCACTTTTCCCTATCCCTTCCAAGGTATCGACATCATTTGAATTGAACCATTGCTTTGTAGTTTTTGTAACTCTTTGGAATGACAACAAAGAGAAATTGGGTTCTCATCTTCTTTTTGGAAAAAGAAACATTTCATTGATAAATGAAATCAGAGGAAAACCCCAAACACCTGGGTTCTCATCTTCTTAATCGAGATAAAGTTGAAGTTTCCTCTCATTGAGTGGCTTGGGGATCATAGGCTTTCGACTAAAATAAATCACTTTTAGCCAAATGGATTTGGAGATTTTAGGCTTAAAAACTTGCTTTATGGAGAAAGGTGATTGCTTTAGAGTATGGTTCCTTACACTTTGATCTCAAACCAGGTCAGTCTTCCCTTTCTACAGCAAAAGGTGCTTGGAAACACATCAACAAAATATAAAACACTATCTACAAACCTGTCACTTGTAAAGTTGGTAGGGGCAACAATTCTTGGTTTTGGCTGGAATGGGTAGGGAATAGGGCTCTTATAGATGGTTATCCCTCATTATTTGTTCTCACTCAGTCACTCTCAAAAAAAAAAAAAAAAAGCTAGTATCTCTAAATGGTGGAATAGTGAAACAGCAACATGTAATATTTGGCCAAGGAGAAATCTTAATGAAGTTAAAATTGTCAAATGGGCTATGTTTTCTAATGCCCCTTCTTTGATTGTGCCATCTGATTGTGAAGACTCATGGATTTGGAACCTTGATAGAGATGATATCTTCACCTCTAAATCTTTGTCTATGTCTTTGCCGTCCGGTGGCATCCAATGAAAAGAGCTTTAGAGAGCCATTTGGGGTGCGAGATTCCTAAAAAAGATAAGCATTTTATTTGGAATCTCAAAAAGGAAGTTGCCATCTCTAAATTGTGGAATAGTGAAACATCGACATGGAAGATTTGGTCAAGAAGAAATGTTAATGAAGTCAAAATCGGCGAATGGGGTATGCTTTCAAATGCCCTTTCCCCAGTTGTATTGTGCAGACTCATGGTATGGAACCTCAACATGGTATCTTCACCTCTAAATTACGTCTAGGTCTTTGGCTTCGAGTGGCATCCAAAGAAAAGTTCATCTTTACCCAGTCATTTGGGGTGGCAGATTCGCTAAAAAAGTTTGTTTGTCCTTTTTTTTTTTTTTTTTTTTTTTTTTTTTTTTCCTTTTTTTTTTTAACGATTTGGACAGGACTCTAAAAAAAAAAGCTGCCATCTTTGAATTGTGGAATAGTGAAGCGGCAACCTGGAATATTTGGTCAAGGAGTAATCTTAGTGAAGTAAAAATTGGCAATGGGCTATGCTTTTCAATGCCCTTTCCCAGTGATGGTATCAGCTCATGAAGACTCATGGGTAGGACCCTTGTCAGAAATGGTATCTTCACCTAGGTCTTTGGCTTCCAATAGCATCCAATGAAACTAAGATCTTTGCTGAGCCATTTGGGGTGGAAAATTCCCTAAAATCGTTGAGTTTTTTAATTGGGAATTTAGCCATTCATGCTTAAACACTGAAGTCAAGCTTCAATGAAGGTCCCCACGGTTTTATTTAACCCCACCCCCACTGTGTTATGTGCAAAAATTGTTCAGTAACTCTATCTTGTCTTACTTAGCTCTCATTTGCTATCGTTTTAATGAGAAGAAAACGTTGTGACTGAATTTCATTAGGACGTTCTATTTGTCTACTTGGTTGGAAAGGAATTCTCTTACTTTCTTCGACAAGAAACATGATTTTGATTCATCCATATCGTCTTACTTAGCTCTCACTTGGTGTAAATTGAACCCCTTGTAATTATGGTTTAACTTTGTTTTTTTACCCATTTGAAATGTTTTTGTAATCCTTTAGATTGGAGGCTCCATTTGTAATTTCGTTTGTTGTCTCACAATTATCCATCTGTATACACTTTCAGCAAAACTATGTAATCTTGGCCGAGGCAGATATACAGCAGCGACAGGAGGAAGACATCATGAGAGTATCCACTGTTCTTTCTATTTCAAAAGTAGCCGCGAGCATCTTGCTCCGATATTACAACTGGTATAAATTTATGACCTGTATGTCAAGTACTTGAATACAGATGATTGACATAATGAACCCTATTAATGGAAGTATACGCTTATTACATAACATTGTAGATTTAGTTATTGCACCACAATAATGTTCTTGAGGTCCTTACATAATATGTCCCGGCTCACTTCGTGTTTTTTCCACTTTATAAATATCATATGCCCAATTTCATGTTCTAAATTTTAGGGATTCTACAACGATCTTGCTTTGCAGGAGTGTCAGTAAGGTGCATGATGAATGGTTTGCAGATGAAGAAAAGGTCCGTAGATCTGTTGGCTTACTAGAAAAACCAATTTTGCGACATTCCAATGAAGCAGAAGTAAGCAATCTCTCTCTTTTTTTTTTTTTTTTTTTTTTTTTTTTTGAGCTTCTGGTAATTGTTTTTGCATTAACAATTGCTGGGTAAAATTAAGAATGTAAACAGTATTATGATATACATATACCTTATTTTTTGGCAGCTACCTTGTGGTATATGTTTTGAAATCTATTCACGTGATAAGATCCAGTCTGCTGCTTGTGGTCATCCATTTTGCAATGCGTGTTGGACAGGTTTGCTAACTCATGACAAGCCGTCTTTGTTAACTGTTCTGTTATATCTGCTTGGTTCTAGCCTTTTCTTTTCCTACATAACAAGCTATATGCAAAAGGAGCCTTCAAATCTCTAATAGTCATTGATGAGCTATTATTACAAAAGAATTTCCTGTGTAAAACTACCCACCAGGAGGTTGTCATTTGTACAAGATTACAAAAAGAATCAAAGTGCAATGACTTGGGAGCTTGTTCTTCTCCTTGATTAAAAAGAATAAGTTGAGAAGGCTATAGGATAAGATATTTGCAAAATAGTACTTCATCTTTCATGGGAATTAGGAAGAAATACCTCCTCGTCCATAGAAGCAAAAGAACAAGATAAAGATGTAATTGATCATTACTTTAATAGCTATAGTTTAATGGATTTCATCCTCAACTGGAGAGCTTTTGTCTCCCATCCCAACGGTGGATCTTAGCTTCATCAGCTGTTTGCTCTCCCTCGTTTTTTCAGCTTGTCTTTTCTTTCTTTCCTTCATCTCTTCTTTTAAGTTCCCCCCTTCTTCGGCCATTGTTTGGGCCTCGTTATGCTGTTTGTTTCATGTTTTTGACTTCTTATTATTAGTTTTAATTCTCTTTTCTTGGATGTGATGAGGGCGCTAAGGGGGTGTCAACCTAGTTGAGATGCCCGGATGCGCTTGCTGATCCTATAGTCTTTGTTTTTGCTCATTGTATAATCCTCTTGTACTTTGGGCTTTAGCTCACAATTATCTTAATATAATGAATCGTTTCCTTTTCAAAAAAAGATTAATTGGTCATTAATCAGAGAAGCAAAGTTAGGTGGAGGAGGATGGGAAGATTGTTTCATGGAAAGTGATGAATGCAAGAAAAATGTCTAACACAAATTTGAATTAGTTTTTGGAGATATCAAAATCAAGATTTTTGAGCTTTTGGCTAAGATATTTGAGTTTGATGAGTTGGAAGCCGAGGGTAGGCTCAATGTTACTATGAAAGAAGTGCGAAATTCTCTCAAGTTAGAATTCCCAGATGTAATTAGGAAGGAATCTAGTAGTTGGAGGCAAAAAGCCAACGTCAAATGGGCTAAGGAAGGAGATTGCAACACTTTCTTTTTACATAGAGAAGCGAGTGGCCGAAAATGTAGGAACACAATTGGTCATTTGATCATTTTTTTTTTAAAATGGAAAGAGACACATTTTCATTGATAAATGAAACAAGGAGAAAAACTCCGAACACCAATAGGTGATTACAAAAAGAGTATCGAATTGGAGATTAACTAAGAAGAACTATAAAGAGTGAATGGGTGTGTATTTCTGGCAACGATACCAAAAATAAAAAGTAAATGGGTGTATTTTCGTACACACAACTGAAAACACATTAGAGATAATAAGTTCAAAAAAAAAAAAAGATCAAAATTATAGGAAACCTCCCTAAAATGATGACCGTTCCTAGCACCCCAAAAGAGAAAAAAATAAAAAGCACGATTCAATGTAAGCCAAAGGGCCTCTTCAATAACACGAAATGGATGAACCGCTAAAATAACGAAGAGGAGCTATAATGAATCATATAGGAAAGGGAAGGACAAGGACCAACCAAAAGCCCCCAACATAGTCGTCAAAAAACGATAAGCAAACGAACAATGCATGAAAAGATGTCACGGAGTTTCCTCATTGGATTTACACATGATACACCAAGGAGATAAAACCATATAAGGCATGCACCTTCGCAAACGATCAGTTGTATTGGTAGCTCAAAGGCTAAGCTCCCGAAGAAAAAAATTTAATCTTCTTTGAATACTTATCCTTCCAAATTGCAATGTAAAGGTCCTCTAAAAGAGAAGCAACAGTGCCCGCCAAATCATCCAAGAAGGCTTTAATAGTCAAAGAGTTCGAAGTTAATAAAGGCCAAATCCAAATTTCTTTTTGGGGAGATCATTAGGAAGGTTGAGGAGATCGAGGAAGAGGTTATATCTTTTTGCTCAAATCTTTATGGCCAGAATGTATCTGTAAGGCTCTTCGACCCTGCACAAACACACAACAGACAACAAGGCAAAAGAAGAAGGAAATAGAAAGGTAGGAAAACAAAGGTGGATCTCTTATTTATATAACTTTCCTCAAAAGTCTTGGCACGGCCATAAAAGACATTAATACAAATCCTTCCCAAAATGTAGCAACACCTCTCCCTTCTATACTATCAAGACTTAGAACCAAAATGGAAAATAAACTCCCCAGCCCTTTGAGAGAGTTGGTAATCCTCTCCTGTAAAAAGCCTACTCAGCCTTTACCTAAATCTTCCTTGACGTCCTGCTGCTGCTGCTGTCCTTTATAACCGTTTTGTGGTCCTCTACCCGATATTCCCTTCTTTTGCCCTCTTGGTTGTTTGTTCAATTCCCTTTCTGCCCTTGCATTTATAAGTGTAAATAATTTGTGGTCTTACTATACCTCCCCTCTCGAAGTGAACCTTGTCCTCAAGGTGGAAATGAGGAAACTGTTGATTCATGACATGGACAGCCTCCCATGTAGCTTCATTCTCAGTCAACCCTTTCCATTTGACAAGCCACTCGTTGGTAGCTAGGTCTCCATTCCATCTTACTCCTAGGACTGTCTCCGGTATAGTCTGTAGCTCAAATTCTTCTGTCAGGATTGGAGGATTGGTGGATGCTGTTGGATTGGGTGGACTTGTCCCAGCTTCTTCTTTAGTTGGGATATGTGGAACACGTTGTGGATTGCAGCCTTAGCAGGTAAGGCTAACTTGTAAGCGACTTCTCCCACCCGTTTGATCACTTGATATGGTCCATAGAATCTCGGTGCCAGCTTCTCACTCCTCTTCTTTGCTAAGGATTTCTGCCTATAGGGTCGCAATTTCAGATAGACCTCTTCCCCAATTTCAAAAGTCAATTCTCTTCGATGTTTGTCTGCTTGTTTCTTCATCCGATTTTGTGCAATGGCTAAGTTTTCCTTCAGGTTATTAAGGGCTAGATCCCTTTCTTGTAGCTACTGTTCTACTGAGTTGTTGGGGGTTTTCCTATCTCCATACGTGACTAAGGGTGGGGGAGGCCTTCCATAAATTGCTTGATAAGGGGTCGTCTTTATAGAGATGTGAAAGGTCGTGTTATACCATAGTTCAAACCAAGCAATCCATTTGTTCCATTTCGTCGGCTGTTCATTACAAAAACATTGGAGATATGTCTCTAGGCAGCGGTTCACCCTCTCGATTTGTCCATCGGTTTGGGGATGGAACGATTCTCTTCAGCTGAGTTCCTATAGTCATGAACATTTCCCTCCAAAAGTTACTCAAGAATATTTTATCTCTATCCGTTAAAATTGATAAAGGAACCCCATGGTGTTGCACAACTTCTTGGATGAATATTTCTGCTACTTGCTTGGTCGAGAAAGGATGTTTGAGTGGTATGAAGTGCGCATACTTACTTAAACGGTCCACCACCACCATTATGGAGTCATAAACCCCATCCTTTGGCAAGCCTTCCACAAAGTCCATACTCCAATCTTCCAAAATCAGGCAAGGGATGGGGAGAGGTTGTAATAAACCTACTGGTGACAGGGCTTCACATTTGTTCCTTTGACAGATTTCACACCTTTCTACATATTTCTTCACGTCCATCTTCATCCCTTGCCAATACAACTCCCCACTCATCCTTTTATAGGTCCTCAAGAACCTGGGGTGACCACCTAACACTGAATCGTGGAATGTATGCAGTAATGAGGGAATGAAGCTAGACTTTCGAGAGAGTACCAACCCGTTTTTATATAACAACCGGTAATGTTGCCATTTGTATTTCGGTTTTCCCTCTAGATTTTCCTTCAAGATGGCTATGATCTTTTGGAGTTCTTCATCCTCCTCAACCTCTTTTAGTACTACCTCAATATCTATTATAGTCGGGGCTCCTAGTACACAATTCCGCGGGAGTCGGCATCCTAGACAATGCATCCACTGCTTTGTTTTGCAGGCCTGGTTGATAGAGAATCTCAAAGTCGTACTCTAGAAGCTTTGTCAACCATCTTTGGAACTGGGGCTGAACTTCTCGTTGTTCAATCAGAAACTTGAGAGCTTTTTGGTCCAATATCACCGTGAATTTGCTTCCCAACAGGTAGTGTCTCCATTTTTGTACGACTAGAACTACAACCATCAATTCCTTCTCGTATATGGACTTGGCTTGACCTCTTTCTGATAGTTTCTGACTGAAGTATGCTATTGGTTTTGACTCTTGCGATAGCACGACTCCTAAACCAAATCTGAAGCATCGGTCTCTATCACAAATGTCTTGGAGAAATCAGGGAGGGCTAATACTGGAGCTGTCACGATGGCTTGCTTAAGCTTTTCAAACACCTGAGTGGCTTCCTCATCCCACATGAACGAATTCTTCTGAAGGAGCTTGGTGAGGGGGGCTACGATGCTTCCATATCCTTGTACAAACCTCCTATAATAACCCGTGAGACCTAAGAAACCCCTCAACTCGGACACGTTCTTTGGTTAGGGCCATTCTCTCATAACTTTAATCTTCCCATCATCCACTTCCACCCCTTGGGCTGAAATCCAGTGACCTAAATATTGGACCCTGGTTTGACAGAATGTGCACTTCTTTCTATTGGCAAACAACCTATGGTCACGAAGGACGTTGAATACTATTCCCAAATGAGTCTCATGAGTCGAGATGTTTGGACTGTACACCAGAATGTCGTCAAAGAAAGCTAGGACTAATCTACGAAGGAATGGCTGAAATACCTGGTTCATGAGTGATTGGAAGGTGGTTGGGGCGTTTGTAAGACCGAAAGGCATCACTAGAAACTCGTAGTGTCTTTCATGAGTTCTGAAAGCTGTCTTCTTAATATCTCCCTCGCTCACTTTGATCTGATGATAGCCCGATCTTAGGTCGAGCTTGAAGTAGATTGCTGCTCCGTGCCACTCATCCAACAGCTCTTCGATTACTGGTATGGGAAATTTATCGGCCACAGTCGCCTGGTTTAGCTTCCGGTAGTCGATGCAAAATCTCCCCCCTTCATCTTTCTTTTTCACCAACAGAACAAGGCTGGAGTAGGGGCTATGGCTTGGTCATATGATTCCAGCCTTGAGCAACTCTTTCACTAGCTTTTCAATCTCTTCTTTCTGGTTATGGCTGTATTTGTAGGGTCTCACATTGATGGGCTTTTGGTCTGCACTCATCAGGATGCGGTTATCGACTGCTCTTCTAGGAGGAAGTGTTGTAAGTTCTTCGAATATATCCATGTTTTGATCTAGCAAGGCTCTGATCATGACTGGTAGTCCTTCTTTGTTTGGTACGTTCAACTCCTCATCCCCTTCCTTATTTTCAAACTCGAAATTCTGGAATTCCACTAGGAACCCTTGATCCTCTGCTTGCCGAGCTTTTGTCAAGGCTTTGAAAGATACTTCTGCTTTGGTCAAAGATGGATCACTGTGCAGCATGACCTGTGATTCCCCTGCCAAAAGAGACATGGTTAGTGAGGGCCAATGAACTCCCATAAACCCTGTTGTGCATAACCATGGCATCCCCAACACCAGGTCCATTTGTCCTAGATCAATCGCCAGGAAATCAGCCTTCATATTTAAGTTGGGGAGCTTCAACTCTACTGCTCTGCATAGTCCTTCCCCTCGTATGGTTGCACCATTCCCAATTATCACCAAGAAGTTCTTGTCTATTGGAAGATGTAACTCTTTTACTATCTTCTGGTGAACAAAGTTGTGGGTCACCACAATCGATCAACACTAGCACTTCCCCTCCCTTCAGTTTTCCTTTTAACTTCATCGTTCCTCGGGCTGATAGCCCACACATGGATCTCAACGCAATCTCTGCCGTCTCTTCGGCTTCTAAGACTTCCTTTCCTCTCGGTTCTTCTCCTTCCTCCTCCTCCTCGGTTGCTTCTTCTCTTTCGTTGGTAATGAACAACATCAGCTCGCGATTTTCCTTAGCCTTGCATCGATGTCCGAGTGCATACTTCTCATTACATCTAAAACAGAGCCCCTTATCCAGCCGGTCAGGAAATTCGCTATCAGAAAGGCGCTTCATCGACGGGTCCTTCCTCATGAGATTGCCTTTCATGGGTAATGTTATGCGTTTTTTCGCTTGAGTATCCACCATTTTCCCGCTTTTTCTATCCGACGTTCCACCTTCCTTCACTTGGGCTTCTTTTTTGCCTGGCCCAACTACTCCTAGGTTTGCTAAGGCTAACTTCAGGGCCATGCTTCTATCACTCACCAACTGGGCTTTGTGCATACATTTTTCGAAGGTGGTTGGCTTTCTGCTAATAACCTCGCTCTTAATGTTGGTTCCAGCCCATTTATGAAGGTATCCTTGAGGACATCTTCTGCTAGGTCAGGCAAGGGGGTTGAGTATGTCACAAATTTCTTCACGTAGTCAGTGTACAATCCATCTTGCTTTATCCTCAGCAGCCATGCGCCTAAACTTCCTTCTCCGGTTGGTCTGAAGTATTCAAACATTCTCCTCTTCAGCTCCTCCCAAGTGTTGATTGCCTCTCGGTTGTGGCTCCAACGGAACCAGTCGACTTTGTCTGGCCCAAAATTGATTACTGCTACCTTCACTTTCTCCTGATCGGACAACTCGTGGATCTCGAAGTAGTGCTCGACTCTATACACCCACGATTTCGGGTTCTCTCCGGCAAAAACGGGTATCTCTAGCCTTTTATATTTACTTCTATCCACTCCTCCCCCTCCAGTGCTTGATGTTGAGTTGACCTCATCGATCTTCCCTTTAAGTTTCATTCGTCTTCCTTCAGTTGTCCCCGATTCTTCGGCCTTCCGAGATACATTGCTTTCTCTCATCTCCTCTGTGAGCTTTTCTATGTTCTTGCATAACCCCATCAACATCTCCTTCATTTCTGAGACTTCTTTCTCGTTTTTTTCCATTCTTTCCTCTATTTGTTTTTTAGCCATAGCTCTTGTTTGCCCCAGGATGAAGCGGGCTCTGATACCACTTGTAAGGCTCTTCGACCCTGCACAAACACACAACAGACAACAAGGCAAAAGAAGAAGGAAATAGAAAGGTAGGAAAACAGAGGTGGATCTCTTATTTATATAACTTTCCTCAAAAGTCTTGGCACAGCCATAAAAGACATTAATACAGATCCTTCCCAAAATGTAGCAACACCCCTCCCTTCTATACTATCGAGACTTAGAACCAAAATGGAAAATAAACTCCCCAGCACCTTTGAGAGAGCCGAGTAATCCTCTCCTGTAAAAAGCCTACTCAGCCTTTACCCAAATCTTCCTTGACGTCCTCTTGCTGTTGCTACTGTCCTTTATAACCGTTTTGTGGTCCTCTACCCGATATTCCCTTCTTTTGCCCCCTTGGTTGTTTGTTCAATTCCCTTGCTGCCCTTGCATTTATAAGTTTAAATAATTTGTGGTCTTACAGTATCCCCTAAACTTCTTGTCCAAGGGATTGATTGGAGCCCTATTTTTGAGGAGGAGGAAGATATGATAGGTTCTTTCACTTTGGAAGAAATTGAGCAAGTTGTCTTTGGGAAAAAGTTTTTAAGGATTTCTTTTATTTGAAATAGAAATGGAGCTTTTCATTTCGAGAATGATGTACTAGGATTAGGGTAAAGTAGGCTATTTATGGTCAAATCCTTAATTGATTAGGATTGGGATTAGTTTCCATGATTGATTAGAATTAGGATTAGTTTCCTTGGTTTATTAGGTAGGATTAGGATTAGTTTCTTTGATTAATTAGGATTAGGATTAATTTCTTTGATTAATTAGGACTAGGATTAGTTTGTTTTTCAATTCTCTATAAATAGAGAGATTGTCTTCTTGTATTGACAACTTTTATTTGATAATAAAGACTTTGATTAATCAAGAAACCTCACAGTCATAATAAGATAGATTACTCGTCTAGTTGTCAAATAGTTTTGAGATGGAGTTCAAAGATTCAGAATTCTCCAATGGGTTCTCCTTTTCGATCATCTTGTTTGTAAACTAATTTACAGTAAAGTATGGAAGTAAAAAGTTGTTATGCAAATGGATCCTATTTTTGTGTATGGCATGATTCTGGTAAGTTTTTTTGTAGAAGATTTGGAAGTCAACAAGCTAC
The DNA here is from genome assembly GCF_009727055.1 of Benincasa hispida. Classification (NCBI taxonomy): domain Eukaryota; kingdom Viridiplantae; phylum Streptophyta; class Magnoliopsida; order Cucurbitales; family Cucurbitaceae; genus Benincasa; species Benincasa hispida. The sequence goes on from NC_052354.1 coordinate 26,097,868, forward strand.
TTCTCCAGTCGAAATCCCAGCTAAGTTGGTTTGTTGAAAATATACTAGATTTGATTAAGGGATCCTTCTCATGTTTCTTTGTGAGAATTTGATAATAAAGACTTTGATTTGATTATTGGAGAAGGTTCTCCTTTTATCTCCTTAGGCTACTCAATTTGGGCCAACGTTGATTGCTGCCGGTGGAAGATTAAGAAACTCTTGGCGATGCCAATTGCAAGAGGGAGCTTCATAAGCTGTCCTCGTTGTTGAATAGTCCATATCTACATAAGGGAAACCCTTTAAATTCTAGAAAAGAAAGCAGATATGAAAATTCTTTTTCAAGATTTGCAAGAATGGACTATTACCGATCAAGGAAGATGCCTAAGAAAAAATATAGTAGTTGATATAGGCAAGAAAGTCAAATTTACTCCCAAGAGCAGTGCTGGAATTCTGACTTGAAGTGATTAAGAAGAAGAATTCCAACATAATAATTTCGCTCATGCTCGATTTTCTTAAACAACTTATTATTATCCACATTGAAAATTTGATTATAGTGATTCTAGAGATTTCGATGAAGATTCTAAAATAACAAAGTGACATTATCAACAAAGAGCTTGACGATCTAATCGAATCGGTTTCTCAAGAAATCGATGTAATTATTATGACCAACATCAGCGTGTGAAAGAGGATTTAGAAAATGATTTAAGTAATTATTATGACCAACATCAGAGAATACCCATAAATCATCCCAACACCAACACGGAGGTCAAAACATAAGACTTTTGGAAGGGAATGGATGAAATTTGGGATCTTTTGGGGAAAATTTAAGAAAGGCTGGAAATCACTCGAAGCTATAAATTTGCACAAGGAAAATCCAATGAATCACAGTTGAAGCTTGCAGGTGAAATTCAAGCAAAGCCAAATTGGAAGGGAAGACCAATTGCACGAAGAAGAAGAAGAAAAGATGTGTGATGAAGGAGGACAAGAAGAAGAGAAATGAAACAGATTCAAGCGAAGAAGAAAAGATGTGTGATGAAGGAGGAGGAGAAGAAGAAGAGACAAATGAAACATATTCAAGCGAAAACAAAGATGAATGTGATGATGGAAGACAAAGGTTAATCAAACCTATTGTTAAATAAAGTTATAGGTGTCAAAGGAGGGGGAAGAATCAATGGACGAAACCTTTTGTGTTATTGCGTGTAACAAGGAGGATGAAAACATGTTCATATTCTTTCATTTTTTTTCTCAATGAAAGTTGTTGCTCTTATTAAAAGAAAAAACTCCTTTGCAATGTTGTTTGATTGGACAATTTTTCCCTCAAGCCACACTATTATTTGCCTTCAATCAACTTGGAAGATGAATTTATTTTACAATTTCAACATATTTTGATGTTAAGAATGCTTATTTTTATTTTATTTTATTTATCGTAGTCTTCATTTTCTTTTTAAATCTTGAGGACGAGTTTTTTTCCGGGAGGGATAGAATGATGTAGTAGGATTAGGGTAAATTAGGTAATATGGTCAAATCCTTAATTGATTGGGATTGTGATTAGTTTTCATGATTGATTAGAATTAGGATTAGTTTCCTTGGTTTATTAGGATTAGGGTTAGTTTGCTTTTCAATTCTCTATAAATAGAGAAATTGTCTTCTTGTATTGGAAACTTTTGATTGATAATAAAGACTTTGATTTGATTTGATTTTTGGAGAAAGTTTTCATTTTATCTCCTTAGGCTACATCAGAGAATGTTCTCAAGGAATTTTTTTAGAGGGACATTTTGAACAGTTCTATGACAAACTATTAGGTACTTAAGCACCTTGGAATTCCACACTTGAAAAGTCAGTTATTAAGGTGGGAGAGCCTAGCCACTTAAGTATCATATTGGTCATCCCATTCTAACCAATGTGGGACAAAGGTAGCCATACTACCTTGTTTCCTAACAATACCCCATCCTTGGAAAGTTGATGTCCTGGCAGCTAGATCGACGATACTTCACTCGGAAACATCCGGTTAGAATCTCTGCCGATGCTCCTCTCCGGAACATCGACTACCGGTTCTAATACCATTGTTAGGTACCTAAGCACCTTGGAGAACCACATTCCAAAAGCCAGCTTAAGATTGTTTAGAATGTTGGTGGCTATGGACACACGTGGTGCATCATGCTGAGCTGAATTAACTTCAAGTGGTGGCAGCAATATGCATGTCTTCTAATTTCATTTGATGGTGGACCACCACTGTGGGTCCAATTATACATATAAAATGCATTGAAAAATAGAAGTTGGAGCGGTTGAACAAAATCCATAAGGCTCTTTCTGTGTTATTTTAATATAAAGCTGACTGGAAGTGGCTGCCTGCAATCTGCATTAGCCAAGGAAAAAAATTGCAAGGTGAAAGTGTAAATTTTTTGAAGCGACACCGCAAGAGGTGAACTTTATTCTTTTTCAGCTCTGCTTTTGGTTTTTGTTTATTTATTTTTTTCAATTTGTTCATAGTGTGTTTTACCATTCTTTTCTACTAAATTTGGTTTCCATTTCGTTTTTTTATTATTTTTTTTTAAATTTCTATTAATATCTTTCTTTTCAATTGTTTCTTTTTTTTCTCTTGTTATTCTTCTTTCCTTTTTTCTTTGTTTTTTTTGTTTTTTGTTTTTTGTTATTCTCTTTTTTGTTTTTCTTTCTAATTATTTATTCAACTTTCTTGCTTCTTTTTCTATTTCTTTTTCTAACAACATTGGATGAAGAGCCTTCTCCCTCACCGTTTGTAATCCCCCCACCCACCTATTCCATCTTTTTCTAACAACATTGGATGAAGAGCCTTTTCCCTTCACCGAGGTTTATTGGATGAAGAGCCTTTTCCCTTCACCGATGCTAAACCTCTCTGATCAGTCACATTGCCTCTTTTTCCCCTTACTCTACCTATTTTCCAGTGCCTTCCCCACAGTTTCTTACCCCCGAGTCAGACCTCATGGAAATAAAAAGCTGCAAAATAGGAGAACACTTTTTCTATATGTGGAAAGTGTCCAATGGAATATACATAGAAGATATGGTAAAAAGACAAAAGATTCTATTCTCTTCTACATTATTACAATGGCTAAATGAAAGTCTAAAGCAGCTGTCGAATGGACCAATGTTTGAATTCTTCCTTCTAAAAGAAAGAGTTGATCAAAATGTCATCCGTCTTTCCAAATTTCGTGACAACAGAGGATGGTTCGTGGAATGCGCGGTTTGGCCGTGGACAGGAGGTAGATAAAACATTCACGTCCCTTTTGGGGATGGAACAATTGGATGGCAAGACTTCAGTGATATGGTAAGTAACTTCTTAATCTCCTTGCCCTCTTTAGATTCTTCCCAGCTTACACCCCCTGTTTCAGAGAATAGTAACCAAAACTATCAACACCGTTGGATTAAAAGAAGATCCACGAAAAAAGGAATCAGTCATAGTAGGAAAAGAAGCTATATCCTGCAGCATACCTCAGAATCAAAGATGAAGCATTTCAAACAAGCTTTTTGGGTCCAGAAAAACCAAGAGGTACTTAAAGAAGACTTTAACCAGCTATGGATTATATCCAAGCTCTTTGCTTTTAATGAATGGAAGGAAATAGAAGACAACTTGAAACAAGTATTCCATACACCAGTTATCATCAATCCTTTGTTCGAAGACAAATCCTTAATCAAGCTAAGCCAAGGGAAGCTAGAAGATCTGATTGAAACACCTGGAATATGGCAGTCAATAGGGCCTTATCATCTTCTATTTGAAAGATGGAATAAAGAAAAGCATGGCAGACCTACAGTAGTGAAAGGATTTGGGGGTTGGATCTCAGTAAATAACCTACCTTTGGATTATTGGTGCATAGCCACATTTGAAGCTATAGGAGCATATTTCGGAGGCCTTGAAAGTATAGCAAGTGATACTCTTAATTTCATCAATTGTACGGACGCAAGAATTAAAGTAAGAAGGAATAGCTGTGGTTTCATACCAGCAACCATAGAAATTAAAGATGAAAAGCGTGGAAACATTTTTCTAAACTTTGGCGATATTCATTGTGATGAGCTTGTCAAAAGTAGGAAGGGAGATCTCCTTCTTAATCAGTTCTCCAATCCAATTGATATATGTCGAATCCAGCAAGCCATGAAAGATGAAGGGTTAGAATTTGAAGAGCTTAGATCAGATTGGTCCTTTCTTCTTTCCTCAGATTCTAAACCGAAATTTGCAAGAAATCCGTATGCAGCCTTATTAAGGAGTCCCGATCAACAAAACTTGAAGCAACATCCACACTCAATATGCAAGAAAATAACAGAAGAATTCGAAGAGACACAACAAAACCTTCAGGAAGTTTTAAGTATCTCAAAAGCCCGTGAAGGAAGTTATCAAGAAGAAGGCCAAAAGTCACCTTGGCATAAGAGTGTGAAGTCTTTTCATCTCCCTTTTCAGAAGATCTCGAATGTGTCAGAGGGAGCAGAAGAGTTCCCTCTCTTTTTACAGCAAAAGAAACTTTTAATTTAGCCGGTTGGTGAACTTGTAGATAAAGAATCTGAACAGTCACATTTATTGAGGAAAGAGAAGGAACCACTGGAATTAATGCTTATCGAATCCCCCCTTGTTCAGCAGAAAAGTAAAAAAAAACGGCTCTCCCTCATTTAATAGGAGCCGTCGCACTCTCTCTCTTCCATTTGAAAATTTAAGCTTCATCAATTCAGTTACAGCAGGGGAAAATTCATCAAAGATCTTCGACTTTGAAGACGTTTCTGCAGCCAATCCCTCTTCAGTCAGCCCTACACAAGTCACACCCCTTCAACATCAAAAAGAAGATATTGACTTAGTCTCCAGCAATTTCTCAAAAAGGCTCACATCTTTTCATACCGTACCCCAATCATTTTGTGCAAAGGAATAAATCAGTTACCAAGTCGTGGTCCTCCATCTCTAATTCGGATTTAATTGAGGACTATTGCATAAGGCTACAATTCCCAGACTTCAAATCAAAAAGGTCAGATAATTGTTCTTTTATTCGGCTTCCTTTAAATCAGCCATCTTCCAAAGTTTCAGACCCAAATTCCTCTCTTTTGCAAGATTCTCCATTCCATGGATTCTTTCATGACTTCGAAAATACATCAATAACAAGTGCAAGCAGTGAAGAAATTGAAAAAGACATTCAGGAAGTTGAACAAAATTCAGCAGAAGACCTTTTTGGTAGTGGGGATGCTTTAAAGTTTCTCTTCCAAACAGAGGAAGATTAGGGGATTGAAAATAAGAGTTCCCTGTTTTCAACAGCAATTAACAAAGACTGCATACCTCAGGAGCTCAATTCTCTAATTGAAAAATGTGAACTTACTTTTGGTTAATCATCTGTCCGGAGCTCATTAAACCTTAATAGCAATGTGAAGATCATCTCATGGAACATCAGAGGACTTGGTAATAGAAATAAAAGATTGGCAATCAAAAGACTCTTGAAAAAAATAAACCCTGACATAGTTCTTCTCCAAGAAACAAAAAAACACAACTTTGATCTACCTTTTATTAAAAGCTTATGGAGCTCTAAAGAAGTAGGCTTGGCTTTTGTGGAAGCTTCGGGTAGGGTAGGAGGTATTCTATCTATGTGGGATGAAGCCAAAATTTCAGTTTCAGAGATTTCAAAAGCATCATACTCTTTGACCTTAAAATGTCAAACAATTTGTAGAAAAAGCTGCTGGATAACAAATGTGTATGGTCCGAATTGCTACAGAGAAAGGGACAGCCTTTGGACTGAATTGTCTTTCATATTAGAATCTTGTGATAAGCCATGGTGTCTCGGAGGGGACTTTAATTGCTTCCGAAGAAGACAAGAAAGATTTCCAATAGGAAGATCTACAAGAGAAATAACAAAATTCAATAAGTTTATTCGAGAGTCAAACTTAATTGAAATTCGTATGTCCAATGGAAAATTCTCTTGGTCAAGAGAAGGAGTATTGCCATCAAGATCCCTCATCGACAGATTTTTTGTTTCTCAAAATTGGGATGAGTTCTTTGAAAATTCAAGAGTGTCAAGACAAGCTCGAACCATTTTCGATCATTTTCCTCTTCTTTTTGAAGCTGGTGCTTTTGAGTGGGGTCCCTCCCCTTTTAGATTCTGTAATAGTTGGCTAAAAAATAAGGAATGCTGTCGGATAATTGAAAATTCTTTGTTGATAAAAGGGCAGCAAGATTGGGCTGGTTTTGCTTTATATTCCAGATTAAGAAGAGTAAAACAGAGTGTTAAAAAATGGCTGGCAGAGCATGAAAAAACCCAAAAAATCAGAGAAGAAACCCTGATGAAAGAAATCAATGAAAAAGACCTCCAAGCCAACAGCCTTGAGAACTTTTCAGTAGAAAAAGATGTTAGATTATCTTTAAAGGCTGATCTAATATCTCTTTACCAAATAGAAGAAAGAGATCTGATCCAAAAAAGCAAACTGAATTGGATACTTTTGGGAGATGAGAATACTTCTTTTTTTCATCGTTTCCTTGCAGCTAAAAAAAGGAAGAATCTTATTGCTGAATTATTCAACGATCAAGGATTGCCAACCAAATCTTTCAGAGAGATTGAAACTATCGTATTGGATTTCTTCTCCAATTTATACACAAAGGACTCAGGTACTCATTTAGTTCCTTTAAATATGGCTTGGTCAAAGTCTCAACTGAAGATAACACTCATTTGATTGCAAAATTCATCATAGCAGAAATTAAAAGTGCTATTCAAGCCTTAGGTAAAAATAAGGCTCTGGACCAGATGGCTTCACAGTGGAGTTTATTCTTCATTTCTGGAATTTGTTGAAGGATGATTTTAAAGATGTCTTCGAGGAATTCTACCTCAACGGTAAACTCAACTCTTGTATAAAGGAGAATTTCATTTGCTTAATTCAAAAGGAGGAAGCAGTAAGGATCAGAGACTTTCGACCTATAAGCCTTTCTACTATTATTTATAAGATAATAGCTAAGGTGCTTGCGGAAAGGCTCAAGGTGATCATGCCAAGCTTAATAAATTCCACTCAAAGTGCCTTTATCAAAGGAAGACAAATCCTGGGCCCAATTCTTATAGCCAATGAGGCTGTTGAGGAGTATAGAGCTAAAAAGAAGCAAGGTTGGATACTAAAACTTGGTTTGGAAAAAACTTTTGATAGAGTTGATTGGGAGTTTCTTGAAAAAGTTCTCCATGAAAAAGGCTTCCACTCAAAGTGGATATCTTGGATTATGGGCTGTATATCCAATCCTAAATTCTCCATATTCATCAATGGAAGGCCTAGAGGAAGAATAATGGCATCAAGAGGAATTAGACAAGGAGACCCTCTTTCTCCTTTTCTTTTCCTTTTAGTAAGTGAAGTACTTTCAGCCTTGGTCAATAGAATTCATGAAAAAGGTTTGTATGAAGGTTTTGTGGTAGGAAAGGATAATATCCATATTTCAATTCTCCAATTTGCAGACGACACCCCTCTTATTTTGTAGAAACGATGATGGAATGTTAGAGATTCTCTGGAAAACTCTTACATTATATGAATGGTGCTCCGGGCAGAAAATAAATTGGGAAAAGTCAGCCATATGTGGAATTAATATTGAAGACTCCAAGCAAGAAGCCGTGGCATCAAGGTTAGGTTGTAAATCTTTACAGCTGCCTTTTTTATACTTAGGTCTTCCTTTGGTCGGTTATCCAAAGAAATTAGACTTTTGGCAGTCGGTGTTAGACAAGTTTTAAGGTAAACTCGATAAATGGAGAAGGTACAACCTCTCAAGAGGTGGTAGGGCAACTATATGCAATTCAGTGCTTTCAAATCTACCGAGCTTTTATGTCTTCCTTCTTAATGCCAAAAATGGTCATTTCTTCTATGGAAAGAATCATGAGAAATTTCTTTTGAGAAGGACATAAAGGAGGAAAACTAAATCATGTGGTAAATTGGGAGATTGTATAAAAAAAAAGTTGAAGATGGGGACTGGCACTAGGAGGTTTAAAAAACAGAAATTTGGCCCTTCTTGCCAAATGAGGGTGCCGTTTTTCCATGAGAATTCTTCTCTGTGGACACAAGTTATAAAGAGTATTCATGGCAGAAGTTTTGGTGATTGGCACACTTGGGAAAGTCTTTTTGTAGTCTTCGAAGTCCTTGGAGTCCTCAAATTGGGAAATGGTAGCAGAATTGCCTTCTGGCACGACTCTTGGGCTGGTAATTCACCCCTTAAACTCAGTTTTCCCTCTTTATTTAGAGCTGCCTCTATCCAAAATGGATCTGTTTTGGATAATTGGGATTCTCGAACCCTATCTTGGTCTTTACCCTTCAGAAGAATGTTAAAAGATGAAGAAATACCAGACTTTCAGACTCTGTTTCTCTTGATTTCCAATCTAAAGCCCTCTCTTAGACCTGACCATCGTTCTTGGTCCTTAGAAGCAAGTGGTTTATTCACGGTAAAATCTATGTCTAACCATCTTGCCTTGGCCTCACCTATTGACACCCACCTTTTAAAAGCTTTGTGGAAGACCAATAGCCCCTCGAAGAGTGAATATTACAGTCTGGATCTTGCTGTTTGGATCCTTAAATAGCGCATCAGTTTTGCAACACAAGTTGCCCTCCCATTTTATTTCTCTGAATCAATGTGTTTTATGTAAATCAGTAGGGGAAGACTTGCAACACTTGTTCTTTGACTGCTTCTTCGCAAGAAATTGTTGGTTAGTCCTTTTAAATCCTTCAACATCAGCTGGGTGTTCGACTTTACTTGTAAATAGAATGTTCAGCAGTTATTCACTGGTCCTATCCTCAAAAAAGCCCCAAATCTGATTTGGTGCAATGCAGTAAAAGCAATATTAGTTGAAATTTGGTTCGAAAGAAATCAAAGAATCTTTCAGGATAAAGAACACACTTGGTTCTTCCGCTATGAGGCCGCTAAACTTAATGCTTGTCAATGGTGTTCTCTTTCAAAGCACTTTGAAGCTCACTCACTTCAAGATTTATGTTTGAATTGGCCAGCATTCATCTTCCCAGTTTGATTAAGTTTCAAGGAGAAGGATCATTACTACCCAAATTTGAAGACTAAGTAGCTAGGTTTATTTTATGATTCTCTTGTTTTCCCTCTTGGTTTGTAATTTGGCCATCAAAAGAGGGCGTTTTTTCTGTTTTTTCAATTCTCCTGTAAGGTTTATATTTTCCGTCTTTGTCTGAGTTCTATGGATATGATGAGGATGCTAAGGGGGTGTCAACCTAGTTGAGATGCCCGGGTGCGTCTCCTGATCCTGTATCTTGTATCGACCCTATTCAAGTACACATCTCTTGTACTTTCTTTTTATGAATTAATAAAAAGTTTGTTTTCCTTTCAAAGAAAAAAAAAAGAAACAACATTGGATGAAGAGGATTAGGTAGATACTGGAAAATGACAGCGAAAATGAGGATGAAACTGTTAGTTATGATGATGACTTTATGGAAAATTCTAGTAGTGATCATGATAATGATATAGTGGGTATTTAGCAGCTCATTCAAAGAGAACGTTATCCAAATCTTGATCTTGAGAGGTCCTATGATGAAACCACACGCTAATTTACTTTAGTCTAATGTGGAAAGCATTGCTCGCTGAAATTTGGTTCGAAAGGAACCAAAGGGTTTTTCATGAAAAATCACTATCATGGATTGATCAATATGAAGTTGCAAGACTAAATGCATCCCCACCTGGTGTTCTCTCTCCAAGCTATTTACAAGTTTTTCGTGCAAGATATTTGTTTAAAATGAGGATTGTTCTTAATTTTAATCACATTTTGGCATTTGTCGAAGATGTGTGGCTGAGGATTAATAGGAGTAAATGCTTTTTTACGGGGCTAAATTGTGAGATTAAGAAGTTGGAGAGGTGGGTTGAAGTTGTGGGATGTGAAGTTGATAGCCTTCCTTCCTCTTACCTAGGCCTTTCCGTTGGGACTAACCTCAAATCCTTATGTTTCTGGAGTCTGGTGGTGGATAAAGCGAGGAAAATATTGGCTTCTTGGAAAAAGTTACTTTTCTAAAGCTGGTAGGCTTACCTTTATTTCTTCCGTTCTTTGTCCTTTCTAAGTGGCGGCCCTATTTATTACTTCTCCTTTTTAGAGCTCCAAGTAAGGTTTGTAAGAGCTTAGGGAAGCTTATGCACAATTTCCTTTGGGGGGGGGTTGTTGAGTGTAAAGGAATTGTGACCGTTGACCACTGATAAACTCGAGGGTCACAATTTTAAGAAAAAAAATCTTGAAAGGAGGTCAAAAAAGCATTGGGGTTGTAATGAGTGGGTGGGTGGGGGATAAATGAAAGGGAAATCACATAAAGGAGTTGCTAATTAATGAGGTGTAAATCAGTGAGCAAGAGCTCGTCAAAGTTGCTAATTAGTGGGTGGGTGGGGGTGAGTGTAAAGGGTTGTGACCGTTGACCACTGATAAGCTCGAGAGTCACAATTTTAAGAAAAAGTTCTTGAGAGGAGGTCGAGAAAGCATAGGGTTGTAATGAGTGGGTGGGTGGGGGATAAATGAAAGGGAAATCACATAAAGGAGTTGCTAATTAATGAGGTGGAAATCAGTGAGCGAGAGCTCGTCAAAGTTGCTAATTACTGGGTGGGGTGAGTGTAAAGGAATTGTGACTGTTGACCACCGATAAGCTCGAGGGTCACAATTTTAAGAAAAAGTTCTTGAAAGGAGGTCGAGAAAGCATAGGGTTGTAATGAGTGGGTGGGTGGGGGATAAATGAAAGGGAAATCACATAAAGGAGTTGCTAATTAATGAGGTGGAAATCAGTGAGCGAGGGGACATCTATTGAATAGTCAAGGATGGTTGATTTTACTCCAAAAATCAGTGGCATTGAGAAGCAGCGTAGCATTAAATGCTGCAACATTATTGTTATTATTATTATTAATAGAATCAGACATTGTTCATTGAAAAGCTACCATAAGATACAAAATCAGCTGAGAACGTGAACACTAGGAGCTTGAGAAATCAACAAAGTAAAATCTCGAAGAAGCTCGGTTAAGTGTTTACTCAAGATTATTCTCCTCTTTGCAATTTTCAAGCCTATGTCTCTAGTTCTTATGCCATTAGTTTTATTACAATCAGAAAGTTGTATAACCAACTCTGGCTCCAAACGCCCCCTTAGAGTTTAAATTCTCTTTTCATTTGTTATATTCTTATCCAAAAAAATAAAAATGACAATGTTATCTTTTTGTTGATTGCTCTCTCTCTCTTGGTGTACGATGTAGGTTATATTAGCACATCTATCAATGATGGTCCAGGATGTCTAATGTTGCGATGTCCAGATCCATCTTGTGGTGCTGCTGTTGGTCAAGATATGATAAATTTATTAGCTTCTGATGATGACAAAAAGAAGTACTTCCGTTATTTTGTTCGATCCTATGTTGAAGACAATAGGAAGGTATTTGCAATTTGAACTCTTATGCTTACAAATGTATATATTTTTTTTATTGTAATACACATGAATAACTTAAATAATGATAAGAGTCACGCATGGAAATTTAGAATGTTCCATGGTTCATTTGAGGAATATACGTCCGTTTCTTATTAAAAAAAAAGAAAAGAAAAGAAAAAGACAATGCAAGTTTACTTTGCATCTGAATGTAGAACTAAAAAAAAATCAATATCAATATATAGCTAAAAGGTGTATCGATGTAAATCTGTCTGTGTATGTAGTGTTTTCATGCGTTTTACTTCTGTTGTATCTGAACAATACACTGTATAAGTTACATGTAGTAGCAACCAAACATTGCATACGGAACAACATACTGCACATGTTACATGCAATAACAACAACCAAACAGCTCACAGTGGAAAACTGATGGAACCAAGCATCGAAATGAAAATCTCCAAGAATCCTCAAAGAATTGATCTCCAAGAACAGAAGATTTAACCCTCTGTTTATTAATTCTTCACTAACTTTTTTATGATCTTTATTTGTTCTTATGTACTTTTTTTTCTCTCTATCCTTTAGAATTGCATTGTTTTGTGATTTCTTTGTATTTTGGAGTATTAGCCTCCTTTCATTTTCTTAATGAAAACTGTGGTATTCTTTTCAAAAAAAAAAAAAAAAAAGTTAGAAGTTGTTTGTGAAGAGGATTAAGTTAATTTTAGGTCATTCCTAGGTTGATCACTTTTACCAACTTTTTAACAAGAAACTTCTCAGTGATATAATGAAAAAAATAGAAGTTTAAGGGTGATATAATAAAAAGGAATAAAAGTAAAGGGTGATATAATGAAAAGAAATAAAAGTTTTGGATCGAAAAAGAAAAAAGATACGGAACAATTAACTGTCCGTTCAGCCTCCACTCTTTTCAGTCTCTGGCCTCCACGTTTCCATTCATCACCCTTCTAGTCACGCCTACGTTCTCTCCCTCCCCAAAACCTCCACCGCAAACCCTTACTGCCCGATACCTCACCCACCCTCCATTCACCTTCCAGCCTTTGTTGTCCATCTTAGACTTCTCCACCTTTCAACCTTAGATTTTACTGCAACCCTTACAGCCCTCTTCGGCCATGGCTTTGGTCATCGTTTTGGTATCCTTCGTGCTGCTTCTGCATTTAAGATGTCATTGAACACTTCGGAGGAAATTAGTTGTATTTGAAACTCTTATTTTTGGATAAAGTGTGAGAAGAGCGTGTTTTCAATTGACAATTCAAGTAATAATAAGACGATTTACCTTTCGATCTCCCATTTGGGTTTGTTTGAACTATCCTCGGTAGAGTTGTTACAGTATCTGGTTAATGTGTTCCTCTCCATAAAAGATGGAGGCACTCTGGATTCATTCATTTGGCTATGTTAAATTGTTCAATGAAAGATATTTTGAGTCTGCTATTTGGCCTCTGCTGGTTGTAGGAAAAATCTGCATGTTCCAGTTGGTTACTTGAAGAAAGATTGGATGGTTTTTTGGGAGATAATTAGAGATTTTTTGGGGCAAAGTGGAATCTTATTTGTTGTCCTCCTCTCGGTTCGGTGTTGGTGAGTCGTTAGCTCTAGCTCTCTCAGATGATTTGAAGATGTCTAGAAACTTTTAGGTCGTTACACAACTGCCTGACTTTGATTCCTTTTGTTGGGTTAGGGAAGTGATGCAGTAGGATTATGATAGATAAGTTAGGGTATTATGGTCAAATCCTTAATTGATTAGGATTGAGATTAGTTTCCATGATTGATTAGAATTAGGATTAGTTTCCTTGGTTTATTAGGATTAGGATTAGTTTCTTTGACTAATTAGGATTAGGATTAGTTTCTTTGATTAATTAAAATTAGGATTAGTTTCCTTTCCCATTCTCTATAAATAGAGAGATTGTCTTCTTGTATTGGCAACTTTCGATTCATAATAAAGACTTTGATTTTATTATTAGAGATTTCTCTTCTTTTATCTCCCTAGGCTACATCAATTTGGTATCAGAGCAGCTGTTTGGGGCAATGTTGATTGCCGTCGTTGGAGGATTGGGAAACTCTTGGCGATGTTGATTGCAAGAGGGAGCTTTGTGAACTGTGCTCATTGTTGAAAAGTCCACATCTATATAGGGGGAACCCTTTAAATTTTAGAAAAGAAAGAAGATACTGAGATTTTTTTTTTCAAGAATTTGCAAGAATAGGTTATTACCGATCAAGGAAGACGACAAAGAAAAAAAGTTAGCAATTGGTATAGGCAAGAAAGTTAAATTTCCTCCCAAAAGCAATGTTGGATCTATGATTCAAGTGATTCAGAAGAAGAATTCCAACATAATAATTTTGCCTTTGCTCAATTTTCTCAAAGAACCAATCATTATCCACATTTGAAATTTGATTATAGTGATTCTAGCGATTCCGATGAAGATTCTAATGCAATTTGGAACAGAATAACAAGACGATGTTATCAACAAAGAGCCTGACGATCCAATCAAACCGGTTCTCAAGAAATCGACGTAAGAATTGGGAGTTAGATGATTCAGAGTGTGAAAGCAATTATTATCACCAATATCAAAGAACACCCATGAATCATTCCAACACAAATTTGGAGGTCAAAACATTTTCAAGAAAATAGAAATATTCAAATTAAAACATCTATCAAGAGGACTTTCAAAAGAGAGAATGAAATTCGGGCTCTTTTGGAAAAAATTCAAGAAAGACATAATTATAATCTTTAAGATTTTTCAAGAAAGCATCAAGAATCACATTTAGTCACTCAAGAAGATCAAGAACTCGTCCGAATGGGTTGTGAAATTGTGCAAAAAGTGAATGAAGTAGAAGAAAAGAAAAAAATAATTGAAGATGAGTTCAATAAGAAAGGCAGAAAGATTGAAGAGGAGTTTGCGTTGGAGGAAGAAAAAAATGATGAGACTAACACAGAGGTTGCTCAATTGAAACCAGATGATGAGGAACTATTAATCGATGAAATCATCGAAGAAGGTGTTGAAGAAGATGAAGCCATTGCAAAGAATATGTCCATTTGGTCAGATTAATTAACTGAGCCACACAACTAACCACAATTACCTCCACTGCAAGAGAATAGAGTAGAAATTAGCCTTGACCACCAAGAAAGACAACAAGAGAACCAACAACACCTATGGTATGCAAAAAATGTCCAAGATTTATCAAGAATCGTTCAAGCACAACCAAGATCAAGGTTATATCAAAGGAAATATTGGGAGGATGTGAATTCTTGAAGTGTGGAAGAAAAAGATACTCATGAGCAACCTAATTTGAAGAAAATTGAAAATCTTTTTCCTCCCTTTCTTGAGGAGTCTGCATATACTTTAACAACAAAGGATTTTTTGAATAACTTAATTCTTGGGTTCATTGATGCTAGTATTGATAGAAATAATTTTCCCTTTCAAAAATCAAATAGTCGATATATTGGCGTGACTCATGAAAATTGGTTGTTATTGGTGTCCGGTGTTCAGAAATGTGTCCGTTATCTTCACTTTCGTGTTAAAACTCGAGGATGAGTTTTTTTTTTTGGGAGGGATAGAATGATGGAGTGGGATTAGGATACGTTAGGGTATTATGGTCAATCCTTAATTGATTAGGATTGAGATTAGTTTCCATGATTGATTAGAATTAGGATTAGTTTCCTTGGTTTATTAGGATTAGGATTAGTTTCTTTGACTAATTAGAATTAGAATTAGTTTATTTTCCGATTCTCTATAAATAGAGAGATTTGTCTTCTTGTATTGGCAACTTTTGATTCATAATAAAGACTTTAATTTTATTATTGGAGATTTCTCTTCTTTTATCTCCTAAACTACATAGGAAGATAAGGAAATATTGGCTATGAACTTCAACAATTTGTTTGTTGTTTCTAGATCGTTAGCCTACTATTTTTGGAAGGATATTTGCCTAGCTTTGGAAGACTATTTTTAGTCTAAAGTTCAAATCAATCCATTCATGGTTGATAATGCATCAATGAAACTTGATGATATGAAATTCGATAAAAAATGGTGGGAAATTGGTTCCTTGCATTTGAAAGTTAAAAATTGGTCTTACTAAGCACATTCTCATTCGAAGTTTATCATGAGTTATGGAGGTTGGCTTTCGATAAAAAACTCACCTTTGCCTTTTTGGACTCGTCTTACTTTTGAAGCCATTGGGGAAAACAGGGGTTTGGTTAGTATTTTTTCTCAAACATTGATTTTCTTGGATTGCTCTGAGGCCTGTATTGAAGTTAAAAGAAATTTGTGTGGTTTTCTCCCTGCTGAATTTTTTTTGAAAGGGAAACAAGTCTTTTTATTCATAAAAAGAAAGTACAGGAGTTGTGTACTTGAATCACAAAGACAAGGAATTAAGGATCAGGAGGCGCACCCGGACATCTCAACTAGGTTGACACCCCCTTGGCGCCCTCATCATATCCAAACCAACTAACTCAATGAACAAAGTTAAAAGGAAACCTTACAATGAAACTAATAGAAACTAAATACAATAATGGTAATTTTCACCTTAGATTCCCAGCTGAAATTGAAGTCAAAGATCAGACTAATGGTCATTTTCACCTTAGATTTCGTGATATTTCTCTCTTAGATCCTCCAAATATCCTTCAATTTGAGTTATATTTCGAAGATTTTTCTAACTCTTTGGATATTTGCAAGATTGATTGGAGTTAAGAGTGATGGAGGTGTATTTGAGGTAACTAATTTTGTTGAAGAGGGTGTTCCCATACAGTCAGACAAGGAAATTGGTTTTATTTCAGCTCCATATGAGGTGAATCAGCTTCCCTTTGGGAGTATTAATTGTCCTTTGGAAATCTCATTTAGCACTCCACAGTCCCTTGACTTAAAGGGCGATAATGAGGATTTGAACATCGGAAGATCTTCATTTCCTTATTATCTTCTTTCTTACAACTAGAAAAAGAAGCAGTCATCGATAAAGAAACATTTAGAGTTCAATTCATATGATGTGGAGGAGTCCTATACACGTCACCTATTATGGTAGACAATTCACATCCTTTGCCTCTTGGTTCCAATTTCAGCCAATCAATCATTAAAATCTCAAGATCAGATATTTCTTTTGTTAAAGAAGTTTATAGCCATCCATCTTCTAAAGACAATATTTTTTGTTATGATTTGATGGAGATTCATATGTTAGTATAAGCAGTGAGGATATCATGGACTCTCTAATACAAGATGATTTTGTTGAGGAGAATTCAGAGGTTTACTTTGCAGATGGTTTTGATACCTTGTTTTAGAACGATGAAAATGTTTATTTATTTAGATTAAAGTTTATTTCATGGCCCTTCGTGGAAAATGGATAGCCCATCTTGACGAAGAACTAGATAGAATTTAGAAGGAGAAGCTTCTATGCAAATGAAGTACCTAAAGCACAAGATTGAATTTTTTCAGCTAACACTTGTTGGAGCTTTTGGATTTCTACTCCGAATTCTGTGGCGAACTCGACGATATTTCTCTTCCTTAATGAGAGTGACCTTGTTCTAAGTTGTCAAAGTTGGTGGATGGATTCTTACTTCTCCAAGCTCCTTTGGGCCATTGTCTCCTATTTTGGCCTCATCACATGATTGTTAGTTTTCATAAATTGTGTCAAAGCTTCTTTACGTCACTCTCTTTCCATACTTTTTTGCAGACTTCTCTATTCAAGACATTTGTTTAAATTGGTAAGCATTTATTTTCTTCTTCTTCTTCTATCAATTAGTTTTTAATTTACTCTTGCCATGCTCTTGGAGCTTCATATTTCGTTGTTACCTATCTTGTATTTTGAACATTAGACTCATTTCATTAATTCAATGAAATGTCTTGTTTCTGTTTAATAAAAAAAGAAAAAAAATGGTGAAAATGTTCGAGTAGAATTGTCATCCATAATTCCTACCAAATTCTGCAGATGAAATCAATTCCACCTTATTATCCTTCAGTTAAATTTTAGCTTGGTGGTTTAGTACAAGAATTGAAATTATTGTGGAATTCTCGTGTTTTGTGATCAAGCCTTACGTTTTTCCTTAAGAAGTTGCGTTTTTACCTAGTAGTTGCAAGCTTGGAAGTGACAATTTAGAAGTTGGTTTGCTTTGTGGTTTGAACCTCACACTTTTGGTCTTAATGGACTTCTTACCTTGTTTGCTCTTTGGTCTTCTGTTGGCTATTACTTTAAAGTTTGTGTTCTCTAGCTTTGGTTTCCTTTCTAGAGCTGGTTTGTTAAGTTTTAAGTGTTTGTGCTTTTTGATGTCTTCTCCAATGTGTGTATCTCAGTAGTATTTCTTCTTCTTTTGTTTTTCTCAGTTTTTCCATTCTCTTGAAGGTTAATGTTACTTTTTAGCATTGATCTCTTTTCATTCTACTAAAAGATGGAAGAAGAAAACACAAGATTTACGTGGAAAACCCTAGTACAGGGAGAAAAAACCATGATAGAAAGACATTTTTATTATTTTCAACTTACACACATACAAGAGAGAATAGAGATATAAATAGGCTTTAGAAAGCTCTAATACAGAAAAGGAAAAAACTAGGGCAAACTAAAAATACTAAAATGCCCTTAGGGCTAAATACATAAATAGCCCCTTATTTTCAACACTCCCTCTCAGGTTGGGACGTAGATGTCAATTAGACCCAACTTGCTAACACAAGAATCAAAGCTTTGCCTGAGTAATCCTTTGGTGAGAATATCTGCAACTTGTTGACTAGAAGGGATGTAAGGAATACAAATACTGCCATTGTCCAGTTTTTCTTTGATAAAGTGTCTATCGATCTCCACATGTTTTGTTCTATCATGTTGCCCAGGATTGTTGGCTATACTTATAGCTGCCTTGTTATCACAATAGAGCTTCATAGGTCGATCACTGTCTTGGTGAAGATCAGACAGAATTTTCTTCAACTAGATTTCTTCACAAATTCCCAGACTCATAGCTCTATATTCTGCTTCAGCACTGTTTCTAGCAACAACACCTTGCTTCTTACTTATCCAAGTAACAATGTTACCCCACAAATGTACAGTACCCAGAGGTAGATTTTCTGTCTAACAGATCCTACCCAATCAGAGTCGGTGTAAGTCTCAATACATTTTTTGTCAGTTTTCCTAAACATCAGACCTTTACCTGGAGTTGTTTTCAAGTATCTCAAAATTCGATTCACAGCTTCCATATGTCTCTCATAGGGTTCCTGCATAAACTGACTAAGCACACTAGTAGCGTAGGATATATCTGGTCTAGTGAGAGATAAGTAGATTAGTTTTCCCACTAGACGCTGGTATCTTTCTTTATCAACATGAACTTTGTCAACAGAATCTCGTAGCTTAACATTGAATTCTACGAGAGTGTCGACAGGTCTTACATCCAGTCATACCTGTTTCTTTCAACAAATCAAGAGTGTATTTTCTTTGAGAGATAAAAATTCCTTCTCTTGATCCCGCCACCTCCATTCCAAGGAAATACCTTAGACTCCTAAGGTCCTTAATCTCAAATTCATTAGCCATTTTCTTTTTAAGCCTGATAATCTCAATGGCATCATCTTCTGACAAAATAATATTATCTATGTACACAATTAGAACAACAATTTTCCCTGATTTTGACCTTTTTGTGAACAAAGTGTGATCAGAGTACCCCCGAGTAAAACCTTGGGACTTAACAAAGGTAGTAAACCTATCAAACCAAGCTCTTGGAGACTGTTTCAAACCATACAAAGACTTCCTGAGTTTACAAACCTGATGGTCAAATTGAGCTTCAAAACCAGGAGGGCTTATATAAACCTCTTCTTCTAATTTACCATTCAGAAAAACATTTTTCACATCAAGTTGATGGAGAGGTCAGTCTTTGTTAATTGCCACAGGAAGTAGGACTCGAACTATATTTAGCTTCGCTACAGGAGAGAAAGTTTCTGAGTAGTCTATTTCATAGGTCTATGCAAACCCTTTAGTTATCAATCTGGCCTTGTACCTGTCAAGAGTTCCATCAGGCTTATACTTTATAGTGAACACCCATTTACACCCAACTGGTTCATGCCCTTTAGGAAGAACAACACGATCCCACGTATTATTTTTTTCAAGAGCTCCTATTTCTTCCATGACCGCAACCTTCCATTCAGGAACTTTGATGGCCATATGTATGTTGTTTGGTATCGTTACTGTATCCAGGTTAGTAGTGAATGCTCTAAACTCAGAAGACAAATTACTGTAAGATAGAAAGCTATGCATGGGATATTTAGTGCATGACCTGGTGTCCTTTCTCAAAGCAATGGGTATATCAAGAGAGGCATCATAACCCCTTGTTTTGCTTGACCCCTCATCAGTAAGAGGACGGTGGTCACACTCAGTCTCCTAAGGCAAAGTTTCACCCTCCAGTGTTTCTCCTATTGACTCATCACTGCCTGTAACTTTGTCATTCTCTGGAATTATCATATCGGCTCTGTCACTTTCAACCACATCACAAATATCAGCCTCAACACATACATCAGTATTATCAGGAATAGAAGTACCTTGAGCTGGTGCTGGTTCCGATTCATGGACCGGAGTCGGTGGAGCAACAGGTGGCACTATTTCCTTTCTGAGATTCTTAGTATATTATCCATGGGACTTGTTTAGTAGGTAGAACAATATCATCTATCTGTACCCAAGATGGGTTCGGGAAGAAGATCAGTAGGAACCATAGATGTGATGGGTTCGGGAAGAAGATTAGTGGGAACCGTAGATATGGACTGGTTAGTCTTTTCACTAGTATTCTCTCCCTGAAGAGGACTAATAGGGAAGAAAGGTTTATCCTCAAGGAACGTTACATCCATAGAAACAAAATACTTCCGTGAGGATGGATGGAAGCACTTATAACCTCGTTGGTGAAGAGGATACCCAACGAAGACACATTTCTGAGCACGAGGGGTAAATTTAGTGCGATTGACCATGACTATGGATAAAGGCAGTGCATCCAAACACCTGAAGAGGAACATCAGGAATAAGATATGTTGTTGAGTATGACTCTTTAAAGCATTCAAGAGAAATTTGGAATTGAAGAACACGGGAAGGCATCTGATTGATAAGATGGGCTGCAATCAGAACATCATCTCCCCATCAGTAAGAGGAGAGAGAAGTAGAAAGCATGAGAGACCGTGCAACTTCAATAAGGTGACAATTTTTCCGTTTAACCACCCAATTTTGTTGAGGGGTATAGCACATGAGCTTTGATGGACAATGCCTTTAGAAGTCAGAAACTCATGGAAGGTATTGTTAAAGAACTCACAACCATTATCACTACGAAGGATGACAATTTTAGTGTTAAACTGAGTCTCCACTGTAGTATAAAATTGTTGGAATATCGATGGTATCTCGATTTATGAGTGAGAAGAAACACCCATATAAGACGAGTGTGATCATCAATAAATGTCACAAACTAATGTTTCCTGGAGGAAGTAGTGATGTTGGAAAGGCCCCAAACATCACTATGAATAAGGGTAAGTGGCTGGGAAGGTTTGTAAGGTTGGGATGGAAAGGTGGCTCGATGTTGTTTTGCACGAATACACACATCATAAGACAAAGAAGAGATATCGACATTATGAAAATAAATGAAGAAATAAATACTTCATATATTGAAAGTTCAGGTGACCAAGACGAAAGTGCCATAACATATAATCTTTTTCCGAAGTTGAAAAATAAGAAGACAATAAACCAGTCCTATAACTATTCCTAGAGGAAACATCATCATTAAGAAAATAGAGTCCTTTATTGTGTCAGGCAGTGCCAATCGTCGTCCCTGAGCTCAAGTCCTGAAAGAAAACATTGGGTGAGAAAGCAACTTGATAGTTCAGATCTCTAGTTATCTTACTAATAGATAGTAAATTGTAAGATATCTTAGGAACATACAACACATTCTGTAAAGTTAAACCCTTAAAAGGAGAAAGATGATCCTCTCCTGCAATATGAGCAAAAGACCCATCTGCAATCTGAATTTTCTCATTACTAGTGCTATTATCCACGGTTTTTTACCATTAATACTTATAAGGCATAAGGACTGAGAAGTACCTGATTGGGAAATAACACCGACCCTAATAGCACCAGGGTCATTCTGGTTATTTACCTAAGATTGAGACTATGAAGCACCATTTGTAGAATCACTCATAAGTGCTCGACTAGAGTTTGACTTGTCGTTTGAAGAACGATGTTTGCTATTTGGAGGTGGACCATGTAACTTCCAACACTGATCCTTTGTATGCCAAGGTTTCTTGCAATGTTCACAAACTGGAGGCGAGTTTCTATTTTGCTTGTCACCATCAAACTCAGATGATTTTAAACTAAATGTAGCAGAATCAGTGGTAGAAACAATAAGGTTGTTCATAGCACTTGATCTATCTTCCTCTAAACAAACCTCACAGCATACTTTCATAAGTGAAGGTATCGGTCTCTGTCCCAGTATTCGACTGCTCACTGCATCAAACTTGAAATTCAGACCAGCAAGAAAGTCATAAACGCGATCAAAGTCATAAACGCGATCAACTTCCTCAATTTTTGAATATTGAACTCCGCCACACGGATAATCCCGACAACTTCACGACATAGATCCATCTCCTGTCAGATTAGAGACAGTTTATTCAAATAGGAAGTAACATCCATTGTTCCTTGTTTGCACTCATGAACCTATTTATGCAAAATGTATAAGCAGGACACATTTTACCTCTTGAAGTACAATTTTTGTACTGCATCCCAGATATCCCAAGCAGTTGCAGCATACAGTAAAGGTTTTCCTATATGTGGTTCCATACTGTTAACCAACAAAGATCAAAGCAAGGAATCTTCTCCTTTCCAAATGCGCTCTTGAGGATCTCCTGGTCTAGGTCTTAGTATCTCACCAGTTAGATACCTAAACTTGTGATGCCCCTCGGCGGTCATTTTGATGGACTAAGACCAAGAGAAATAATTTTGACCATTCAACTCCTTCCCTGCAATGAAACCTGTAGAATTTTCCATAGATCCAGACTAAACAATTGTTGTAGGTAAAGTAGGAAAGGTGGTTACTGGATTCTCTGAATACATCGGTAGACCAGAAGATAAATCCTAATTTACGGGATTTGATTGAAGGTTTGTGGTAGTCCCAAGAGCTGCTTCAAGGGCGGTAATCTATTGTTGAAGGTTACTAATTGTTGTTGAACCACCATTGGAGACAAACCCATCGAACTCGAAGCGCCATGGCTGGCTGGTGCATATTGAGGGAGGCTCGTAGGCGGCTGCACGTGACTGACCGTAGTTGATGTGGGATACGCAGTGTCACAATTGCAGACTTTCGTGTACGGGACAGGCGATTGTGCGACACTTGCTCTAATCCGGCGAGCAAGTTAGCCATATAAAAATCGAAAGTTGCAGACAACGTTGGTATATGATGTAGCCTCCACTCATGTTTTGAGAGAAAATAGTTTTATAAAACGTGAGAGAGGAAAAGCATTGAAAACAACATTAAAGAATGCATTGAAGACTGCTAGTTGCAAGAAAGCTTAGATTGCAAAGAGTACATCAATACATCGGTCGGGGAGTTGACTAGTGGGTCTCTCCCATAGTGTATTCTGAACAATTTCTAAAATGCCTAGCTAGCGTATCAAAAGTAGCGAGCAGTCACTGGCAAAAAAAAACAATTTGAAATCAAAACAACTTGCTAAACTAATTACAAGATTCAAAGATGGGATGGTTGAGGATGGTTTAGACATGCGGCCATGGGCTAACATTACCCTGGACGAGCATGCCCAAGACACGCAGCACCAGTAGGCGGCAGCACGGAACCAGACGACAACATAGGTGCTAGATGTGGTAGGGGCGGCGTGGAACGGGACGACATCATCAGCGTGGAGGCAATAGCGGCAACCCGGGCGACGGCAGAATCGGTGTTGGACCAAGATGAAGGGACTGAAGATAACGGTCGATGGCAGCACTCGTTTCGGCAGTGGTGGAGTCACCGGCTGAGATCGTCTGGACCAATGGTTGATTTTCGTCAATGACGGCTAGGGTTTCGTCACCACGCTGTGATACCATGTTAAAAGATGGAAGAAGAAAATACAAGATTTACGTGGAAAACCCTAGTACAGGGAGAAAAAATCACGATAGAAAGATAATATATCACGATAGAAAGATACTTTATTATTTTCAACTTACACACATACAAGAGAGAACAGAGATATAAATAGGCTCTAGAAAGCCCTAATACAGAAAAGGAAAAAAATTACGGCAAATTAAAAATACTAAAATGCCCTTAGGACTAAATACATAAACAACTCCTTATTTTCAACACATTCTATGACTGAAAATTTATGTTTCCTTTTCCAAAAAAAAAAAAAAAAAAAAATCTTCTGAAATACTGTGAAATTCCCCTAGCAAAGACAGGTTGACAATATCCGACATTTCCATATTTGACAAAGCTCGATGGAAGGAACCCCAATGAAAGAAAGGACAAGGGTTGAGACAAATCAACCAATAAACGAGAAAAGAAAGAGCAAAGGGGTCTATCTCCCAATCACATATCCTCCTGGAGAAAAGTGAAAAGTGCCCCTCCCATCTTCGACTGGTTCATGTTTCTCTCCTTGTGTGCGCTGTATCCTCCTTTCGAGTGTGTTATTCCAGCTGTGTTCTTTTTTTTTTTTTTTTTGGTTTAAAAATTAATTAATTTGTTTAATTTTCCTCTCTCCTTTAGGATTTGGTATCTTTGAACTTTTTTCTCTGCTTTCATCCATCAATGAGAAGGTTTTTTCTTGTTAAAAAAAACAACTAAAATGGTTAACCATTCTAATGAAAACTACAAAATAGTTGCTAATCTAATTATGCTACATCAAGAACTGTCCATGTAGACAAAAAAGATGAGAAAAAATCTTTTTCTAACTTCTGTATCAACTATTGCATGAATGTTATGAAACAATTGGCAGGCATTTTCCTCGATAGTAAATTTCTGGAAGTATCAAAACCAGCTCTCTGCATATATGTGTGTGTATATATTTAAATCATGCATTGAATTTCAAGATGAGCTCTTCTTCTTGCATTTATCTGATTTAGAAATCTTTAATTTCGAAAGCATAAAAAAATGTTTAAGAAGATTATCATAAATTATTTCTGTTTTTTGTAGACCAAATGGTGCCCCGCTCCAGGATGTGATTATGCTGTAGATTTTATAGTTGGAAGTGGAAGCTATGATGTAACTTGCAGATGCTCCTATAGCTTTTGCTGGAATGTGAGTCAGCTCCACGCTGTTTATTAACTAGATTGCTTATTCATATCTACCCTTAATTTTTTTCCATCCTTGTGAAAATGATAACGCCTTTTTTTTTTCTTTTTTTTTTTTTGGTTTGTTAATCCCTTATTTTTTGGGAACATTTTCATGAACATGAGATGTTCAAAAAGGGGGGAGGGTATAAAAGTTGCTCTGGACCTAACCAAGGAATAAGAAATTTTTTGAACTCAGCAATTATAAATGAGATTAGATAATTACGAAAGTCTATTCAAATTAGGCATAGTTAATATATCAATTCTAATACTGAATATTAATATTAATTGTAATAAATAAATTTATTTGTCAATTGTTATAAAAATCTACTTAAATATAAATGTATTGTCTTTTTGCATATATTTAAAAATCTATATGTATATATTTGTTTGTCTTATCACACTTTTGAAATTTAACATCAAGAATCTAAACAATGGAGTCTAACGAAGTATAAAGATACTTCTAACCGTAAAGTAAATTAAAAATAAAAGATTGATGGTTGTTGTAATTTGTAACAGTGTTTTAGTAAATAATGCTTAATTTTTAATATTGTACTTATCACCTATATTTATCATTATTTCTTAATTTCAGAATATTCTTATGGTTAAATTACTTTATTCACAAATGGGCTTCTATGAGGAAAAGTATGATCTCTCTCTCGTCTATGGAGGATCAATAGAAAAGGAACTTGTAGTTTTCTTTTGCTAGCAGTACGCTGAACCTGTGGGTCAGAGGTCTACTTTTGACAATATGGATGGATCCCCCCTGCAAAAGTAGTGGAAGAGTGCCTTGAATCCCCATTTGAAGAAGAGAAGATAAACAAGGCGGTGGTTAGCTTTGGGAATTTGAAGTCGCCTGGTCCAGACAGTATAGCCAATCAGTTATATGAAAAAGCCTGGAACATTTTGAAATCTGACTTAGTAAAGGCATTGCAAGATTCTTAGAAAATGAAATCATCCGAATGATACCTATATCTTCTAATCCCCAAGAAATTGAAGGGAAATAGAGTCGCTGAATATAGACCCCATCAGCTTGGTTTCTTCTCTTTACTAAGTAATTGTAAAGAGTCGTCGTTCCCTTACATTGATGATCTGCAGGCTATCATTGTGGATGGTAGGCACATCTTAGATGAAAAATTCATGGCTTTTGAGGTAGTGGGGCAGTGTGTGAGAAGAAAAGAAAAGAATATCTGTTATTTGTTTT
Source organism: Benincasa hispida (assembly GCF_009727055.1). Lineage (NCBI taxonomy): Eukaryota > Viridiplantae > Streptophyta > Magnoliopsida > Cucurbitales > Cucurbitaceae > Benincasa > Benincasa hispida. The sequence continues at coordinate 26,123,657 of NC_052354.1, forward strand.
TAATAATAAATGGAACTGTTATTGAGAAAAATGAAAGAATATAAGGCATCCAAAAGACCAAGTTCACATAAGGAAACCCAACTGAAAAAAGGGGCTAATAATTATAAAACACATTCGTCACTAATGCCGAAAGAGAAACATATAACCGACAAGGGACCAAACATCGCTAGAGTCTCCTCTTCATCTCCCTAAAAGGAAAGGATTCCTGTGTAAGCTTGACTATGAAAAAGCATGTGACAAAGTTGATTGGTCTTATTCTGATGCTACTCTAGAACATAAGGGCTTTTGTGAAAGCAGCATTTTCAAGGCGAAGAAAAAGGAAAAAAAAGAAATGATAGTACAATGTTTTGAATAGAAAAAAGGACAATCGAAAAAAATTAAGGGAAGGAGGGTCGGGTGCAGAAGAAGAAGTTGGAAGAAGAGATAAAAGAAAAGTAGAAAGATCTGTGCAACATTTCCTAGAAGCATTACAAATCGTTAGCTGCAAGTATTAAAGGAAATGGTGAATTTGATACAAAAGTTTGTACATTCTGAAGAAAGTGAAGGTATTTCTTTGATCTCTTGTGCACGGTGGGCTAAACAGCCACGAAAAACTTTAACAAATGTAAAGATTGGGTGCTTTCTTTTATTTTCTTTATACATTTGTTTTGAAGAGGGCGAGTTTTTAGATCACTTATCTCTCCATTGTTCTTTTGTCTTGGAGGGGTGAGCCATCGAGAGAACAGAGCATCAGTATTGAAATGGTGTTATTATTCCGTTGCAGGCATAGAACAAATTGATTCCTCTCTCTTCTTTCGATCTGTCAAAGTAGTTTACAGTTTTGATGAGGAAGGAGTTGTTACTTTCGTTTCTTTTTTCCTTTCTGCCTAATCATGCTGAGGACTGGCTTATTGAGGTGCCAAGTGGCTGGTACTTGAAAGGAGAATCAATTTTGTGGTATTGCATGGCTAGAGTACTTTTGTGAGGCATTTTGTTGGAGATGAAGGAAAGAGCGTTTCAATATTTTACTTAGAGGGAAAGCTGGAGTTACAGGAAGGCTCTCCAACATGTTTGGATCATGGACAAATGATGGTTACAAGGAACCTTTGATTTAAGAGCCCAAGAAATCAGAAAGAGAATGTGGTCCCAAAAACCTCTTTTGGCATTCTCTATCTTTGAAGATTGCTTATTTCCTTCCACTCTGTCCGCAAAAATGTTGTACAAGCATTAAACCACAAAATCATTGTGTGCCGGTTGAATTTCTGCCCTGCACAAGTTGTGCTATGCTGTACATGCACTAAAAACCAAAAACACAGCCTTGTCAATGATTATTTTGACATACAGTCAATCAATTTAAAATATGTTTTTTTTTTCCTTCAAACCAAACGAAATATGAAATTTAGTATAAAATCAAATAAAATTAAAGAAAAAAGGAAAGACAGAGACACCATATGCAATGCACATGCTAAAATAGGAGTAGAGATTTTTGCGATTTTCTGGGAAAGGAGCTTCATGTTTCCTGGGTTTTTGATGAACTGATGATACTAATGTTATGTCGACATGGTCTGACAGGTAGAGCAGAAATAATTGGAACGAATGCTGTTAAGAATCTGCTTAGACTATTTAGTTAGAAAGAAGTAATGGAGCATGCAATGTCAACAATAGAGATATTGGGAGGTTTTGGATTTGGCTAAGTTTCATTGTTCATCTTGGTCTTCATTGGCTAAATATTTCGTAATCTAAGTTCTACAATGTACTAAGATTGGGTTAGTCTCTTTTTTTCTTTGTTACTTTTGTTTTCTCTGTGGGAATGTGTGGGTTTTGGTATCTTATCTTGGAACTTTTTCATTCATCAACGTGATGACGTGTAGTTATTAGAAAAATTATTTGTAAATTTCATTCTAAATCATTATCACAAAATATGATCTTTTGCAGTGTACTGAGGAAGCTCATCGTCCTGTTGATTGTGTCACTGTAGCTAGATGGATATTGAAGAATAGTGCTGAGTCAGAAAATATGAACTGGTATGTAATTGGTTCTTAACAATTTAGATATACAGCACTGTTCAATTTTGCAATTAACTGGGGCTATTGAAAAACTTCACGAACGTAGTAATACATTGAAGAATGTTATTGATGAAAAAAAAAAAAGGAAAAATACATATGGATATGGTTGAGACCATTTCATCGATATTTTTAAATGAGGTGTCATATTTGTTACATCTTCTCATCTTCTCAATGTTAACATTTTTCTTCAGGGTGTTAAGGAGTCTTGTGATGTTGGTTGGAGTCTTTTCTACTTAAATACTCCCTTTTGGGCTATTGCGTGAAATATTATTATCACGATATCCTTTACCTTTTATTCTCATTTGTTCTAGCTATTTCTCATAATTTCTTTTTGGGGAAGACAAGTTCATAAATGACTATCCACTTGGAGAAGGTTCTTTTTTGAAGGAGAGGATGATTAGTCTGATCCAGTCACTTACCAAGTGGGATCCCTAGCTACCTCTTCTCTTTGCTTGGAATTCTTATTCCAGTGTGTAAGATTATTGAGAGGCCGATGAAAAATTTCCAGTGGAAAGGAGTCGATAAGGGGGAAACTCCCGGTTGGTCAAGTTTTTTTGTTTTTTTGAAACGGAAACAAGACTTATTCATTGAATTAATGAAAGGAGTTCAATGCTCAAATTACAATGAAACAAACAAAGAAAAGAGAAAATACAACATCAAAATTGGATCAAACAGGGACAAAAAGAAAGACAAAGGAGAACAACCCTTAAGACAACACCCAAAGAATAAAATACCAAACTGCCCTTTTTTCTGGTGAATATTGATTGGGGACCGTGCCCTTTTCGCTTTGAAAACTCTTGGCTTCAGGATCACAATTTTCGTCCTTTAATTGAATCTTGGTGGCTCAACAATCCCGTTGGCGACAAACTCGGACATAGTTTGATGATGAAATTAAAACACTTAAAATTTTTCCTTCTCTATTGGGCTCCGTCGAAATTACAAGCTGTTCCTAATTTACTGGCTCTTATTGCTCAGCTCTGTGATTTGGATAAATTGGTGGATTTTGGTCCGCTTTCGAGTGAACAACGCTCTTCCGGTCATGTGCTTGAGGAACAAATTGAATCTTTGACGGCTTAGGAACTTATCTTCTGGAGACAGCGTTGTAAACTTAAATGGTTTGCTAAGTGTTTCAAAAAAAGAATGGTTTGCTGAGGGGGATGAAAATATTAGATTTTTTCATCGTATTGTGGCGGCTCGTAAAAAAAAGAGTTCCATTTCTGAAATTCTTTAAAACATGATATTATGAGCATGATTAATGACTTCTATTCAACAGGTATTATTAATGCTTCTTTAAATAAGACTTATGTCTTATTCCAAAGAAAATTGAGGCAAAGAGCGTTGCTGATTATTACCCTATTAGTCTCATTTCATGTGCCTACAAGATTGTTGCTCGTGTCTTATCCAATCATCTTAAATTGGTCCTGCCTACCACCATTGCGCCTAACCAGCTTGCTTTTGTTGCGAATAGACAGATTTTGGATGCTTCTCTTATGGCGAATAACTTGATTGATGATCGGTCTCGTAATAAAAAGGAGGGTGTGGTTCTTAAACTTGACCTTGAAAAAATCTTTGATACTGTAGATTGGGACTTTCTCGATGCGATTCTTCTTGTTAAAGGCTTTGGCCCTTTGTGGAGATCCTGGATTTGTGAATGTATTTCTAGTGCAAATTGCTCAGTTATTATTAATGGTCGGCCTCGGGGTAAGATTATCCCTTCTTGTGGAATTAGGCAAGGTGACCCCTTTTCTCCTTTTCTATTTATTTTTTCTTTGATTGTCTGAGTCGCCTCATGGATTATAGCTCATCGAAGGGTCTTATTACATCACATCCCATTGGTGTCTCAGATTTTGTTCTGATCCATCTCCAATTTGCTGATGACACATTGCTCTTCTGTACCGCCGATCGCTCTGCTCTACAATATTTGTTTGAGGTTATTCATGTTTTTGAGCTTGCTTCGGGTCTTTCTATTAATTTATCCAAAAGTGAGCTACTGGAGATTAGCATTGCTGATTTTGATTTGACTTGATGATTGATACTTTAGGCTGCAACCATTGGCCTACTACTTATCTTGGTTTGCCTCTGGGTGGGAATTCTTTCTCTAATAGCTTTTGGCAACCTATTGTTGAGTGCATTCAGCAGAAGCTTCATAATTGGAAGTATGCTTTTATCTCTAAAGGGGGTCGTCCTACTCTTATTCAGGCTTCTTTGTCTAGCTTGCCCATTTACTACTTATCTCTTTATTCTCCTTCGGACATTATTAAGGGCTTGGAAAAATTGATTCGTGACTTTTTCTGGGAAGGGGCTCAAGGTGAGGATGGGATGCATAACGTAAATTGGAGATCACGCAACGTTCTAAACTAATGGGTGGTATTAGTATTGGAAACTTTCGACATCGAAATTTAGCTCTCTTATCTATATGGATTTTGGTGTTTTCCTCATGAGAAAGATGCTTTATGGCGTAAGCTTGTTGTGACTAAATATTATTCCTCCAACTGTATTTGGCCATCGTCTGTTCGTGGATATTCTAAATCTCCTTGGCATTTCATTTGTTAGATTATTGATTTAGTGGCTAATCGTACTCAGTGTTCAGCTTGGTTCTGGTACATCTATTTCTTTTTGGAAGGATCCTTGGCTTAGCTGTGGTGTTCTTTATATGGTTTTCCCCGTTGTTTCAACTTACTCGTTTCTTGGATATTAAGGTTGCTGATGTTTGGATTCAGGCCCCTGAGGCTTGGGATTTCCATCTTCGTCATAATGTCAATGATTTGGTAACTCTTTAATGGGCGGCCGTGTCTCAATTACTATCTACTATCAATTTCTGTCTCTCGCTTGACATTTGGATTTGGACTATTGATCCTTCCTCAACATTCACTATTAAATCTCTCATGGATGATTTGGTGGGTACGTTGATTCTCAAGTCAAGGATTGTGTATTTTGCTATTTGGATGGACCATTTCCCTAAGAAAATTATGAGAACTCAGCCTTGGTGCTATTAATACTGCTGATTGGCTCCAACGTCGGATGCCCTATATGACCATATCTCCATTTGGTGCCACATGTGCCATAATCATTCAGAGTCTGCTGCTCATCTCTTCGTGCATTGTCTTTTTGCGTTGCATTTTTGGCATATGATGATGCACGCTTTTAGTTGGTCGGCTGTTTTATCCCACAATATGTTTGACAATCTTGCTTCTTTGTTGGTTGGTCATCCTTTTCATGGTACTAAGAAGACCCTCTTGGTTAGCTATTATTCGAGCTTTCTTTTGGACTTTGTGGGGCAAATGCAATAAGCATCTGTTCAGAGATCTTTTTTTCCAGTTTTGAGCATTTTTTGGATTATACTTTGTCTACTGTTGTATTGGTGCAAATCTAAGCCACCTTTTAACCATTTGAGTCTTTCTTTTTCAGTTTCCAATTGAAAATCTCTTTAGTAATCACCTTTTAGGTGCTTTGGGGTCTCCCCTTTATTTCATTTATTCAATGAAATGTATCCTTTCAAAAAAAAAAAAAAAAAAAAAATCCACCTCGACGATCATTTTCTCTTCATGAAGGCTTTCAAGGACATGATTTTATGCTTATGCCATTTTACGTAATAATTTGTAAAGGAAAATGATATTTGATAGAGTACATTTAATTATTTAACCTTTATTACACTTTTTTGCGTTATTGACGTTCTGTTTCTTATGATAAAATCATGATTGTTGCAGCACTAGACATTTTCTATTAACATTTTAATTGTATCTTTTCCAGTATTGTAAATATTCCTTTATTGATTTCAGGATATTGGCAAATTCCAAACCTTGTCCGAAATGCAAACGACCTATTGAGAAAAATCAAGGGTGCATGCATATTACTTGCACACCACCTTGTAAATTTGAGTTCTGCTGGTAATTTTGTGCCTTAAGAATCTTTTAAAATGTGTTACTTCTCTTTATTTTGAATTTTGTTGCATGGCATATCTTCTCCACAGTTGCATTATTCTTGTTCCTATTTGAAAGTTCCCTTATTTGAAGGGAATGTTATTGAATTGCTACTAGTATCTTTATTACATAAAAAAAAAATAAAAATAAAAAATAAAAAATAAAATAAATAAATAAATAAATTGTTTAACTTTCACAGGCTTTGCCTTGGTCCGTGGTCTGATCATGGAGAGAGGACAGGAGGATTCTATTCATGTAATCGCTATGAAACTGCAAAGCAGGAGGGAGTGGTATTGTTATAGTCCTTACTTATAATTTGGACTGTTAAGATTTTCTTGATGGTACTCGTCATGTTTAGTATATTTCTTCATTATGTTTTCCTCCTTTCTGTTCATCAGTATGATGATGCCGAGAAGCGCAGAGAGATGGCCAAGAATTCTTTGGAGAGGTACACTCATTATTATGAAAGATGGGCTACCAACCAATCGGTATGCTTTTTATTTCCTGAGACTTTTGAACTTCTGTTCGTTTATTAGGTGCTGGTTATTCCCTCTTCTAAATAGTATTTTCTGTATTATATTTGTTTGAAGATTATTTCCTTAGTTGTAATGAGCATTTATTCGATTTAAAAATCCAAATTTTCTCTTCTTATGATCAATAAGACAGAAATTATGCCTAATATTTCTTGACGAGCTGTAGAGCAAACCAGAGGGAAAAAAAACATTAAAACTAATCCTAGTCCTTAGACCCAACCCTAACCATCATCAGTTATTTGCACATATTGTCAAAGTAAGCATAGCTCAATTGGCATAATGTGTATATCATCGATCAAAAGGTCTATGGTTTAATTCCCCCAACTCATGTTGAACTCAATATACATATATACATATGCATGTATATATATATATATTTGTGGATTTTGTGGATATGAGAAGATTGGCTACTGTATTGGAGATAAAATGGCACATCTAAAAAAATGATCTTTTGTTTGCTGGTTGGGATGCTAAAACTCCATGGTTTGGACTTGGCTCATAAATTCCATGGTGGAAGACAGCAGTTGGAACTTTATGTGTTACTCTACATCAAAGAAATTACAAAAGAGTGAATCAGATGTATTCAATTTTGGGCAATCATTCATATTTAACACCAAGTCAGTTTGTTTTGGCATCAGTTTCAAGTTTCATTTTCATTGAAGGCTCTAAAACCTCTGAGTTGCAAGTTTGGCCCTTTGTTGGAAGTCGTTCTCCTTCTCTTAGCAGTTCCTTTCGCAACATTTATGAAGTTTGTGGATCTTTTTGTCTCTTGGGGATTTGATGCAGTGTTCTGTTCTTAGATAATTTTTGAATTCTTGCTCTCTTGGATCAATATTTCTGAAATTTGGTTGCATGTTGAGAACTTTGCTCCATTCAATTTAGGGATTGGTCGGCGGATTTCATTTTGAGATCATGTTCTGTATCGCATTGCTTTATTGCTCAATGGTTCGGTTTTTGACCATTGGGATGGAGTTGCAGGTTCATGGCATGCTACCTTAGTAGAATGCTTAAACATGATGAGATTGTTGAATTCTAGCAGCTGATGGGTAGTTTATGTGGGTTAGCAGTGAATGATTTTCCTGATTCAAAGCGTTGAGTGTTGGATTCTATTAAGAGTATATGTTATAGTATTTAATATTAAATGTAATAGGTTTAGCTTATATTATTTAGATATTATTTAGTGTGTTTATTTTACATGTAAAAGCCCATTGGGCGCATGTTACTCTGTATTTAGGTTTCCTTTCCTCTCATTGTAATATTGAGAAACCCTAATCTAATTTTGGTGTATGCTAAAGAATGAAAAAGTCAAAAGAATGATTGCATCTTATTAAATGAAGAACCCAACCTTTTTTTTTTTTTTGAAAAAGAAACAATTCATTATAATGTGATCTAAGGCCCAAAGTACAAGAGGGTTATACAATGAGCGATACAACCATGAAAGACCAAACGGATCCAATGGATCAGTAAGCGCACTCGGGGCATCTCAACTAGGTTGACACCCCCTTAGCGTCCTCATCACATCCAAGAAAATAAAATTAAAATTAAACTAGTAATATGAGAATAGAACAAAACACTACAAGCCCAAACAATGGCCGAACACTGGGGGGAAACAAAACAAGACAGTCTGGAAAAAAAAAACCAAGGAAAACAGCAGACTACTGACGAGGCTAAGAACACTGCTGGGAAGGGAGATTAACGCTCTCCAGTTGAGATTGAAATCTGATAAACTGTAGCTATTAAAAGGCTTGGAGAGGATACACTAGGAAGAGGCATGCCGACGGGCGGATTCGAGGTGGTCTTGGCAACCAAGAGATTTATCATGAAAAACCCTTTGATTTCTTTCAAACCAAAGTTCTGCCAAAAGAGCTTTGACTGCGTTAAACCAAAGTAAACGGCTGGATTTATGGAGGTTTGTTCCAACTAATAACTGCAACACGTTACCCCTGAAATCATTACTCATAACCCATGAAATATTGAAGATGGACAGCAACTTTTCCCAGCATCAAGCTGAATAGGAACACACAAAGAATAGGTGGAGAGAATCTTCAAAAGAATGAAGGCACAAAGGGCAGATTAAAGGGGAAATATAGCTGGATGACAACTTCCTTTGTAAAACCGAGGCTACATTCAGCTGTCCATAAAGCATTATCCAGACGAGAATATTAATCCTTCGAGGGCTACTTGTCTTCCACAAGGCCGAGAAAAGAGATTTGTCCAAAGGGGAGGAGGGGGAAAGGTGTAATTTAAGGGAATTGACCGTGAAAAGACCCGAGGCTGAAATGGACCACTCCCTTTTATCAAATTCAACTGAAACTCTTCTTGCTGCAAGAACCCAAGCAGCTCTTGAAAAGAAAGCATCTCATTATCTTTAAGCAAACGTCGGAAGGAAATCGACCAAGCGGCCAGTCGGCTGTCCCAATGGTCAGCTACTGAACCATTTGGAAACAAGGTGATTTTGAAAAGACTTGGAAATACGGTATTTAAAGGGGTCACTCCTTCCCAAGGGTCTAACCAAAACGCAATCCGGCTGCCATTTCCAAGCTTGAAAGTGGCCAAAGACTTAACTTTTAGCCAAGATACTGACCCACGGGCTTCTCAAACTTCTGCCCCCTTTACCTGCCGTGTGCCAATTAAAAGAATCCTTTCCATGTATGCTTCTGATTACTTGGCCCCAAAAAGAACCTTCCTCATTAAAGTATCTCCAGCCCCATTTAGCAAGGATTGCTAAATTCATACTTTTGAACCCACCAAGGCCGAGGCCTCCATCTGCCAAAGGCTTTTGCACCGAAGCCCACTTCACCAGGTGATTTAGCTTGCTGCCATTATGTCCTTCCCAAAAGAAGTTCCTTGTAATCCTCTCCAACTTTGATGCAACTCCTTCAGGTATAAGGGAGTTGGGAGATTTGACAAGACTGACATGCATAAAGTGACTCTAACTCCTCTTGATAGGTTGAAATGTTTCCATTTGTCCAATTTAGCTTGAAAATTGTTCAATACCGGTTGCCAAAAGGATAGTTTTTTCAGATATCCACCTAAAGGCAGCCCTAGGTAGGAGAAGGGAAGGTGGTCAGCCTTACAATTCAAAGATGCAGCTGTGGAAATCAGCTCGTTTTCATCCACATTGATACCATAAAGGGCTGATTTTTCCCAATTCACTTTCTGACCCGAACACCATTTAAAAAACTCCACAGTTTGCTTCAGTTTTGCAAGCATGATGCTGTCATATTTACAAAATAATAGAGTACTGTCCGCAAATTGGAGGATGGAGATCTGAATTTTATCTTTGCCAACCACAAATCCTTCAATAAGACTGGCTTGAATGAGCTTATTCACCAATGCGCTTAACACTTCACTAACAATAAGGAAAAGTAATGGTGAGAGGGGATCACCTTGCCTTATACCTCTTGTGGTAGCCACCCTTCCCCTTGGTCGACCGTTGATGAAGACTGAGAACATGGGATTTTTAACGCATCCCATAATCCACTCTATCCATTTTTGACTGAAATTTTTGTTTCTCAACACCTTTTCTAGGAACTCCCAATCAACGCGGTCGAAAGCTTTTTCCAAGTCAAGCTTGAGAATCCACCCCTTNTGGTCAGCCTTACAATTCAAAGATGCAGCTGTGGAAATCAGCTCGTTTTCATCCACATTGATACCATAAAGGGCTGATTTTTCCCAATTCACTTTTTGCCCTGAACACTATTCAAAAAACTCCACAGTTTGCTTGAGTTTTGCAAGCATGATGCTGTCATATTTACAAAATAATAGAGTATCGTCCGCAAATTGGAGGATGGAAATCTGAATTTTATCTTTGCCAACCACAAAACCTTCAATAAGACCAGCTTGAATGAGCTTGTTCACCAATGCACTTAATACTTCACTAACAAGAAGGAAAAGGAATGGTGAGAGGGGATCGCCTTGCCTTATACCTCTTGTGGCAGCCATCCTTTCCCTTGGTCGACCATTGATGAAGACTGAAAACATGGGATTTTTAACGCATCCCATAATCCACTCTATCCATTTATGACTGAAATTTTTGTTCCTCAACACATTTTCTAGGAACTCCCAATCAACGCGGTCGAAAGCCTTTTCCAAGTCAAGCTTGAGAATCCACCCCTTCTTCTTTTTCACTCTATATTCCTTCACTGCTTCATTAGCAATAAGAATGAGATCCAAAATTTGCCTTCCTTCAATGAAGGCACTTTAGGAAGGGGCTATGATACTAGACATTACCAATTTTATTCTTTCAGCCAGCAGCTTTGCAATGACCTTATATATCACAGTAGTTAAATTAATTGGCCTGAAATCACTAATCGCAATTGCTATTTTCTTCTTTTGAATTAGACAAATGAAGTTTTCTTTTACAAGCGTTAAGCTTACCATTCTTGTAGATTTCCTCAAAGGGGAGTGTAAGCTTTCCTTTATCAGGTTCCAAAATTTCAACAAAAACTCCATAGTGAAGCCGTCGGGGCCAGGTGCTTTACATTTTCCAAGTTTTCTTATAGCTGCCTTTATTTCTTCAATTGAGAACTTGGCTTATAAGGTCAAATTCTGATTTGAGTTGATGCATGGGTAGTCTAGGTTCAAAGGAATGTGTCTCATCCTCGGGGATTTAAGGAAAATGCTGCTATAGAAATTCAGGATTAAGCCTTCAATCTCTCTAAAAGATTTCGTTGGCACCCCTTGATCATCTATTAGTTCAGAAATAAAGTTTCTTCTCTTTTTTGCTGATAGGAATTTATGGAAGAAGCTTGTATTTTCATCTCCAACTTGATCCAGTCCAACTTACTTTTCTGAATTAGGTTAACTTCATCCAACCTATAAAGAGACATTAAATCTGCTTTCAGAGTGGATCTAATTGCCATTTCACTGCTAGAAAGGGTAGAACAATCAGCAAGAGCATCCCACTTTTCAATTTCTTCTAACAACCCCTCTTCTTTCCTTCTTTGAGCTTCTTGGAATTTCGAATGCCACTCCTTGACTGTTGTTTTTACCTTTTTCAGCTTCTGATTAAGGGAAAAACCAGGAGCTTCACTACTTAACCAAGCTGCCTCAATGAGTTTGACACATTCCTTATTGTGAGTAGCCAACTATTAGAAAATCTAAAAGGGGATGGACCCCAGCTGAAAGAACCGGCTTCTAGTAAAATTGGATAGTGATTAGAGAAGGTTCGGACTTGTCTATTAGCTCTAGAGTTTTCAAACAGCTTGTCCCATGCTTTAGAGATGAAAAAACGGTCTAATAGATCTTGAAGCTGAAACCCCTTCCCTAGACCAAGTAAAGTAGCCATTTCCGACCTCCAAAAGATTGGCTTGGTCTATGAAGTTATTACATTTCCTCTTTCCTTTAGTGCTTCTGCCCAAAGGAAATCTCTCGTGAGCCCATCTTGTAATATCCCTCGATACACCAAGCTTCATCAAAATAAACTAAAAGAGATAGGAGTTCTGGCCAAACAAATTTTCTTTCTTTGTAGTCATTTGGCCCATAAACGTTAGTGATCCAGCAAGTCTTTTTACAAGCAGTGATGCATTTTACTAACAAAGAATACCCTCCTTTGGTTTCAACCACAGAAATCAAACTCTTATCCCGTAACGTCAGTAAACCACCTGAAGTGCATATGATTCCACAAATTCCCAACCTATTTCTTTGGAGCTCCAAAGGGATTTGATGAAGCTTGCTTCAAAACTCTCTTTCTTTGATTCTTGAATTAAAACTACTGTTGGATTATGTTTCTTTAGAAATCGCTTGAGAGCCAACCTTTTATTAGCATCTTTTAGGCCTCTCGTGTTCCATGTCACAATTTTCATAATTATGGGACTAAATTTTTGGTTGCAGCCTCAACAACCAACTGTCAATCCAGAATAAGTCTGCAATCAGTGACTATGGACTTCAGATGGGCTGGAAGATCGCATGGAATGGCTGGAGAGATGGAGCCGACAACTAAAGCTTCTGAAGACTTTTCATCCTCTGTCTGGAACAAGGGATTTGTCAGATAAAAGGGTGGCTTCTTTCCTTGAATCCTCTGTAATTCCCTCTGAAATATTCCAATAAACTTCTTCACTGCTCACACTAAAGGGAGAATCAATGAGGGCATCCCCTTTTTCTTTTGAATATGCACCCGAGGAAGAGCTTGGTGAGCCTCTCAGAAAAGTTAACTCTGAATTAGGTAAGGAAAAAACTGAGTGTTCAAAGAGAGGAGGGAGAGAAGGAAGGGGGGTTGACCTGATACTTTGGGACAGACCTTGGACTGAAGTGCATCTAGCTTCTAGCAAGTCCGGATTTTGATTGGCCACTGTCTTTACTCTGAGGCAAGACTTCTTGAAAGAATCCTTCACTTGCTTTCTTCTGATGAAATGCTTTGGGAAGGATTTAAAAAGGAAAGGGGGATGTCTTTCTTTAGAGTGTCGTTTAGCCACAGATTTGCTAGGTCTTGGCGTTGACTTACTGCAGGGAGGAAGATGCGGCACGAGAGAGGGGTGGGATTGCTTAAGGTGGGTGTTGAATCTGGCAGTGGCAGAGGAGCCAATTTTTTTACGGAAACAGGGGAAGAGGGCTTAATCAGGTTAGAGCAGGGGAGAAGTGGAGCAGACTTAGGTGACGATTGGGCTTCCTTGGTGTTTGGGGTAAGTAAAAATGACTGCCGAGAACTAAAATTAGACTTTCCCGCCCCGCATAGTCCTAAAGACTTCTCTTTATTTTTGTACGAACGACTGTTCGACTTCTAAAGGTATAATGCCGGCTGAACTACCTCCTTCCCCCATCTCTCTCTTCTTAATTACTTGGGGTGCCTTTTCATATTTTTCATAAAAGATCTGTGACTTTTCACCTTCTTTCACAGGGGACTCTTTACCTTCTAATGCCTGTTCGACTTCTTCAGCTAAAAAAGAAGAATGAGTGGCTAATTTATCTGTGTAACTTTCCAGAGAAGGTGACTTTTCACATTCCTTAGCAAAACTCGCATCTCTTTTTAGGGTTTGTGGCTTCAAGATAGACTTTTTTGAGGTCGGATTCGGGTTTCTTGAGAAACTCGGCTTGGATGAGAGGAGACAAGGAAGGACCATTCTGAAATATCCATATGGAAATTGACACCTTCATTCTTAATAACTTGATTCAACCGAACTAAGTCAATTGGATTAGAAAAGTCCTTAAAGAATAAATTCTCAAAAGACTTGGAGGGAGCTTCTAAACATTCAATGTCATCAAAATTTAAGTAGAAATTGCCATGATTTTCATCCTTAATTTCAATAGTTGCCGGCATGAAGCCACTGAGGTTTCATCTAACTTGAATTTTGGCTTCTAAACAATTAGTGAGGTTGAGAGTTTCTGAAGCTATCGATTCCAGCCCCCCAAAATAAGCACCTATGGCTTCAAACGTGTTTCTGCACCAATAGTCCAGTGGAAGATTCTTGTTTGATAACCAGCCCCTAAATCCTTTCATTACTAAGGGTCTGCCATGCCTTTGACGAATTCCATTTTTCGAACATCAAATGATAAGAACCAAATAACTGCCACTTGCTCGGGTATAAAACCAGATCGTTCAGATCACCATTACTGACCTTAATTAAAGCTTTATCTGCAAACAAGGGATTTATAATGACAATGGAGTTGAAGGCCTCACTTAGCTCTTTTGCAATTTTCTTCCAATTGTTAAAAACTAGAAGTCTTGAGATGATCCATAAGCTACTAAAGTCTTCTTTGAATACTTCATGATCCTTTTGAATCCAAAAGGAGTTCTTGCTCTGTTTTGCCAACGCCTGAACAGGGGACTTTTGATGCAAATCGACATTAAACTTTGGGGGCTTAGAAACCAAATGAGGGAGCTCCTTTCTCCCTTTTAACACTTCTGAATAACTTCTTTCTTGATGACCCAATAGGGGGGGCGCTGGCCGAGTGTTATTGACCTGAACTAACTCAGAAGGGAGTTTAAAGGAGGAAGAACTTACTTGTTGAACAGGGGGCTCTTTGAAGATGTGTATGCTAGCTTCAATCATGTCCTTGAAGTCTTGCCGTCCAGATTTGTCATCACCATACGGAATGTGGATGTTCTTTCTTCCCCCTGAAGCTGGCCAAACTGCACACTCTACAAACCACTTATCTTTAGCTCGAAATTTGGCTAAACGAATGAAACTCTGGTCTACTCTTTCCTTTAGTAAAAAGAATTCAAATGTTGGGCCAAACAGAAGTCTTTTAAAGCTTTCTTGAAGCCAGAGGGTTGAGGCCATTGAAAGGAACATGGTTTGGCCTCTTTTCAAATCTTCCATGAGGAACCCGAGTCCCTCTTGCCACATACAAAAAAAGTGATCAAGAATGCTACAGCTTTTGATCTCCCTGTTAGAGAAGCGCACAAACACAAAGCAAAGAAAGCCGGGGGAAGGAAAACCGTCGGAAAGTGAAAGAGAGGAGGGAAGCAGGAGGGAAAGGGGTGCGGTTAAGGTGAGGAGACATGGTGAGTTCCGACGGGATGGGAAGAGGAGGGGGTGGGAGGCTGAGTTGGGACGGGAGGGGAGAGGGAGGAGGGAGGGGAGAGAGACATTTTTTTGTGAGGGTTTGTTATTCCCTCCATCGGGAAGGTCGAATCCCTAGGAAGGTAAATTTTCTTGTGTGGTAGATTTTACGTGAGAGTCAACATTGTGGACTATGCTTAGAGACATTCTTTCCTTGTGTTGTGCTCGTTGTGGTGTATTCTTTGTGGGAGTCAAGCTAAGGACTTGCATTACTTGTTGTGGGGTTGTCAGTTTGTTCAGTCTCTTTGGTGTCATTGGTCGGAGGCTTTTGACTTATGTTTGGCATGGAATCGCGATGGTTATGCTATTATTTAGGAGGTGCTCTTGGGCTAACTTCTTTGGTATTTTGTGGGGAGTTTGGCTTGAGAGAAACAATAGAATTTTTAGAGAGGTGGAGTGGTTGTGTGATGAGGTTTGGAAGGTGGTGAGGCTCATTTTGGTTGGCAATGAACCTATTATAATTTGTACAGTGAGGTTTGGAAGGTGATGAGGTTTGTAACTATGATCTTAGATTGATTTTGTTGGATCGGAATCCCTTTTGTAGCTGGTCTGGGTTCTTGTACATTCTTTCCTTTCTCTCAATGAAAGAATGTATAGTTCATTTTTTGTTTGGGATTTGTTTTTGGTCTTGGGTAGGATTTTTTTTTTTTGTTGGTTAAATTCTTTGTTCTGTTGCGTTCTTAAAGGTGTTGTCATTCCTTGTGGCTCTTGTTTTGACCTTTTTGGTAGGTTAGCTATTTGGTTTTTTAGTTTTTTTTTTCCCTTTCCTCCCATTGGAAGGTTGTTTCCTTGAACTTTCGGTATCTTCTCATCTTTCAATGAAAAGTTATCCGTGGATAAAAAATTGCGTATTTATTAATTATTACCAAGCCATCATCTGATTAGAATTTAATTCTAACATCAAAAGCTTTATCAAAATGATAGGACTATTTGGCAGCACCTGCAACAACAGACCTAGCATATTGTGTGATCTTGGAACACACAATTGCAGAGAGGGAACGAAGGTAACAAAACTTTTTAATGATGCTGGTCGAAATAAACTCATGAACTATCTTTTTCACTTAAGATGGTGAATCCTAATATTTGCTTTCATTTTTCACATTCTGCCAAGGAAGATGATTCTGTACTATATATCATGTTTTTCTTATCCTCGTAAATTATCGGCACATGCATACAAAAATCAAGATTTTAAAATTTTTTTTAAACTATGTTTTAACAATTACAATTTACTTTGGTTGATACAGTAGCCAACTTTCAATTATTTCTTTGCAATGTCATTGGGTTCAGAGGATAATGAATATTAAATTACCCTTTTTTTTTAAAAAAAAACATTTTTGTATGAGCACATGTTAGAACCCCAACCCAGGTGAATCCAAAAGCCCATGTATCTCTCTCATTACAGCTAGGCGCTAGCTGATATCAATATCTTAAGCAATCGATTTAGTTTAACTGCATTCGCCTGAGGGATCTTAAGAAATCCAAAAATTTGACTAGTCTCTTTTTGATAAAAACAACCTTCCATTGAGAATAAAATGAAAGGACACACGAGCCACAAAAAAAAACCAGCCCACAAAAAAGGGAGCACCTCTTCAAAAAGGGCCTCTAGTCCTGTACAATAATGCCTGTCTTAATTATAAAAAATCTGCGTAACCGGAACTCATCTGACTAGTCTCACCAAACAATTATATGACCCTATAACCCCTGACATCAAAAACTCTGTGAGATATGTCATGCTGTGTAGGTTTCTATAAGGATTGAGACATGACCTGAAAAGTATTTAGGTTTGGAAGTTCTCTTTGATCATTCACCAATCCAGACCATTATTCTATGTGCTTGATTACCCGCTAGTAATTTTTGGATGGAAAAATTTATGTTTATTATGCATACACAATTGTGTTAATTTTTCTTGTCTCCAGCTTTTTCTTTGAGCATAGATGTTCTGCATTTCCAGTGCTATTGCTGCTTTACAACTCATTTGGCTTTTTCTGCATCCAGCCCAGCTGTAGTTGCGAGGTCTGTGGCACTTTTGAAACGCTACCTTCTTAGGTATGTTATGAATCATCTTATATTTCAGTTATACTCTAATACTTGTTGAACTGGCTTTTTTTGTTCTTTTAATTTTTTTCCGACGAAACAAGATTCTCTATTTCATCCATGAAATAGAAATACAAATCAGGAAAAATATAATCCCTTCCACCCAAAGTGGATTACAAAAAATGCTCTCCCAAGACCGTAGTGTTTGAAAAGAGATTATATTTTGAAAAAAATGATCTCCCAAGACTGTGGTCTTCCACCAAGGCACATGTATTGGTGTAAATTTTTACTTACACCACCACTCAGCATTAAAAATAACACAAAAGGTGAAATTAAATCATTGAAGATCTTATTATTTTGTACAGAAAGGCCTCTCTTTGATCAACCCCCACACCCCACAATGTTGAACAGAAAGGCCACGAGGCTTACATTATTACGTCTCATGGGTACCACGTGAACCCAAAAGAAGAGTCCATCTACCTTTGCACACATGCATGCATGAATTTATAAATTCAATAATTGGGGATAGCCTTTGCCTAGAAAATTAAATCAAGTGAAAACTTCAAACTTCACATTGTATTAATTTTCACCTTGAAATGGTCCATACATAGTGGACCTTTTAAAAGCGTTTGGCGGTTTATTTATTTGACCGTTAAACTTGTGACTAACTGTGTTCAACGATGTTGAAGCTAATACATTTTTTGGCATGATTCCTAGCTGAATTGTTGGGCCATTACTACGACTTTTTGTAGGCCTTTTCATTTGTCTACTAGTCCAAATATTGTGGTTGAATAGGCTTGGATTTATTCTCAAGCTACATGGGACTTGTGTGTGCTTCAGAATGTTAATGATTTAGAGGTGATTGAATGGTTTAGTCTCTTCCATCTTCTTTCGTCATGTTAGGGTCTACTGATGATTCTTGGATTTGGCCCTAAAATTCTGCTAGAAGAGTATTTACTATTTACTATTTACAATCAAAATTCTCATGAATGACTTCGTTCATGCTATTGGTTATAATTCGAACGAGCCTCCTCACCTTTGGTTGTTGATAGTTCTTGTCTACGCTGAAGATATCTTTGCACCAAAACACCTTCAGAATTACTCGTTCGGTTATCCCTCACTACACATTGATATAATGAATGGTGAAAATGTTCAGAGACAACAAACTCTCGAAGGGAGTGAAAAATAAAAAGGAAATATACAAAGGCATAAGTACACCATAAAGAAAACAAGCCAAGAATATAAGCATTATGGAACAAAGAGTTATTTCAATAACTTCATTGGAAAGATATGAACCTGAGAAAAAAGCTTCCACCAAACACAAAACCAACCGCTGATACAATCTGCCAAAGGAAATTGTGAACCAAACTTCAACCTCTAAGAAGAAGATACCAAATAGCTTATATTACCATGAATAAGGCTTCCATCAAGGCACCGTAAAATCCAGAACAAAATTCTAACAAGTAAAGATTGTCCAAATATCAACAATGGGCAAATTCTTAATAAATTCTTAATAAAGCAAATTTCTTTGCAGGCCTTTTGATGATAATCTCAACTTATCAAGACTAAACAATAACTATCGCTGCTCTTTGATACCTTCCATTGAACTAAGGGACAACCAAATCAAACCTTAAAGAAAATTCCAAAGACCTCTATGATTCCATGAGATAAAATCATCGAAAGAAAAATGGTAGAGAATCACTGAACTTTTATCTATTTTTTTTAGATAAGAAATATTTCATTGATGGAATGAAATAAGGGGAACCCCAATACACCTAAAGGTGATTACAGTAGTGATTTCTAATTGCGTTTCTCTTAAAAAAAAATAGTGATTTCCAATTGGAAAGCAAATAAGAAAGACTAAAATGCTTAAAAGGGTGTCTAGTTTTACACCAATTCAAAGCGATAGATAGAGCCAAATCCATGAAACTATCAAAAACTGAAAAAGAATCTCTAAAAAGACGTTTATTGCGCTCGCCCCGTAAAGTCCAAAAGAAAGGCCACACAATAGCCAACCAAATTGTTTTCTTCGTACCAAGAAAAAGATGTCCCACCAGTAGAGATGCAAGGATGTCAAAAATATTATTTGGACAGGGGAACGACCAACCAAAGGGTTCCAAAACGATATGCCAGAAGCAGGAAGCAAACGAGCAATGAAAAAAAGATGGGCCGATGATTCTGAATGGCTTTGACACATGATAAACCAGAATGGAGAGATAGACATATATGGCATACTACGTTGAAGACGATTAACAATATTAACAGCACCAAGATTGAGCACTCATAAGAAACTTTTTATTTTCTTAGGGAAGTGATCCATCCAAATGACATAATATAAATCTTTCACAAGAGGCTCAACCGTACCTACCAAATCAGCCATAGGAGATTTAACTGAAAACATAGAAGAAGGTCCAATAGTCCATATTCAAGAATCAAGAGAAATACAGAATCTGGGAGAGAACAACAATCGAGACAAAGAAACCTATTCAATAGTTTGTAGGTCATTAAGATTATGACGAAGACGTAAATCCCAAGCCTTAGAATCCTCAATGCAAACATCAGCCACCTTAATGTTAGGATAGCAAGGGAGGCGAAACAAAGGAGGGAACATCGTAGAGAGAACACCACAACTAAGCCAAGAGTCCTTGCAAAACGAAATAGAGGCACCATTACCGAGACAATTTTGGGTACGAGAAGCAACCACATCACTGGTTTGAAAAATAAACCGCCAAGGAGATTTAGAAGAACTACAAATGACAATCGGCCAAATACAGGAAAGAGAATTATGCTTAGCCACAATAAGCTGTCTCCACAAAACATCCTGTTCATGCAAAAAATGCCAAATTCATTTAGCCAAAAAGGCAGAGTTTTGATAATGAAAGTTGCCAACACGAAGACCACCCATCAATTTTGGTCGTTGAGTAGTTTCCCAATTAACGTTATGCATACCATTATCACCACGAGAGCCCTCCCAAAAGAAATCACGAATCAATTGATCAAATATTAACTGAACTTTTATTTATGACGAAGAAATGGAATTGTACGCATTTGAAGACTGCAAACCTTAATAAGAGAGGCAAATTTACTAGGACTTGTCGAGGTGGACACTGGCGGGGAAGCTTCGTTGAACTGATCAACAACTGAATTTAATGGATGACCATTGACCGACAACACCATTCGAGAAAAGGAGGGCAAAAGAAGATTCAAAGTAATCCTCGTAATGACCATCTTGATCTATTTCCCGACCCTGAGAATTCAACAATGGTATTTTATTCCAAACTACTAACACTAACACATCTGATTTCGCATCGAAATCATAATTTGGTGAAGAAGGTAGAACTAAATAACCAACAGAAATGGATACCCTTTTCACAACTAATTTGAATCTTGCATAAGAGACCACCTAACCTAATAAGAATCTAGAATTGAAATATATATATATATATATATTATATATAATATATATATATATATATATATATATGGGATAAGAAACAATTTCATTGATTAAATGAAATATCCAAAGATATCCAAAGGTACATGAGGACCCCAATCATAGGGTGTACAAAAAAAGACCCATTCATAGGGAGTGCAAAAGGTGTTTCCCATTTGCAACGAGAAAAGAAAAACTATGACGGTGTATAGCCTGTAAATCTTTGCACAAAAAAAAAAGCATTGTGAATGATGGTATCAATAATGTCCTTTGTTGTCTTGGCCTTGTCTGGGAAGATTCTAGCATTTCTTTCATCCCATATCTTCTACAAAACAACACAAATGATGCTTAACCAGAGACATTCTTTGACAACTTTGAAAGGAGTCCAGTTGATTAGTAGGTGAACCTAGCTTTGTAAGTCATTTGGAAAAGCCACAGATTAGTTGAAGGCAGAAAAGACTTCTGTCCATATCCCTTTAGAAAAGGGGCAGTCAAAGAAAACATGCTGAATAGTTTCGTTGTTTATTCGACAAAGGCAGCACCAAAAGGGAGATAGGTTGATCCATGGGCAACGTTTCTGTTACCTGTCCATAGTGTTTAGACATGAATTTATGATTTCCCAAAGGAGGAATTTAACGCTCTTCTGGTAGGGACAACTCCACAATTTTTTGCAAAAGATGGCCTAAGATGAGTGCGGGTTGGACATGAGGGAAGAGTATAAAGACTTTGTATTGAAACCAATATGGTTGAGTTTCCACGTCCAATGGTCCTTTCTACGAATAAGGTTCAAACTTAGAAGGAGATGGGTAAGAGGAGCCCATTCCTCTATCTCATCGTCTTTGAGATTTCTTCTAAAGTTTAGGGACCAAGAACAATTTGTAGCATTCCAAGTCTCCTTAATTTATTTTTGGAGTTAGATAGCCGAAAGAGTCTAGGAAAAAGTCTATTTTAAGTGTGGAACCAACAAACCAAATATCTATCCGGAAAGCTGTAGAGGAGCCATCTCCAACAACACATTGGATATTCCAATAGATAAGATCCTTTTGATGCAGAATGCATTTCCAAGGGCTTCTAGTTGAGATGCGTTTGTAATCGGTTGCCTAGAAATCAAAGTGATGTGACCCGTATTTGGTTTTGATTAAAATCCTCCGGACGACTTCTTTCTCCAAATGAAAACGCCAAATCCACTTGGCAATGAGGGCTTTGTTTTGGTGTTTAATGTTTGTGATCCCTAATCCCCCTTCATCCAGAGGTTTCTTCAATTTATCCCATTTTAACACATGAGATAGCTTGCTGTCCCTATGACCCGACCATAGGAAATTTCTAAAATATTTGTCAATGGCATCAGTTATTTTTCCAGGGGCACGATAGAGGGATAAATAGTAGATAGGTAGATTGGATAAAGTTGCTTTCAAAAGGGTTAGTCTACCTCCTTTCGAGAGGAAATTGTGTTGCCAAGAGTGTAGTCTTTTGTCTATTTTGTCCAAAATCGGCTGCCAAAAGGTTATTGTAGTTGGTTTTCCATAAAGAGGCAGACCCTAGTATGTGGTAGGCCATTTCCCCACCTTACATTCAAATCTTGTTGCAATAGAATCCACCCATTCATCTTCACAATTGATACCCAGGAATTTAGATTTGTGCCTATTGATGTTGAGTCCAGAAGCATTTTCTAAAAGGGTGATCAAATTGAAAAGGTTTTCAATCTTCCTCTCATTGTTGATGGAGAAAAGTAGCGTGTCATCGGCAAAAAGGAGGTGATTGATGTTTAGAGGTGAACTTGGGATAGAGTATCCGCTAATGAAGCCTTTTGCATCTGCCAAAGTGAGGATTCTGCTGAGACTATCCATGATGATGATGAAAAGAAAGGTGATCATGGGTTACCTTGTGTAAGGCCCCTAGTTGCTTTAAATTTCCCTCTAGGTTTGCCCTTTATAATGATAGAGAAATTTGTGGAGGATATGCAACATTTGATCCATTATCTCTATCTTGTGCCAAAGCCCTTTACAATTAACAATTCATCAAGGAAATCCCAATCCACTTTGTCGAAAGCTTTCTCAATGTCGAGCTTGATGGCCACCCCTTTAATTTTCTTTGCATGCCAATCTTCGAGGATTTCATTAGCAATCAAAGATGCATCCAAAATTTATCTACCATCCACAAAGGCTGATTGGTAGATCGTGATGGTAGATGGGAGGATTTTCTTGAGGCGATAATAAAACACGAGCAATAATCTTGTAGAGTCCCGTAGTGAGGCTAATAGGTCGATAGTCTCCCATCTTCTTGGCATCAATTTTCTTGGGGATAAGGCATATATAAGTTTCGTTCACATTGGTATTGATGATTCCATTCTTAAAAAACTCTTGGAACACTCTAATTAAGTCAGATTTTTGAATGTTCCATGATTTTTTAAAGAAGTCTGATGTGAAAACCATCAGGCCCCAGAGTTTTCTTAGTGCCCAATGCCTTTATCGCGGTCCAAATCTCAATTTCTGTGAAGGGGGCTTCCATGGATCTAGCTTGTTCCTGGCTAATAGGATCCCACTCCAGGGGATATGGAATAAGTCGATTACTTGGTTTTTTGGTGAAGAGATCCTTGTAAAATGTAATGAATTCGGCCTCTATGTTGGTATTTCTAACCAAACTTAAGTTCCGGTCATTGAGAATTTCTGTGATGTAGTTTTTCCTCTTCTTGGCAGCAACGTATTTGTGAAAAAAGGACGTGTTTTCATCTCCATTGATCAACGGTTTGTTTTGCACTTTTTCCTCCACTTGATTTCCTCGTTTGCATTTAAGGATAGGAGCTGATTTCTAATCAAATATCTTCTATCAGCAAGATCACAAGTGATGGGGCCATTTTCAGATTCTTGATCAATGGTGGCCAATTCCTTTGGTAGAGTATCTCTCTGTGTTTCAATGATACCAAAAGAGGATAAATTCCATTCTTTGATAGCCAACTTCAGCCCTTTTAACTTGTGGTTAAAGCCATGGCCAGGATGCCCTATTAAAGGATGGCTGTTCCACCAAGTTTCAACAAATGGGAGAAAACCTTTGTGGTTTAGCTACATATTTCAAATTTGAAGGGTGCATATCCCCATTTCTAGTTTCCAAGGGTTAAAAGAAGGGTGAAGTGGTCTGATGTTGGCCTGTCCAATCTTTTCATGGATGCATCAATGAATTTTGAGATGATAGAATCAGAGCAAAGGAACCGGTCAATTCTTGTATGTGTAGGAGGTGTGCGAAAATCAGACCAGGTAAATCTTCTATTAGTGAGATGTATGTCAATAAGTTCCCAATGGTCAATAAAGGAGTTGAAGGGCAACATATCTCTATTTGGTCTGCAACCATTAGAGTTTTCGTGGGGCCAACGAATGAGGTTGAAATCGCCCCCAATGATCCAGTTTTCATCCACAAGGCAGAAGAGATCATGGAGCTCATGAATAAAATACTCCTTTTCAGACTCATATGGAGGGTCGTAGACACCTATGAACCAAAATTTGTAACCATCAGCTAGAGTGAAAAGGACAGTGAGAGAGTATGCACCTTTTCTAATTGATGCTGCTAAATGAGAATGCCTCCAGAAGAGCCATTAGCATTCATCGAAGTCTACTCGATCCGTCTGGAGCTCCAAAGAGATATAATAAAAACAGGAGCAATATCGCGACTTTTGGTTTCTTGGAGGGTAACAATTGATGGGTTGTTGGTGTCTAGTCTCTTGACAGTGGCTGTTTTCTTCCACAATCCGAGGCCTCTGATGTTCCAAGAGAGAATTAACATTAGGATGATTGAGAACCCTCCCTGATCAAGGCCTTAGCCTTCTTATCATAAGAAATGGAGCATTCCAATTTCTTGATTTCACGTAAGCCCCTCTTTTGCTTTTCTATAAGTTTATTCCCGTTCTTTCTTGTAGGTATCGATTGAATACAAAAGCCACATTCTTCAAACTAGGGTGCCAAAGCAGTAAGATGAGTCATAGGATTCATGGAAAATGAGTTATAATAAGGTGGTGGGGAGGAAAGGAAGTCTTGCCAATGCGAATCCTTGTGGCTGGGTGATCCAGGGGCACGTTGAAGAGGACTAGTGAGGTAGCAATCAGAGTCAACTTCAGAAGAATGAGGAATGATAGCTATGGAGCATTTGTTGCCAGCAATGAAGGTAGTTGGCTTATGGTTGATAGTAACATTTTTTGGGTCAATGTGTGGGATTTCGGATGGGGATGGTAGGTCAAGGTTTGGTTGTAGTGTGAGGAGGTGGGATTTGTTGCTAATTTTCGAAAAACGGGGGCAAGATGTGGGCTGGTAGGGTCCAAAAGCGTGGGGGCTGGGACATAGATTGTTGTGTGGGACCCGAGAGAGAGTTGGAGGGTGGTGGGGCCAGGGATGGGTTCAATGGAGGTGTTGGTGAAGGATAGTTAGGTCCCATCTGGTTGGTCGAAAAGGGGATAAAAGGGGTTGTAGTTGAAGGAGAGGTGGGTTTCCTCTGGTAAGTATTATTAACCAGTGGTTTATCAAGTGTTTGGTTGGGTTTGGAAGCAATGCCAGTGGACAGGGCAGATTTCTGGCTGATAGTGATAGGCTGTTCTGTATTGTCAACATCACAAGGAAACCTCTATTGTGTCTGCTTGGTATTGTCAACCTCACAAGAGTACTTTTGCTGTGTAAGATCATCATCAACGGAAAAATTTGAAAATTCCTCTTTCTTCGTGCCATTTTTTGCCGGAAGTTTGGCTGATGTGCCATGGATTCCGGCAATAACTCCTATATGATAAGCTGCATTAAAAAAAGGGTGGATACAAGCTAAGGCCGGAGATGAAGATGAGGGGAGCAACACCTTAGTCGGAAGGAAACCAAAGTGGTTTTTTAAACTTTGAGACCAATCTCCATCATATCCATTCTGTTGAGGGTCTTTTTTGCCACATCAATTAGTCCTCCACAAGCTTCCCCAATATATTGAAAAGTTTCCATGTTCCATTTATCAAAAGGGAGGCCTCTCACTTTTATCCATCCTCCATAGGAGGGGACAACCTGTTCACCGTGACATTCATTATGGCTCCAAGAGAGAAGAGGATTTTGTAAGAGCGGATATTCTGCCATCCTTTGTAATTTCCTTCTGATGACCACAATATTGTGGGTAAAGAAAGGTGCCAGGGTCGAAAAGGATTGGGATGGTAGAGAAGAAAAAACGGTGGTGGTTGGTTGGTTATTCAATGCTTCTGGCATCTTTTTCTTTCTTTTCTTTGTTCTCTTTCATTTGTTCTCTTTGGTGTTCACTTCAGCCGTTTTAAAGAATTTTTGGTTCAATGGTGCAATAAGGAGGGCTTTGATGGTCTCTGTGATCCATCGAACAGTGCTCTAGTGGACAGAAATGGGGAAATCGAACAGTGCTCTAGTGGACAGAAATGGGGAAAGATTTATCTTTTGTTTTCTCTGTTATGTAGACTTTGGTGCCTCGTGATGATGGTGTCGATATCAATAAGGAAAATTTTCTTTTCAATAGAAATCTTTCGGGTAGGCTGACAAACAGGAGGAGCATGGCAGCGAACACGTGAAGGTCATGGGTAGGGTTTGGGAGGGGGAAGGGTGGGAGAGAAAGGGGAGGGAGAGAGCATCTCGATTGTGTCTTTGTAATTTTGATCACAATTAGAATTGAAATATAAAATATAAAGGATCAAGAACAGCAAGATAAATCAAGAATAAGGCACTTGGAACCTTTCCTTTTGAGTATGCTAACCCAAGCCCTAAATAACTCAACAATTGCTTGGCTTCCTTCAAAGCCCATCAATCTATTTACCACAAAATACACTAACTCCCTAACTAATTACCCTTATGCGTTTACTAATACCATGTTACTCCGACCCATAAATCCCTCTTAATACCCTTACATATTCTAGATCAGTTTTTGTGGGTCATCCCATTCATGGTGCGAAAAAAGCTTTATGGTTGGCTATAAACCAAGTGTTTTTTGGGTATCCTTAGGGAGAAAGAAATGCAAGAATTTTCAGGGATGTTTTCGCTACCTCTGATTGCTTTCTGATTTTGTTTTATTTCATGTTTTGTATTGGTGTAAAATATACATGCACTCCATTTGGAGATTATAATCTATCTTCTTCTTCTTCTTCTCTTCTTTTTTTTTTTTTTTTTTTTTTTTTAAAAAAAAAAAAAATTCTAATCGAAGATCTTTTATGTAGTTGGATGTTGGGAGCCCACTATGCTACCGTTATTTCATTCATCTGTTTCTCTTCTAAAAAAAGAACGTTAATTCCCTAGACTTAGTTAAATGGTCCAATTACTACCCTATATTCAATTTCTGCTAATTCACCACCAATTTTAGTAAAAACTACTATGTAAAAATCTCCGTGAACTCACTAATTTCAACCACATCAAGTTTTTCACAAATTAACCAGTAACTTTTGTCAAAACTCTTAAAATTTAGTCACGTCATTTTCTTTAAAATGTTATAATTTAGTACCATGTTTATTTATTTTTTTTAATTTTAATTCAATGTATGCATATTATAATGCATTTTTTAATGAATTTTCAAACGAAAACTTATTCAGTGGGTAGGAATTGCAACACTTTTTCAAGTTTAAGTTAAGATTGCATCACTTATCTAAACTTGGATGCAATTTGATGAAATTAAAAGTTTGGGGAAAAATTGATAGAATTTGACCAGTTAAGGAATGAAAATTAATTCTTTTCCCCAAAAATCAGTATGGACGACTAGAAAGAACTATTATTTTTGTAGCATCTCAAATGATGCAAGGCTGGTCAGCTCAATTCCAGATGAAAACAAGTCGTTCTTGCTTCGAACTTGACAATGTGCAGCAGAGTTTTCTTTTTGGTCTTTTTTCTTCCCCTTGCATTAAATGATTCCACTGCTCCCGGATGCTCTTTTCTTCATCCTTGAATGCCTTTCCCGACTACTCATTCATTGGATGAGCCATTTCTGCTGTTCTTCGATACGAATTTGTGTGATACTTTGTTTTTGCAGATACAAACCCTCTGAAGAAACATTAATGCAGATAGACCGGTTTTGCTTAAACACAATTAGCGAGTGTAGCTTTAGTCCAAACCGAAGGTCATCACCATGGTCTCAATCTTTGAGTCAACCATCTGCTGCACCTACAACCTCTTCTACTTTTTCTCCATTGCCCGTATCAAGTATTGCCTCTGGAGCACTTATAAAATCACTGAAATATGTTCGCTCCTTGGTGGGACAACACATACCAAGGAGATCATTTCAACCAGCTGCTTTTGCTGGTGCACCTTCTATGTCAAGACAGTCGCTACCTGCACTGTCATCTATGCTGAGTAGATCCTTCAATTCACAATTAAATGCTGCAAGTAGTGGAGAATCTTCAGAGCATAAAGACTCCACAGTTTTATCTACATCAAATTTATCTAATATTGAAGAAGTTGATAGTACGGTTGACCTTGAATACATCTCACCTGATGTCTTGAAATGGCGATGGTTTGGGGAACAACGGTCATCTCTTTTTCAAAGAGAGAGGTAATTAGGTTGTTAAATAACCTTTGTTTTTTTTATGCCTTTCATGCATGCTGTAGTATAAGTTAGTTTGTTTATTCTGCATTCGCTAAATTAAATGCGGAATATGTTTGATGGTCCAGTGATAATTTTGCTAATACTCAAGACTTGAGAACGCGTAATCTTCTAGAAGTAGGTGCAGCAGCACTTTTAGTGGGAGATACAGAAGCCAAAATGAAGGATCAACCTTGGAAATCTTTTGGAACAGCTGATATGCCATATGTTGATCAACTATTGCAGCCTTCACCGGTAGCAACTATAACCAATTCTTCCTCTGCCCGTCTCCACTTGAGGGCTATAACTGCATCAAAGCGCACAAAACCAGGCTTGCATCAGATCTGGTATAGGTTTTTTGTCTTATGTTTATTCTTGCTTCCATTTATCGTTACTTAGCTTCCTCATGCTTACTACTCTGTTTCTTAAAAGATACACTAGACATTAGCTAAACTGAATCCCTACTACTAGTAGTAGGTGTTCATTTGGTATCTAAACTTCGTCCCTGCCCCCCTTTGTGTATCTTAGTTGCCTTTCTAGCTACTATTTTGTTGCATTTTGGTCCTTGCTGGCATGGCCTTTGGCAACAAGAATTGTGGCATTTAATAGAAATGACCTAATTATTGTGACTAAATAACCATGGATTTATTATTTAAAATGTTGGATGAAGATCCAAACTGGGATAAAAAAAATGGTTATATGGTTGATTTGAAAAATATGCTGTACCGTAGCTTAGGACCCTAAGTTACCATTAACTAAATTATTAAAAGAGACGGCCTTTTTCACCCAGTGATAGGCGACTGGTAAATACAAAACCCTCAACAAGCGTTTTCATAAAAAAAATGTTTATAAACCAAATTTTGGTCTTCTTTGAGATGCAAGAATTGTATCTAGAAGTCAAATGGTCAGGTGGGAAATACAATGCACATCAACCAGAAGGGGTTTCTATTCTGTGAGTTGACTTTCTGCTTTTCTCCATGTCAGGGTTGTTGGATATAATACAATCTAAAATAGCAAAGTTGTTAGGAAAATCACAAACTAAAATACTTTAGATTGCCAAAATCCACCCCTAACAAAACAAAAAGTATTAATAGATACCAAACAAATTATTCTCCAATTATACTGAAAGAAAGGTCAACTTTTTGGCAGTACCAAATGATTGTTGTGGTTGGCTCTTATGCGTACTTTCTTTTGGACCCTTTGGTGTAAGCACAAGGGTCGTATTTTTAAGAATTGTTACTCCTCTTTCGATAGATTTATAGATATGGTTTTATTTATGGCTTTTTATTGGTGCAAGGATAAGCATCCTTTCAATCTTTTCAATTGATCTTATTTAGTCTCCAATTGGAAATGCTTCTTGTAATCGCCTATTGGTTTTTGGGCTCTCCCTTATTTCATCCATCAATAAAATGTTTCTTATTAAAAAAAATGAAGGTTAACTTTTATAAATTTGTCTCTTGATATCTTAGTAATGTCATTTAGGGAAGATTCTCCTGGGAGTACATTTCGACCAAAGGCCAGACCACTCTTCCAATATCGTTACTACAGGTACAAAACAATAGATTCCGTCATGAAACCCTGTAAGTTCATAAGGTATAGATTCTAGAAAATCATTAAGCCAGTACTTGCTTATTTCAATTTGTAAAGTCACATAGAGAGTAATTGCCATTCGGAATCATGAAATTGATCAATGCTTAAATGGATTTGCTTGTGATTGATGGCCTTGTTATTACAAGAAATAGTGGTCTTGTTTACATGAATATATGAAACTTACATGCATTTTGAATTTATACATTTGCTCTTCCCCTTTCTGTTGGATATCTCTTCTAGGCTTTTAATGGATGATTGTATGATGTTACTGAAGGGGTAGGCTGGGTGTTACCATATCTTAGTGTCTGTTTCATGCAATTATTACTATTATTTTTTCTTTTTTTCAAGGTATGAATTAATATGAGGGTCTGGCATGTAATATTGATTTAAGATACTGGTTAACATGAGATCTTTATCATGACCTCAACTAGTTATGACATATACCCTGGTCTAAGAGGCCGTTTGTTCGTATCCCCCATTCTCACATGTTATTGAGCTCTCAAAATGTGCATGTAGTATTGTTTCTTTCTTGAAGGTGTATCGTGAGGCCCTGTCATGTAATCAAATGAAAACTTTTAATATTACCTGGAAGATAAAAAGAAAAAAAAAAAACTGAACTCGAACAAGAAGTTTTTATTAATCACGTTCTGAATATCTTGTAGTTGCATTATACCTCACAAAATTAACTTCATGCCCCTCAGTGAACAGCAGCCTCTGAGACTGAATCCTGCCGAGGTGTGCGAGGTTATTGCTGCAGTTTGCTCTGAAATGTCTTCACCCATCGCTAATCCTCTTACAGTAACATCTAGGTTAAGTACAAATAGTGGCAAGCCATCAATGGATGTTGCCGTGAGCGTTCTTGTAAAGCTCATTATTGACATGTATGTTTTTTTTTTTTTTTTTTTTTAAGATGCTTAAATTAAATTACTTCAAATGTTGCAAATTTTTATATACTATTCATCGCCCTCAATCATTTCATCTTTGTGTGCACATGTGTTTTTATTACTCATTCAATTCACTCCATTGCATATATTTGGCACTCTGCACCAAACAATCCTGTGTGTTCAAAATGTTTAATAAAACTGTTCCAGAGTTGGCTGAAGTATCAAATAGTCATTTTCTATCAATTAGGATAGACATTCAATATGGTTTGCTTATGTTAGGAGGAAGAGAGGAGAGCAACAAGATATGCAACCTAAGCCCTGTTTGTTTCATTGGAGTTGTGCTTAGGTTTTAACATGGATAAAAATTATCTGTTGAAAAAGATGAGACATTTTTCCATAGATATTTTATAAGGTCGGAGTGTTAAGAAGTGGGCATGGAGAGTAAACAATACTTGATTTGATGACTTTGATCTGATATGTTTAGTATGTATAGATTGTTTTGTTAGGGGAGAGAGTTAAAAAGTGGGCATTGAGATATTTGATGCCTTTGATATGTTTGTCATGTAATTAAATTATCTATTCTATGCACTATTTTGCTTGATTGATTTTCTTTCTTAGAGCCTAGAGGGGTCCCTTTTCTGTCAGCTTGTCTTTTGTCTTGTTGCATTCTTTCATTTTTCCCAATGGATGGTGGTTTTATTTTTAAAAAATTAAAATTATAAATATATTAAATGTGTTTATTTTACCTCCACCCCAAAATATAATTGTAAAATTTCAATTGATAATTGAATGAAAAATATAGAGTGAGATATATAGATGTTGATTTTAAATTGTTTTAATGTAAGTTTAATGCTCATTGATACCAGAAGGTAAAGAAAAAAGGAGAAATGTAAAGGGTAGAAAAATTTATTGTTGATGAAAAAGACAGAGTAGAGAAAGAAAATAGCACACACAAAGTTTATGTGGAAAACCCTAATCAGGGAGAAAAAACCAAAGGATTCTTATTAGAAGACTGATACAAAAAATACATTGTGACTACTTGCTTAAATAGAAAAAAGGGAAACCCTAGGGTACAAGTAAAAAGACAGAAATGCCCCTAGAGTAAAAAACCCTAATTTCAACACTCCTTCTCAAGTTGGGGTGTAGATGTCAATAAGATCCAACTTGCTCACACAAGAGTCAAACAACTGCTGGGCAATCCCTTTGTTAGGACATTTGCAATATGTTGGCTAGAGGGAACATAGGGGACACAAATGTTGCCACAGTCAAGCCTCTCCTTGATGAAATGTCGATCAATCTCTACATACTTTGTTCTGTCATGTTGAACTGGGTTATTTGCTATGCTTATTGCGGCCTTGTTATCACAATAAAGTTTCATTGGACCGGTGTGACCTTGGTCAAGGTCTCTTAATTTTTTCAAGTCAAATTTCTTCACAGATCCCCAAACTCATGGCTCTGTACTCAGCTTCGGCACTACTTCTGGCAAGTATCCCTTGTTTTTTACTCCTCTATGTGACAAGGTTACCCCACACGAAGGTACAATATCCTGATGTTGACTTTCTATCTACCACAGAACTTGCCCAATCTGCATCCGTGTATGCCTCGATGCATCGTCTGTCAGTCTTTCTGAACATCAAACCTCTCTTTGGAGAAGTTTTCAGATACCTCAGGATGAGCTCCACTGTCCTCATGTGTTATTCGTTCGGAGACTGCATAAACCGACTCACCATACTCACTGCATATGAAATGTCTGGTCTAGTGTGTGAGAGGTATATTAACTTTCCAACAAGCCGCTGATATCTCACTTTATTAACTGGAACACCTTCACTCAGATTACTTAATTTCGCATTCACTTCTATAGGGGTATCAACTGGTTTGCAGCCTGCCATGCCCGTCTCCTTAAGCAAGTCCAGAGTATATTTCCATTGGGAAATTGAAATCCATTCTCTTGATCGAGCTACCTCCATTCCAAGGAAGTACCTTAATTTTCCAAGATCCTTTATTTCAAATTCCTCAACCATTTTCGTCTTTAATCGGTCAATCTCTGAAGCATCATCATCTGAAATGACAATGTCATCAACATATACAATCAAAACTGCAATCTTCCTGGAAATAGACCTCTTAGTGAAGAGAGTGTGATCTGAATGTCCCTGACTATGTTCTTGTGACTTTACAAAAGTAGTGAATCTGCCAAACCAGGCTCCCGGGGACTGTTTTAGTCCATACAAGGACTTCTTTAGTCTGCATACTCTGTGGTTAAACTGTTTCTCAAATCCTGGGGGAGGACTCATGTAGACTTCTTCCTCCAACTCTCCGTTGAGAAAGGCAATTTTCACATCAAACTGGTGAAGAGGTCAGTCTTTGTTAACTGCAACTGAAAGCAGACCCCATACTGTATTCAACTTTGCTACTGGTGAAAAATCAAACCCAAAGGTCTGAGTAAAACCTTTGGCAACCAATCTGGCCTTGTATCTATCAACTGTTCCATCGGGTCTATACTTTATTGTGAACACCCATTTACATCCGATTGCTTTGTGTCCATTTGGAAGAGTAACTTGGTCCCACGTATGATTTTTCTCAAGAGCCCCCATTTCTTCCACGACTGCGGCTTTCTATTCAGGAATTTCCAATGCTGTGTGTATATTGTTCGGTATCACCACTGTATCTAGGCTCGTAGTGAGGGCCTTGAACTCAAGAGACAGGTTGCTATAAGACAAGTAACTCTGCAGTTGATATTTTGTACATGATCTGGTACCTTTCCTTAGGGCAATCGGAAGGTCAAGGGATGCATCTCGATCTTTACTCTCCTCGGACTTCGTACTGCACTTACCTTCCTGCTCATACGTCTCATGCTCTGCCATTTTTCCACTCTCAACAGTGTTTTCAGCTGGAATAGGTGACATTTCTTTTCCAAGTTCAACAATATTCTCTACTGGAACAAGTGTCTCACAATCATCATTTTCTGTCTCGATTACATCCTTGCTGTCATTATCTTCCTTGTCTTTGCTCTCATCATTTTCAACACAAGCATCAATTTTATCACATTTATTACCATCATCAGGGATAGGAACATTAATACCTGGATCTGATCCCCATTCTGACTCATGAACTGGACCCGGAGAAATAACAGGCAGCGTCATTTCCTTTCTGAGATTCCTCTTATAGTATGTGATCCATGGGACTTGTTTGGTCGGTAGAATGGATTTATTAGTACTGATGTCAAGGATGGGTTCGGGCAAGACGGATAGACTCGGACCCCAATTGGTATCTTCACTAGTATTCTCCCCTTGAAGAGAACCATTGGGAAGGAATGGATGATCTTCGAAAAATGTCACATCCATTGAGACAAAGTATTTTCTGGAAGAAGGATGATAACACCTGTACCCACGCTGATGAAGTGGATACCCCACAAAGACACATTTCTGAGCCCGAGGAGTAAACTTGGTTCGATTAGGGCCATGAGTATGGACAAACACAACACATCCAAATACTCGGAGAGGAACATCAGAAATAAGTCGGTTATTTGGATAGGACTCTTTGAAGGAATCTAAGGGGGTTTGGAATTTTAGAGCCGGGACGACATTCGATTTATCAAATGGGCTGCTGTCGGAACAACATCCCCCCACAAATAGGATGGAAAGGAAGTTGACAGCATAAGAGACCAAACAACTTCGATTAGGTGACGGTTTTTCCGTTCGGCCAATCCATTTTGTTGAGAAGTGCACACACAGGAACTCTGATGGACTATTCCTTTGAGATTAAGAAGTCCTTAAAGGAATTATTAAAGTATTCCCGACCATTATCACTTCGGAGAATAGCGATTTTGGCATTGAATTAAGTTTCTATAGAATAGTAGAATTGTTGAAAAACCGATGTAACTTCGGATTTGTCTGTCAGAAGGAAAACTCAGGTTAGCCTAGTATGGTCGTCAATGAAGGTTACAAACCATCGCTTTCCAGTGGTGGTAGTAACAGGTGACGGACCCTAAACATCGCTATGGAAGAGGATGAACGGTTTAGAAGGCTTATAAGGCTGAGATTTAAAAGATACACGGGGTTGTTTGGCTTGGACACGCACATCGCAATTTAACTTAGAGGTATTAACATTATGAAAAAGATGAGGAAACAAATAATTCATATAATGGAAATTGAGGTGCCCAAGGCGAAAGTGCCACAACATATAGTCAGTTTCAGAAACAGAAAAATGAGATGAAAGCAAACTAGTCCTATCACATATCCTGGATGAGGCTTCTTCAGTGAGGAAATAGAGCCCCCTGTCATGTCGGGCAGTGCCAATCGTCATCCCCGAGTTTAGATCCTGAAAAACAACGGTATCAGGTGAGAAGATAACACGACATTTCAAGTCCCTTGTAATTTTACTAACAGATAAAAGGTTATAAGAGACTTTTGGCACATGCAACACATCTTGGAGAACTAAGCCCTCAAAGGGTGACAACCGTCCTTTTCCAGCAACTGGGGAAAAGACCCATCAGCAATCCTGATCCTCTCATTCCCAGCACTTGGTTGATAAGAAAAAAACTGGTCGGAGGAACCAGTCAAGTGGTCTGTAGCCCCTGAATCTAAAATTCATGGTTTACTACATACTAACAAAGCCAAAGGAGTGAAAAGTACCTAATTGGACGATTATACTTACTCCTACTGTACCAGAAGTGCTCTGATTGTTTTCTTGATTCTGAGGCTGTGTCTCCAGTTACTAATTCACCTACCAGTGCCCGGCTTGACTGTCGTTTTTTTACCATTCGGCGACGGCCATGCAACTTCCAGCACTGATTTTTCGTGTGTCAGGGTTTCTTGCAATGTTCACACACTGAAGGTGGCTTACTGTTCTGTTTATCATGGGCTGAAGTTTTGAAAGCAGCAGAATCTGTCAGAGTCACAAGTATATTGTTCATGGCCCCAGACCTGTCTTCCTCTAGGCGTACTTCAGAACAGACTTCCATTAAGGACGGTATTGGACGGGTTCCCAATATACGACTTCGTATTGCATCAAACTTAGAGTTTAGTCCGGCAAGAAAGTCATACACGCGATCGGTTTCCTCAGATTGATAATGCAAAACTCCTCCACACGAACAGTTCCAAATCATCTCACGGCACAAATCCATCTCTTGCCAAAGGAGTGACAGTTTATTGAAGTAAGCTGTAACATCCATTGCCCTTGCTTACACTCATGAACTTGCTTACGTTAGGTATATAACCGAGAAGCGTTTTGTTTTTTGGAGTAGAGTTTTTGGACTGCCTCCCAAATATCTCGAGCCGTGATTGCATATAATAAAGGTTTTCCAACCTGAGGTTCCATACTTCCTATCAAAATAGATCTCAGAAAAGAATCCTCCCCCTTCCAAATTCGTTCTTGGGGGTCGCCTGGCCTTGGTTTTGGTATTTCACCCGTCAGATACCCAAATTTGTGATGACCTTCAAGGGCCATTTTAATGGATTGGGACCCAGAGAAATAATTATCACCATTCAATTTTCCCCTACAATAAAGCTAGAAGAGTTGCCTATAGCTCCAGAGAATAAATTTGAAGAGTATGTAGGGAAAGAAGTTACCGAATTTCCAGGGTAGATCGGTTGATTTTGGTTTAGATCTGATTGGACATTGGATTTCGATCCCAGGGCTTCCCCGATGGCAGCTATCTGCTGCTGGAACATCTCATTCTGTTGCTTAATCTGCAGTTGCAACTGAGTAAACTAATCTTGGATTATACTCTCTTGGTCCCGATGATGGGACGATGATTCTCCCCCTCCAAACCCACCAATGATCGGCGATGACAGTCCCAAACTACTACTCGCATCCGGCTGAAGTATAGGATCCCGATTGCTGAAGTGACAGCCCCTGATTTGATCCATTTCCGGCTGATTCGATTGATGAAACACACTGCGGCTGATCCCGTCGATCATGGCACCCTTGTTCGGCTGTGGCTGAGAAGACCTAGACGGATTTGCGACGACTTGAGGGCTTGGCTGGGAGGAAAAATCGGGTTGGTGCGCATGGGAGGAAGAAACGCTGGGCTGACCCGCGGCTGAGGAGGAGCACCGGTCGGAGATTGCGGCCTGATCGTCTTCGGCGCAACTTGGAAACTTTCGAACAGAGGTTGCGATCCATGGGAAAAATCGACTGCGGCTGCCGACTTCAGCTTCTGCGACTGGATCTGATCATCGAACGGCTGGTCGGGTCTGTTGGGAGCTTCAACTTCAGATGAAATCGGTTGGAAGCTTACCGGCTGGTCGGCTCTGATCGGCTAGTTGGATCTGGTCGGTCGGTCATCACGCTGAAGATGGGGAAGAACAGATTGGAAATATCTGTCAATGGCGTTTTGGATAACAATGGTTATATCTGGGCTATTGGTTTGGGATTCTCCTATTGGGTTTTCCTCAATGGTGGCCAGGGTTTCGTCTCCGTGCTCTGATACCATGATGAAAAGACAGAGTAGAGAAAGAAAATAGCACACACAAAGTTTACGTGGAAAACCCTAATCAGGGAGAAAAAACTACGGGATAAAGGATTTTTATTAGAAGACTGATACAAAGAATACACCGTGACTACTTGCTTAAATAGAAAAAAGGGAAACCCTAGGGTACAAGTAAAAAGACAAAAATGCCCCTAGAGTAAAAAACCCACAATAGTTAACATTTTTTTTTTAAAAAAAAAAAAATTATGATAGAATTTATTATTATTATTATTATTATTATTTATTTTTAACACCATGCTGTTCATAATTGTATAACCTTTATTTTATTTGGTTATAAGAAGGAAAAATAAACCGTCAACGTTGGCCCAAATGGTTGCTCTGATACCAAATTGATGTAGCCTAAATGATAAAAGGAGAGAAATCTCCAAGAACCAAGATTGTAAATCTTTTATTAGAATGAATAATGTATTTCATACAAGAGGAGAATGTCCCTTTTTTATAGAGTTCTATTACCAGTGGGGTAAAAAGGGAATTACCCTAGAATATTGCCTAATTACCCCATTAACTCCTATTCTTCCGTATCACTATGGTTTTGCCAAATGAAATATCTAGTATCCTAGCATTAGTTTTTGTGGGTCATCCCTTCCATAGTGTGAAAAAGACTTTTTGGTTGGCCATAAATTGAGTTTTCTTTGGATATCTTTGGTGCGAGAGGAATGTGAATATTTAGGGATATCTTCACAACCTTTGACTGTCTTTTTAAATTTGATTTTATTTCATGTTTCTATTGGTGTCAACATAAATAAATACACGTTTAGTGATTATAGTCTTTCTTCTATAATCTCCCGACCACGAGGTTTTTAGCACTTCATCTTTAGGTGTTGGGAGCCTTTTATGCATCTTATTTCATTCATCAATAGAATTTGTTCTCTTCTAAAGAATCATATATTTTGATCTCCCTCCATCCACACACAAACCCAACCCCCCCTCTCCTCTCTCCCTCTCTCTCTCTTTTTTGTGTTTAAAATGTGTGCTGATCTTGAAGCACATCTGAATTTATTTTGAGTCTTTATTCATGAATTATTTTCTTCATTTGTTCTGATCTAAATTCTTAGGTGTAGCAACGCGACCTGTTTCTCTTATTTTGAGATGACATTATCCAAGATATAAACAATCTGATAGATCAGAATATTATCGTCTTTGAGGAATGTAAATGATAACCTTAATCCAAATTTTTATGTATTTCTCAAGTTCAAGGCTTTGTAAATAATTTTGATTGAGCCAATTGATGTTTTAATATGGTTGCCTTTTGTATAATTTTATGTTGGTCAAGCATGAGTGGAATTATTCAATAATTTCTCTTACAGGTATGTTTTGGATTCTGGGATTGCTGCACCTCTC
The DNA here is from genome assembly GCF_009727055.1 of Benincasa hispida. Lineage (NCBI taxonomy): Eukaryota > Viridiplantae > Streptophyta > Magnoliopsida > Cucurbitales > Cucurbitaceae > Benincasa > Benincasa hispida. The sequence goes on from NC_052354.1 coordinate 26,161,967, forward strand.
ACTTTATCCATGCTCGAGGTGATGTATCAGTTCTGGATCGATTTATCATTCAAAACTTATCCAAATAGCATATTTTCTCCCATTTAAGGTTATTTTAACATTATTTCTTAATTTTTTTTTTCCTTAAAGGAAATGCTTAGTTCTCCAAGGTCAACCTGCAAAGTTCGTGCATTTGATTTAATCTTGAACCTTGGTGTTCACGCTCACTTATTAGAACCGATCACGCTCGATGAAAATCCTACAATTGAAGAAGAGTACTCTCAAGAATCATATCTTGCGGAAGAAGCCCAATTTAATTCACAGGGGAAGAAAAATCTTGATTCTTCTAACAACATCAGTGCAACTTCATCTATTAACAAATTTGAATGTTGGATCCTCAACATCTTGTATGAGATACTGCTTCTTCTCGTCCAGGTATGTATGATATTTCATGCTTTTGCAAAAAAATTTCCTTCTTCAATGATGACAGCTCAGTCCAAAAGCACCAAGATGATTTTTGGAATAATTTGGCAGAAGCTTCTGATTTTTGCAACGTTCAAGTCCTCCAAGAAAAAAGTTGTCAAATGCAATACTATCCATTCTTTTGGGAAATCTGGCTAGAACGAAATAATAGAAGTTTCAATGGGAAGGATAGGAGTGTAGGAATTTTATGGGAGAAAATGCTTATTGATTCTTCCTTAGAAATAATGGACCAAACAATGCAATTGGAACTCTCTGAAGATTCTGCATGCTCTTGTATTCTTTTCGTGTGCTCTTGTATTCTTTCCTCTTTTCTCCATAGTGAAATCTAGCCAAACCGCTCCTAAACAGAACACTTCGAAAGACTAAACAGCAGGGTAAAGTTTACCCACTAACCTTAATTAGACCCTGAAAGGACCCCCTCATAAAAGCCAACATACCCCTATTGGAGCAAGGTAGCGTTGTAGGGCCCCTCAACCTTCCTTTGGCAATGGCATACCAAGAGCTCTTTGTACTAACGTAAGGGGACAATTAGTAGAAAACCACCCGGAGTAATCCCTTCTCTATCACAAAACGGCTCTAGAGGAGCGAAAAGTGTAATGAGAATCTAGCAAAATGCTATGGTGCACAAAGCAATTGACTGATATGACAATTTTGATCCTAATGTGCACAACTTGTTAAGGAACAAAGTGCCTAATTCTACCTAAGTTACGGTTCCATGATTTCAAATTGTTAGTCCCTTGAATTCTCTGCTCGAACAAATGATCCTGGATGTTGCATTGCACTGTTACATGGGAGATGCATATTTGTAGTTTTCTATTATGGGCTAGAGCACAGTTTTAATGGGATTACGAATTTTAACTCATGATTAGTCACAAGTAATTAAATCAATCACCAAATGAAGGAGGGAATGAACTTAACGTCAATTCAGCTCATGACATGATTTGCAGGGAATGCTTTGGGAAATTTGTTTGAAGGTTACTTCTTAGATAGGACTGTGATTGTATGTGCAAATAAGGGCATGGTACAAAATTGTAATGGAAGATGTGTAACTACAATTGCTCATGGTCATTATTTTGTAAATATCTAAAATGTCCATTTTGTGATTTCAGATTGAAGAGAAGGAAGAATCTGTCTGGACGTCTGCTTTGAGCTGTTTACTGTATTTTGTTTGTGATAGAGGCAGACTCAGGAGAAGCCGACTAAAGGGCCTTGACATAAGGGTGAGTTGTTTGTTAACTTGCCTCAAAGATATCCCAATATATCAGGGTTGAGAGGATTAGACCAATGAACTCAACCTCACTGATGGACTAAATAAACAGCCATATGCCAAAAAACTTATTAAAGCTTCAATACAGTTTATTCCAAATATATTTATGTGGCCCTTTTCGGTTCTTATGAAAAAGGTTTAGTAGATGTGTAAGCCATGTAGTTCTCGTGTAAATTATACCGTTCTTCTTGTGGCAAATACATTGAGCCCGCTGCCTACTTTCTAGTTTCTTGTGATCTTGAAATTGGTTATGCCTATCTGGTTTGTTTGCAGCAAGGAAATGTAAATTGTTTTAATTCTATTCTTCACTAAATTTTCTTATGATATTTTCATCTCATTGCTTTATTGACAACGGGTGGCAAATACATTGGACCCTCCCCCTACTTTCTTGTGACCTTGAAACCAGTCATCTCATGCATGCTCATTTGGCTTATTGTCAATAGGGAAATGTACATTGTAACAATGATATCGTCATTAGTTTTTCGTATACTATTTTTATTTAGCTACTTTATTGATGACGGGATATGATGCTTTATTTTCTCTTTCTTTCTTCCCTTTCAGGTTATTAAGGCATTTCTAGAAACTAGCAGGAGAAACTCTTGGGCTGAAATAGTTCATTGCAGGCTTATTTGCCTGTTAACAAACATGTTCTATCAAGTCCCGGAGGAGCCCACAGAGGTTGCTTCAAGCCCCATATTTCTTGTAGATCAGGTGGATCTGGTTGGAGGAACTAAGTTTATTTTCTTTGAGGTATGCTAATTTGTTTACAGTTTAGCAGCAGGACTAATGAGACCCATTCCTGGGAAGAAATTTTGATGTACTTTAGCCATTGATAACTGCAAGAAATGTCGTTACTACATCCATTTTTGTTGTTGGGAAGCTTATATACCTTAGACTTAGAGATACCCCAAGTCAAATCCTTAATTTGTTGGTTTAACTTTTAAGGTAGTTACCAGTTTGTGGTAAGTTGAATTATTTGACTGACATGTTGGGAGTCTAGTTATTTAGAATTTCCTCAAGATTAAAAGTGACATTCATTCCTTTTCTTATTTGTATGAGGAGAAGTGATGATAACTGATTAAAAAATGATTTAAAACTATGTCTAACTTTTCTAATATTTTTAGTATTTTTCTACTGCAGTATTCTCTAGCAAACTCAAGAGAAGAGCGGAGAAATCTCTTTCTGGTGCTTTTTGATTATGTTTTGCATCAAATAAATGAATCTTGCATCACAACTGGAGTTATGGAATATGGTGATGATGAGATACAACCCCTTGCAACCCTGTTCACCCTCGCCAATGCACCTGAGGCTTTTTACATCTCAGTTAAGCTTGGAGTGGAAGGTGTTGGAGAGATTTTGAAAGCGTCTATCTCATCAGCATTGTGTAGATATCCTAATAGTGAGCGACTAAATATGGTATGGCTCATCTAAACTTGTCAATCTAGGGTGCCTACATGCTTTGTACAATAACAGTTCCAATTGGGATGGAGTCATAAATTTATCTGGAATCTTAGTGGCAGCTTGCATACATATTCTTGGGAATTTCTAGGGCCCCTCAAATATCTCTTTCTACCTGCAATTCTTTTAAATCATTTTTACTTGATGAACATTGTACATTAAATGTTTATTCTAACCCTTTCTGTCCACTTCTTTTTACTTCTATCTCCATCTGTCAACCTCCACCACCCATTTATCGACATCAGCTCCCTCTCGCCCTTCTCTCTCCTTGTCTCTCTGAAAGCAAGAAACCTTTTGCATATTCCCTCAGATGAGGAAGGAGGGAACTCCAATAGGGAAAGGAGGGAGAATTGGTCAGTTGGAAGATGGGGACCTGTTAGTTTAATATTTTGGAATGAGAGTCTAGATCTCAATAATATGAGATGAGGTGGACGAGGATTTGTAGTGTGACTGGGTTTGAGGAAGGGACATTTTAGAAAATTTCCCATCCTTATCTAAAATTATTTTTGTTTAAAATTATGAACAATTATGATGGGGAGGGGACAATGTGGAATGCAAAATCCAAAGCAAATATTTAATAGTCTCCTTTAGTAATTACCATTTAGAAGGAAAGGGATCTCCTATAGGCAACAGGGACAAGAAGCTAGATTGAACCTGCTCAAGTGTATTTTGTGATTATGTTAGGCCCCCTATTGTAAATATGTACTCTACTCTCTGTGAAATGGGAAAGTATGATACTGAGAGTTAGTTAATGGTGCACATTGCTTATATGCGTCAGAGAGGAGATAAAGGGAGGGTATTGGTTATTTTGGAAGGAGTAGCATCTTGGAGAGTTCTCAGCCCTCTTGAGTTGATTCGAGGTCTTGTAGGTTGATCTTCACCCCTTACTCTTTTATAAAAAACATAATACTATCTGATACCTATAAGAACACTCTATCTTATTATTGTCAACTGGAAGCCTTCTTGTAAATTTACTGGCTTTTAGGTGGTACAAATTATTCTTGTAAGACTTTGAGATCAAATGTATTTTTCTCTTAATTTTATCCAACTTAAACTTGACAATAACATTTGATTGTTCTTTTTTTGCAGCTCTCGGAGAATATAATGGAGAAATTTAATACAATAATCAAATCATTTACACATTTGGACAATGAGTTCTCTTATATGATACAGATAACCAAATCTCTCAAACTTTTTGAAAGCATTCAAGGTTCTATGTTAAGAAATGGTGTTAGCATGAAATCCAAACTATCATGGGCCACTCTGCATTCCCTTCTTCATTCAGAGAGAATTGCTTATCGTCAAAATGGTTATGTTTGGCTAGGCGATCTTCTTTTTGAAGAAATAACTAGTGAAAGGGATGAAAATATGTGGACAAATGTGAAAAAATTACAGCAGAGAATCACATACGCTGGTGTAAATGATTATTCATCTGCTTCGGACATACCCCTTTCCATCTGGCTTATGTGTGGACTTTTAAAGTCAAAACACAACATCATTAGATGGGGCTTTTTATTTGTTGTAGAAAGACTTCTTATGCGATGCAAATTTTTGTTGAATGAAAATGAAATGCGAAATTCTGGCAGCAATGATCTTGGCCAGGCATCCAAAGATAGCCGTCTTGAGAAAGCTAATGCAGTGATAGATATAATGTGCAGTGCTCTTTTCTTGGTCTTTCAGATCAATGAAACAGATCGCATCAATATTTTAAAGGTATTTCTTTAATGATATGAACATAATGTCAGCATATGCTCTTTGCTCTACATTTTAAAGTCATGGAATTGAAAAACTGAAAAACACTGGAGAATGATGCACCCATGAAGCGTCAGACATCTATGATGCTAGGTGTCACGGAGGCAAGACTCTAGGCTTATATGTCCATATGACTTTGCAAGATCTAGTAAACCTTTTAAATGTTCTTCTCTAAAAAAGTAAACCGTTTAAAGGTAATTTTGGATTAGAGAAGTCCTTTTCAGGAAAACTTGAGCCTTGTACATATTTTTTCACCACTTTCTGTTGTCTCATCAATGATCTTATTTCTAGTTTTGTTACTGTTTTAGATGTAATATGCTTTTTAAATATGCAATTGGGTATGTTCTAATAATATCATTTCTTATTTATACTATTTCTGATCCTGCTGGAGTATTAGAAAATTTAAAAGAAGTGATGAGTATATTTCTTCTGTATATTCTGATGTCTTCTTGATTTTGATATTTCTAGCCGTTTTTAAATAGCATTCGTGTTTATGGTGCTCATGGAATCCAAATAGATATTTGTTTATTGCACTATTTTATGAGCTATTTCAGTGATGGAATCTCCTTTTCACCCTTGTTATCTGGACTTTAATTAGTGTTTTTTGTGGACAGATGTGCGACATACTCTTCTCTCAATTATGCTTGAGAGTACCACAAGCTTCTGACTTACCAATTGGAGATGATCTGCCCCACGGCAGAGTTATAGATTACTCAGGTGAAAGTAAAATGATAGGGGTTATTGAATCTGAAGCTAAACTGGATGGTAATTACTTTGGTGAGCTAAAGGAGGAGAAAAGCAGATATAGTAAAACTTATAACAATCCTCTTGATCATGAGACAGCCTCCATGGCAGCATTACTGCTTCAAGGACAGACTATTGTCCCCATGCAGTTGATTTCTCATGTTCCTGCTGCTCTGTTCTACTGGCCGTTGATTCAACTTGCTGGAGCAGCAACAGACAACATTGCTTTGGGTGTTGCTGTTGGAAGCCAAGCAAGAGGGAACCACCCAGGTGCCGCCTCCGACATCCGATCAGCGCTGCTCTTACTCCTAATTGCTAAGTGCAGTTCTGATTCATCTGCTTTCCAAGAAGTGGATGGGGAACAATTTTTCAGGTCACTCACGCATAGCTCTCTCTCTCTCTCTCTCTTCCTGAATCTTCTTTCTATGTGTGGATATGTTTAAGTGTTGCTTCGTTGGATTCTTACAGAGAGCTTCTAGATGATACAGATTCAAGGGTGGCCTATTACTCTTCAGCGTTTCTTTTGAAGGCAAGGAAATTCCTTCCGACCGCGAAATATATTTGTATGAAATTTCAAGTTTCTTTTTCCTTTTGTTAATGAATGAAGTTTTTTTATTTTCAGCGTATGATGACGGAGAAACCTGAAAAGTACCAATACATGCTTCAGAATCTTGTAATTAAAGCTCAGCAGGTGATGTTATCACATTTGTTGTCAAAGTACAGATTCTGATTTGATTAATGTATCTGCAGAACATCATCAATCTATTTGTATTAGGCATTCACGTCATCTTTACTATGTTCCTGCACATAAACAAAGTGTTCTTTTTTTAAAAAAAAAATCCTCTCTCCTTTGCTTTTGCCTTCTGGGTATGAAACTGAACTTTCATTGAGAAAAAAATGTAAGTTCAGACAAAATTGAAAGGAGTACAAGGGCGAGCAAAGGACCCCAACAAAAAACAAAGGGCAAGAGGGAGGTCAAATCATTTACCAAATGAGTGAGGGGAAAAAAGAAAAGAAAGAAGTTGGGGTTTTAGAGTAGATGATGCACACAAGTGAATGAACTACTCCGAAGTCATTCAATACCCCAAAATGTACATCATGCTGCCATATTTATAGATGTGGCAGAAACGAATTGGTAAAACAGGGATAGAACCGGCTGTAAGGTAGCTGGTTGGTGGATTAAATATATCCACCAAAAATACAAGAACTTGACCAAGAACTTAAAGAAATAAAGCTACTCAACTAAATACAAGAAACAAAGAAGAACAAACAAGAATGATCAAGAAATGCCAAGAATACCAAGATGTCCCTTATGTCACTAGATATGCCCTTTAGTTATAGACCTAATGGAAAGCAAAAATATCACAATGATTGATGTATTTTGAAAGTTTTAGGCTTCACATATATTTTAATTTAGTTTTTCTCACGCGGAACATTACCCTGAAGGCTGTGGTGCCTTTGTATAAACAGATTCTTTGATTTGGCTGCAGCTTCTCATATCTTTTCCATGTGCAGTCTTTATTTTTAAGGATAAACAATACTTGTATCAAAATAGATAGAGCATATAAGAAAAGGGGGAGGGAAACGAGAAACCCAACCGTCTCTTACAAAACTTGGGAAATTATTTGTTTTTTGTTTATCTTTTTAATTTTTATTTTTTGGGTAAGAAACCAAGCTTTTTTTGAGGAAAATGGAAGAATATATAAGGGCATACAAAAAGCAAGTCCACAACTACCTACAAGAATGAAGTCCAATCCAAAAGAATGATACTAAGCAAAGCTGATAATTACAAAAAATCAGATAGACAAACGCCCCAAGACGCCTCCAAACCTCCTCCAGAAACCTTTTCAAAATTATACCGTTCCTCTCCATCCACACTCCCCACAAAATAGCTAAAGTCTGCCACAAGATCTTTATCACAAAACAGCGAGTTCATCACAATCTCTCATCTCTTCAAACAAAGACCGGAACTCCCTCTTATGAACTGCAACAACTTCAAAAAATCTAAAGCACCGGCTCTAGAGAGAGTAAGTATACTTTGGGAGGTTACAAAATTTTCGCCACTCAACCTGTAGAGGTTTTAAGGATAGGTGGCAGTGCTCTCTAATCGTGAAAGTCCCCTAAAGAAATAAAAAGATCAGAACTTAAATTTGTAGGTAGTAATTTATTGATAAATTTTCATTCAACTCTATACTATTATTTAGTTTATGTGAAAGTTCAATTTGATATTAGTAGCAAAAGAAAAAAGTATAATTTGATTTTAGATAAATGAATGAAAATCTACATCACACGTTATAAAATGCACTCCTATATTCCTTACATAGTTGTCTTACTTTTTGATTTTATATCCCAATTCACGCATGTCAAACACATCTTCAAGTTTCTCACAATATTGATTGAATTACTTTTAACCAAGATGTTCTCTTCGTTTGATAACTGAGCTGAAATTGCTAACATGCTTGCTTGCTTTCTTTCCTCACCATGCAGAGCAATAATGAGAAGCTGTTGGAAAATCCATACCTTCAGATGCGTGGTATACTTAAGCTGGCAAACGATATGGGCTTCGAGTTGTGATTTACTCTGATTTTCTGGAAGCGTTCTGTTTTTTACATGGATACATCACATTCAGCGGTGTGCAGAAAAAGTTTTGATATGCATGGTGTTTCGATCACTTGCTTTAATTTCCATCTTTGGAGCATATGAAGAAATGCACCTGACTAAGTGTACATGACAGAGCTCGTCTTCTCATATGGGAACTTAATTTAGATCAAGCTAGGAGAATGACTATCCATTGAGAAAGGCGATAGTGATACATTGGGATGATATTGTTTATTCGTAGTTTTATCTTGCCACTGTACAGTTGTTTCTAGCCATCAACTCCGATTTTCTTTGATAAGCACGCACGAAGGAAGATGATGAGCTAATTTGATCACTGGCCGTGCAGATTAGCTATTGTAGAGATCCCTCCTCGGCTATGCCAATTAACTTTTCTTTTCAACCATAAGTCAAGGAGAAAACAACTAAGGCATTCGGGAAACCCCTTTAGATTACTCATTTGTCTGCCTCATTCTGCCACAAATCATTGGACATGGAAGCTTTTTTAATATTTTCATCAGGTATTACCTATTATCTCAACGTTTCTCTTATTTTCTTTCCTTTTTTCCAAATGAACGCTTTCTTTCTGTGCTGCAACATGGAGTATAATATTCCTTGAGAAACCTATCGCTTGCTTTTTATATCATCTCCATGCTTCTCTTATTTCTTTTTTTTTTGTCTCAAATGAATACCATCTTCTTTTTGTGTTGCAACATGGGATATCAATATTCTTTGAGAAATCTATCACTTGTTTTTTAATAGAAAAATATTTAGATGCATCCCAGACTACACCTATCCTTGTGCATTCTACCAAATTATCCACTCAAAGTTCATCTTTCTTTTGTGTGATGCATAGATAGGTGTATCTTGAGATGTACCCAGGTATTGTTCTTTATTATATTTATTGCACTGATACGTCTTCTTTTTGGTGAAAACAGCTGTATGTCGTGTATAATGTTTTCGGACGACTTGCAAGTGAAACTTGAGAAGATTCATTTCATTTGTACAGAAATCACATTACCTCCAACAAGCCTTCTTCTGTTTTTGTCATTCCTGAAGGCAATCTTTTAACCATGTTATCTTTTTTTTCTTTTTTCTTTTTCTTTCTTTCTAGAATCTTCTTTTGTTTTTTCCAAGTCTGTAAAGTCAGCTTAACTGAGGGAGAAAATATCATCAAAATGTATCCACCATATGGCTCACTAGTCTCATTTTTCAGAGCATTGCAGGTGTCCGTTATTTTTAGGACATTTAACTGCCTGCTTGCCTGGTATGGGTTTTTCTGGAAGCTATCTTTGTGATAATTATTATTATTGCTTCTTTAACATTTAATCTTGTGCTTTTTTTTTCCCCACAGCCACAGTTGGTAATCTGAAATTTCCATTTTGCTCTGCTGTAATGTATTGATATCTGATCATGTAGACTTTTGCTACTGAAAAATGTTAACCTGCAGTTTCCAGTTTGTTTATGTAGAGAAGATGAATGTTGTTAGCAAAAGGGCCATTTTTTTTCTATTTGATGTTTGTTTTGTTTTGTTTTGTTTTCAAAGGCGTAGTTTCACATCTTTATTTTAAGTTGGCTTTCAAAAATGATAGTAGTATGTGAAAATTTATTTTTCTTTTTGGAATTTGGATTAACTTTCTTGCAAATCATTATAAAAAATTGTGAGAAATCAAGTACAATTTTCAATAAATTAAACTACCTTAATTTTAATAAATAATTGCAAAATCTTGAATAATCTCTTTAAAATGTTTCTTTCTTTGACAGTCTCCCGTCTCCTCACTAAACTTTTTTCCCTAACTCTACTCTCACTTACAAAAAAGATAGCTTCATAGTTCATAGTTCATACGATAAACTTTATATGTAATATGAAATCTATTCATACTATAGGTTATGTAAGGTTATGAACGTCTAAAAGCTTAAATAAGGTAGAATGATTTATGGTGATATCTTGCCAATTTGTATTAATGGTCAGGTGATATTTCTCTAGTATACCATGTGTATAATTTTAAGAGAACAGAAAAGAAATATAACAAGATTTTTCATTTTTGGAAAAATACATATAGAGTACATGTGTATAATTTTATTGAACCGAGTAGAAAATGTTCTTAAGTTTAGAGTTTAGACCATGTGTTCTATTGTAGGCTCGGAGTCATACATAGAAAAGAAATTACTAGTTTCATCTTTGTAGGGCTCATTTTAGAACTTGTCTACCTTGCAACTAGTGTCTTTAAATATTTGCTAGTAAAGAGACGTTGACATGCAACACACGTAGTTAAATTTGTTTATAACATTAATTTTTTTTATAGACATTTCTTTAAAGAGTTTTATGGTGACATTTGAATATTGAATGAATATATTTTTTGTTTTGCTTGAATGGTAAGTATTTGACATAAATTTAAGAATGAAAGAAATCATCACTAAAATTATAAATTGATTTAGGTTAATTTACGATAATGATAGATTTTTATGGTGAAATATAAATATTGAATGAATATTTTATGAAGTCTAGATTATAAATATTTGACATTAAATTTTAAAATAACGAAAGAGATAGTAATAAAAAAATGATACACAAAATTATAATATATATGATGTAATTGAAATAAATGTTATAAACTAAAATTTATAAAGGAAGTGACATGAAAGGATAGCGTATTATTCTTTTGGGTTATGGGTTGCTGTTTATATGTTAGTGGTCTCATTTGCAAAAAATGTGTTTTGCTCTAAAGATTTTTTTTTTTTAAAAAAAAATAATAAATCTTGAGCTGCCTTTAAATATAATTATTAATAATTAATAATTAAAATTGAGGGGTATTTGGTCCATCGACTTCATAAGTGGGTGTTAAATACTCAACTTCAATAGCGTTCACTATTGAAATTTGTACATTTATTGACAAATTTCATCTCTCTCTTTTGTGTATTTATCAAGAAACTCTATCTTACAACTCCATATTCTAAGCACAGACTTTCTAACTTCAACATATTAACTAGACTTCACAACTCAACTTAATACCATAAATACTACTTGAAGGTATAATAAACATGTCATTAAAAATGAAGGAAAATGTAAGGAAATAAAGATTTCCTTTACATAGATTTGCCAAGATATCAACTGATCAGATATTAATTGTTTTCTTTGGCAAGTAGTTAAAATATTAATAATAATAAAACAAGGATCAAAACAATATTTTATTATATGAGTTTGTTCATATATTAGGGCGGTTTGGTGCATAAATTTGGAATCTTAAACCTAGAAATGTTAAGCATGAGATTAGACAGTATGGGTTTAAGAAAATTGTTTTTGGAGTGCAACTCCTAGAAATTTGAGTTTGAAGGGAATGAAGTCCAAATTTATAAATCTTGAGTTTGTGAAATATTTTTTTATATTTAATTAGTGGTTTGATATTAGATTAATTCAAACTTGTCATCTTAATTATTTTAATATAGTTGTTTAAAATAAATAAAAAATTGAGAAGAATATTTATTATTATTTTTTAAATTTTGAAATAGATATGTGACTAAATTTATAATTTTATTTAATTTATTGTTTTATTAATTTGACATTTTGATTTTACTAGATTTTGAGATAAAGCTTAGACTTTTGTCATTTTAACTAATTTGAAAATGATATATATATATTTAAACATAATTATAAGTAATTTGAAAATAATCAAGATTTATAATTATTTTTTAAACATAAATGATTAAAACATCGGTAACAACTTAGTGCCAAATAAAAATCAAAACCCAAACTTTATATATATTTTTTATTCCTCAAATGTAATTTGATAAAAAAAAAATTATAATTTTTCAATAATTGAATTTAAGACTAAGATACTAGTTTATTTCAATTTGAAATTAGCATGTTATGATAAATTTGATAAAAAAAAATTATAATTTTTCAATAATTGAATTTAAGACTAAGATACTAGTTAAATTCAATTATATTAGTATCTTAAATTTTTCAATAGTCTAATATAATTGAATTTAATTTGTATCTTAAATTATTCCATTATATTAGTATCTTAAATTCAAGTATAATAGTTGAATTTAAACTCATGGGAAAAGGATATAGAAACGAAAGATACTAATATAATAGTTTATTTGTATCTTAAAAATTCAATTATTATACTAATATAACACAAATGCTTACTATTCAAACTCATGGGAAAATGATATAGAAACCAAAGCTTCCTAGATCCTTGCCCCAAACCATGGTAGGTTTAGGATGCTTAGACCATCAATCCCTACTCTTAAAACAAGCACCCTCTAAAGTCAAATGATTGAAGTTGTTGGCACTTGGATCTCATATGCATTGGGCTTCGATGCAAGTGCTTGGTGCCCTTGACCTCCGACTCACTTCCCTCTAGTTTGGTCTCTACATCTCTCAAATTGACCTAGTTCCTTAAATTAGTGTTGTGCCAAGCTTACTGCACTCTGATGCTTAAGTTAGTACAAGGAGTCACTTATTCACCTAAGTATAAAAAGAAGTAAGGTCGGGTCTCTCCTTTGGAGATAACTTACTTCCCCCTTTTTTAGGTGGTCGAATGAGGGTATTTATAAGTTTGTTCTCTGATGACTATGGTTACGTGTAACGACAGGAATATCATGGATGTTTCAGGTGCTCGAGGTTGAAGGATATCAATCTGGCCTCAACTCGTTTATTTTTCGATTGGTATATATTTACCAGCTAGGCTTGTCAACTCAAACCTCAAGGCACCGACATTTTTTTTTGGGACGCACTCTCTCCTATGTCCTTTCTCAGTACCCTTTAGGCTTGAGTCTGCCCATGGGCTTTTAGTTTTGCCTTAGACAACCCTTAACAAAGCCAAAATGAACATAGGCCATGTGTCACTCACCTATAAATATAATCAATCAATGACAATATGAAAAATGAGACCTAATTAATTACAGTTTTTTTTTGTGTTTACCAACATTTTGTAATCTTAATGCATATTGACCCCTCAATAAAACTTTGAGGATTTTAGATTTTTTAGAACTCATTCATCTGTTTGTGTGAATCTTTGAGGATTTTAGATTTTTTCCTCTACTTCATCCATCTCATTAAATTATCGTTCATATGTTTTTCGTTACGTCTAAATTTGATATTGGTATTCATATATAAATGGCTATATCTTTGTACCAGTACTGAGTACGAATACTGATATTGATCTAAATATCAACAATGTCAAATTATCTATACACTTCATATTATTTTTAAAATAGATAGCGATTGATGTCGATATCAATATCAATATTGATTTCGAATACCGATATCAATATTGATATTGATTTCAAATACTGACATCTATATTGATTAACGATATTAATACTTATATCGTTCAAATATCTATACCATGTATGAGGTCAAATCTATGCAAGGTAATGATACTGACACAATAACTGACCCCACAAAGCAAGATAAAAATGAAGGGAATGAAAGGAACGATTAACATATATCTGAAACTCAAATACAACTGATCAAATATTAATAGACGATGAAGAAGGGCATTTGAGCAATTAATCACAAGAGAAAGATACTTGAATGTCCAAAATAGTTGAAGTTCAAAAGTCTAGAACCACAAATGTTCGAAAGTTTTAGAAATTTTTTTAATTATATCATGAGGGCATTATAGTAATCACAACAACAACCTTTTCATTACTAGTGTTAATGTAAACAATCTTAAAGCAAATCAAATTACAGTTTTACTATTGTTAATGTAAACAACCTTGAAGCAAATCAAATTACAATTACAAACTACCTATGCAAAAGAGTTCAAGTTCAAAGAAATTCAATTCCTTTTTACTATTAAGGTTCATTATGATGGATACATGAATGAAATCTATCACGATTGGACCAATTTTAATTAAGGATGCATATCCTTGACTATAGTTCAACTAACATATAGGGTGTTTGGCTCACCAACATGAGTTGAGTTGATATAATATACCAACTCAATGTTTGGCCCACCAACTTTAAATGTTGTTGGAGTTGAGTTGGTATATATTATTAACTCATCACAATTCTCCATTCTTCCAATGTTTTCAATTACTCCACCAGTTGGCCATTATCAGCGACTATCGTTGTCACACCTCGAGAATGAACTTCGGGGCTCCAACAACGAATTTCGATGACAACACTGACGTCCAATGACAACTCCAACGACCAACTCTTTGCTCTGATAAACTTCGTGCAACAAACTCCGACAACCAATATCAGGCCCCGATGACCACCTCCAACGACAACTCCAGTGACCTAACTCCGTCGACCATCTTCAACAATAAACTCCAATGACCAACTCCCATAACCATCTTCGTATGCTCCGAAAACTGCCTTCGACTACAAACTCCAACGAAAATCACCTTCAATGATCAAGTTCGATGACCACCTTCGAGCGAGCAACTCCGATAACCAACTGGGGCTTTGACAACTACCTCCGACAACCAACTCTAATACCACCTTCATGCGATCAACTTGGGGCTCCAACAACCACCTTCGACTTTAAACTCCGACGAAAATCATCTTCGATGATCAAAATCGATGACCACCTTCGTATGACCAACTCCGACCTCCGAAAACCATCTCCGATGATCAACTCCAATACCACATTCATGTAACCAACTTTAGGTTTTGAAAACCACATTCAACTACAAACTCCAATGAAAATCATCTTCGGCAATCAACTTCGACAATTACTTCTGACTATTATAAATTGATGATTATTAAAATATGTTGTAGAGTTGTTAATTATATAATAGTATATTGTCTACGTTAAGTGCAATATTTATATGTAAAAAATTGTAAAATATATTTTTATTTAGTTGAATTCACGTATCATATGAGTGTTAAGAATATTTAGACGAAAAGTATGTACATAGTTGAAAAGTATGTAACATTTAACAAAAAAAAAAAAAAAAAAACATAAAATGAGATTCGTTTCCTATATCATTTTCTAGCAAGAATTAGTGAAAAATAAAGATTTGTTCTCAAATGATTCTCTAAATTTGGAGGAATTGAAAGTGAAGTTGTTGAAGAAATGTGGTGATATTCCATTAGCTACTAGATGATGAGGGAGTTTTTATGGTAGAGTAAAGATACATAGTAACAATAGGAAGAAGAAGAAAAAGAAGATGATAATAAAATTCATGGAGAAAAATTAAGAATCAAATTTTTTTATTTCTCTTTGGTTTCTCATTTTATTTAACCACATCCCTGCAAGAAATGTAATGGGTTAATTTTTTTCATTACCCAAAAAAGAAAGAAAGAAAGAAAGCAAATCTTTAAGAATTTTTAAAAAAATTGCAATCCATATTCTATTCAAACAAAAATTGGTAGAATTATTGAATAAAAAGTTTTAAAACAAAAATAGTAATCATAAAAGTAGAGTTGAAAAAAGTGTACTCGAATCCCAAATTTCTGAATTCAACTCTGCACCCCAAACACAAAGTAAACTTATATCAAATAACTATATCTCAAACTGTAATGACCCGACCTTTTGAGTACTCTGATAATGGTCATTACTCATAATTACACATTTACATTCAAAATATTTTGACCATTAAGGAAAATAAATTTCATTAAAATAATAAAGACAGTTTTCCAAAATAAATAACAAATAAGTAAAACCTTTATTCGAGACCCCTAAAATAATGAAGAAAAAAATAACTTAAATAAATAAAATTTGGACCAACATCGAGTTTCAAATCAAAACTTTTAAATAGCTTAAAAATGTAAACTGAGCGGAAGCAATTTACATGTCTCATATGGCACGATCACAGGTCCTTCTCATCACCCGTCGGTTCGTTCTTATCATTACCTGAAAAACATAAATTAAGAAAGGTTTGAGTATAAATACTTAGTAAGTGATCCCATTACCGGGATCAGACTATGCATCCACGAGCAAAGAAAGATAGCTCGTGGCTCATGCAGCTACATCGATTTTTTATGATGAAAGGAAAACCAAAAGACGTACTATCTTACATTGAAACGCATATCTAGCGGCCCATAGGCACACCGTCAAACATGAAAATAACATGAATGCGAACCCATCGATTCACGCATGTCTAGCGGCCCGTAGGCACACCGTCAAACATGATAATAACATGAACGTAAACCTGTCAGTTCATGCATGTTTAGCGGCCTGTAGGCACACCGTCAAACATGATAATAACATGAACGTAAACCTGTCGGTTCACGAATGTCTAGCGGCCCGTAGGCACACCGTCAAACATGAAACTAGACCCGCAGGTCTTCTAAAATAAAACATATGTCAAGGTGAGACAATAAACCAAACAAAATCATGCTCCAAAGTTCACCAAGTAACTTTATAGGTCTAATCTAGGTCGCCTGGTGTCACAATCGCTTTTTTGGAAGCTTCTCTTAGCGATTATGCGGCACTTGTTCCCGCTCACGAACAAGCCAGCCAACTTGAATACAGACTGCCGGTGGCACACAGGTGCCTCTCGCAACCTCCACCCTCATTTTAGGGAAATGGTTTTAGAAAACGGGTTTGGAGAAAAGGTTTTCGTAAGCAGTTTTTGTGAGTGTGAATAAAGAAAGAAAGATTGTAGTAGGCTAGAAAGCAATTAAGCAACAACAACAGCTTTATAGAGTACTACTCCGGGTATGGGGAAGTGATGATTAATCTTATCCCCATATAGTGCATTCTGAACAAAAAGCCAACTGGACCCTTGCATATGCAAAAGGGCGAGTGGTCACTTACAATGAAAATTGTAAAGAAAGCAAGCTAACTAAGCTAATACAATACAAGATATGAAAGTATGCTAGAAGGGGGTTGGATCGGGCATGTGGCCATGGGCAACAGGCCCTGGACAAGCATGACCGTGACGTTCTCCCCCACTTAATTGGTTGACGTCCCCATCAACTGACCTTGTTCAAAATCTGCGATGGTTGGAGCTGCATTCTTCAAATCTTCGGCTCGCTCCCAACTGAACTCTTCGTCGGGGAGATCCTTCCATTTCACTAAGAACTCTGTCAGTTCTCGTCTGGGTCTTCCAATACAGCGCGTACGTTTATTCAGGATTTGTGCAACTTCTTTCTCAGCGGAATTTCTTCATCGTGACCGGTGGGCACCTTAGCATGTTTCGTTGTTCATCCTCAGGATCGGGATGATAGGGCTTCAAGATACTCACATGGATGACAGAATGAATCTTCATCCATGAGGGTAACTGAACCTTATATGAGGTTCTCCCGACCTTCTCAATTACCTCTACTGGACCTTTATATTTCCTTACTAGCCGTTGGTCTCTCTGGCCTCGGAAACGAAAACTGTTCCGGTCGTAGTTTGATCAGGACCTTGTCCCCGGCTTGAAACTCGAGGGCCCTCCGCTTCTTATCAGCCCACTTCTTCATCCTTCTTGATGCTCTTTCTAGGTAGGCGCGAGCTATCTCAGAGGTTTTGCTCCACTCTTTAGTGAAGTTATGTGCCTGAGGACTTTTGCCTGCATAAGGGTGGTCCACCAAGTGTGGCATGAGTGGCTGTCTACCGTACACCACTTCGAAGGGCGTTTTTTCCGGTCACGAACTCTACTGCTATTGAAGCTGAACTGAGCCACATCTAACAACTGGACCCAGTTCTTCTGCCTAGCATCGATAAAGTGACGCAGATATTCCTCGAGCATACTATTGAAGCATTCCGTCTGGCCGTCAGTTTGGGGATGATAGCTAGAGGAGATATTCAGTGTTGACCCCAATATTTTGAACAATTCTGTCCAGAATGTCCTAGTGAATCTTCCGTCCGATCGCTAACAATGCTCGCGGGGACGCCCCATAATTTCACGATGTGTTTGAAGAACAGTTGGGCAGTCATTACGGCTGTGCACATTTTCGGCTCGGGATGAAAATGGCATATTTTGAGAACCGATTGATAACAAGAATTGATTCGAACTCTCCCACTTGGGCAAATGAGTGATGAAGTCGAGAGACACGCTCTCCCATGGTCTAGAGGGCATAGGTAGGGGTTCTAGCAGACCCGCTAATTTTTCCCTTTCGACCTTATCTTGTTGGCAGACAAGGCAAGTCTTGGTAAATTGCATGACATCGTCTCGAAGGCTTGGCCAATAGTAGCCTTGTTTCAGAAGGGCATAAGTCCTCTGCCAACCATTATGTCCTGCCCACGGTGGTTCGTGACACTCCTTCATCAGCGATCTTCGTAACTCCCCGAATCTGAGGATGTAGAGGCGATTGCCCTTGGTGTATAGTAGATCGCCTTCCACCCAAAACTGGCGTGGTCTTCCCCTCTTTGCCAACTGTATGATGGCCTGCGCCGCGTGTGTCGTTCGTCAAGTGAGTTTTGACAGTTTCTCGTACTGTTGCACTCAACGTTACTTTGTTTAGGCGGGCGAACATGCACAGGGCCGCATGTTCGCTCTTTGACTAAGAGCATCGACCACTTGGTTACTTTTCCTCAGTCTATGTTCGAATTGGAAGTTGAACTCCGCTAGACACTCCTGCCACCATGCCTGTTTTGACGACAACTTTGGTTGGTTGAAGAAGTGGCAAATGGAGTTGTTGTCGATCTTGACCACGAACTTGGCCCCCAAGAGATACTGTCTCCAGGCCCTCAAGCAGTGAACTACTGCTAACATCTCTTTCTCGAAGGCGGCATACCTCTGTTCGACATAATTTATTTTCCTACTTTCATACACGATGGGGTGTCTGTCTTGGAGGAGGACACCGCCCAATGCGAAGTCAGAAGCATCAGTCTCTACTTCAAATGGCTTGGTCACGTTGGCAATTCCGAGGACCGGCCCCTCAATCATCACTTTCTTCAAGCCCTCAAAGGCGGCTTGACATTCAGGAGTCCAGCTCCATTGGCTATCTTTCTTCAACAGTTCGGTTAATGACCCTGTTCTTCTCGAGAATCCTTTTACGAACCGCCTATAGTAGTTGGCTAGCCTGAGGAAGGATCGTAGTTCGGTCACGGATGATGGTACCCTCTAGTCTCTGATCGCGGCCACTTTGCTCTCTTTCATACCAATCCGACCACATTCAATCACGTGGCCGAGGAAATTTATGTGCTCTTGGGCAAAGGAACACTTTTCTCTCTTTACATACAACTGATTTTTCCTCAGCTTTTCGAAGACTAGTTGGAGGTGATGTCGATGGTCCTCCAGCGAGGCACTATAGACCACAATGTCATCGAGATACACTACGACAAATTTGTCGAGGTATTCGTTAAACACTTGGTTCATTAAGGTACAGAAAGTTGTTGGAGCATTGGTGAGGCCAAAGGGCATCACGAGGAATTCGAAGGCTCCATATCTCATGACGCAGGTCGTCTTAGGTTCGTCTCCTTCAGCAATTCGGACCTGATAATATCCCGACCGCAGGTCCAGCTTCGAGAAATACTTAGTGTCGTGAAGCCGATCAAATAAGTTAGTAATGATAGGAAGGGGATATTTGTTGCCGACTGTGAGCTTGTTCAAGGCCCGATAGTCGATGCACAACTGGAGGCTCCCATCCTTCTTCTTCTGAAACAGTACTGGGGCTCCATAAGGGGCCTTTGCCGGTCTGATAAATCCTGCATATGGCCTGTCTCTTATACACATCTAGATGTGTATAAGAGACAGGTACTGGGGCTCCATAAGGGGCCTTTGCCGGTCTGATAAATCCTGCATCTAACAATTCGTCTAACTATTTCCAGAGCTGTCTCTTATACACATCTAGATGTGTATAAGAGACAGGTCATGAAGTGATGGGTTGCCCCAAAGTCGACATAATGCTCTTAGCCGATCTCTGGTTGACCCAAGTGTCCACATACATGAGTCCTTTCTCTAGTGGCTCCGTCGCCTTTCCCATTTTTTTCTGGAGCGCAGATAAGAATTTCAATGCCCCCATCCTGGGATTCTCAATTTTTGCAGCTGGCTCGATTACCGTCTCCTCTAGTTCAGCCTTGTCTTTGGAGGTAGAGGCTAATGTGGCTTGAAAAGCATTGAACGTGGTTCGATTTGGACATTTGCCTGCCCTGTGTGGCTCTCTATATATGAAACAAGACAAGGGGCGATTGTAATTGTTATGTTGTTGCAGTGAGCCCCGCCAGTTGTTTCCTGATCTCGGTTGGGATGATTTACGGTCCCCTCCTGTGTTCTTGTCTCCTCCCCCAGGTCTGGGAGGACTGGAACGACTGTTTCTGTTTCCCCCATTTGAGGAAGTTGACTGCTTCCTCACATCTTGCGAGTCAGTGCTAAGGTCGTATAGCTGTTCAGCTGCCGCATAGGCAGAAGGGAGATCCTGTACTCTCTATTCATATAGTTTTGATTTCGCCCACGGTTTCAGCCTTTCAACAAAGCAAAAGACCTTGTCTTTTTCAGACATATCTCGTATGTCCAACATGAGTCCTGCAAACTGTTTTATGTAGTCCCTGATGTTACCTGTTTGCTTCAGCTCTCGGAGTTTTCGTCGAGCCAAGATCTCGACATTTTCAGGGAAGAACTGCGAGCGAAGTTCTTGTTTCAATCTATCCCAAGTATCAATAGTGCATCGTCCTTCCTGTATGTCTGTGAATCGTGATCTCCACCATAGTTTTGCATCTTCAGCCAGATGCATTGTTGCTAGTGTGACTTTCGACTCTTCAGTTACTGTGTTCGCCTTGAAATATTGCTCAAGGTCGAAGATAAAGTTTTCCAGGGCTTTTGCTTCTCGCACCCCACAGAAGGGTTCCGGTTTTGGGATTTTTATTCTACTTACTGCCATTGCTCCCCCAGATGGGGCTTGGTTCCCTACCGCTCGGATGGTGAGATTCACCCTTGCGCTCACATCCGCTATCTCGGCTCTGACGACGTCAAGGGCCGACCGAAAGTCTTCAAACAAATTGGTTACCATCTGAAGTATTGCTTTTTGGGAGTCGTCCAACTCTTCGACACGCTTCTCTATGTGGGCAACAGAGCCCGATGAGCTATCGCCACGTTCAAAGCTGCCGGACCGTGCTGTTTTGGTCTCGAGGGTCTCTACCCTTATCATCAATTCTCCGACGGACAATCCGTCTAGGCGGCCCACTACCGCATCAATTCCATCGGCTTTCTCAGCAACTTCTTGTAGCCGAGTCTCTAGGAAACGGATATTATTTGCGGGAACCCTCTCTCAGGTAGAGAATTTTGCCTCTTCCATCTCTACCAACCTATCCACATGGGACTTGTCAGGTTCTTCTGTCGCTGACATGATCACTGATCTTTCCCTCTGTGAGCCAACCTGGCTCTGATACCAACTGTCACAATCGTCTTTTCGGAAGCTTCTCTTAACCGCACTTGTGCGACACTTGTTTTCGCTCACGAACAAGACGTGCAATGAATACGGACTGCCGTCGTACATACCGAGTGTACTCGCAACCTCCACCCCATTTTAAGGAAAACGGTTTTAGAAAACGAGTTTGGAGAAAAGGTTTTCGTAGCAGTTTTTTGAGTGTGAATAAAGGAAAGATTAGTATGGCTAGAGAATTAAGCAACAACAACAGCTTTATAGTATCTGTCTGGAAAGTGATGATTAGTTCCTATATCTTTGTATTAGCCAACTGGCACCTTGCATAAGCCAAGGGCGAGTGGTCACTTATAATGAAAATGTAGAAGAACGTAAGTAACTATATAGATATGAAAGTATGGGGGGGTTGTCGGCATGAGGAGAGCAGGCCATGGGACAAGCATGACCGTGACACTGGCATGAAGGCACCGTATATATATTTAGGTAAAACACAAGTAAAATCTCCTTAGAACTTCTTTAGCAACACTTAAATCACCTAAAGTTGTGGCTGGTCCAAGACAATTCCAAACTTGATTCAATTAGCAATTTATGAATTAAATTATCCAAAATCATAACTTAATTTCCACTATCTCATCAGAATAGATCTTCACAAATTTTCTGCAAACAACAATGGTCTCTAGCTTGATGGTTAATGGCTCAGAAATTCCATATGTTAGTTTACAATCACACCGAGAGGGTTCATAATTTAACCCACTCAATGGGTGAATTTCCACTCCCAAATTAAGGAAAATAAGTCTTTACCCAAATTTTTTCTCAGATTTCGGCAAAGATGCGAGATGGGATGGCTAGTGTGAGATACATAGAGGAGGGAGTTTGCTGTTGGACTATTGTTTAGACTAGCGCTCGGTGCGGGGTCTTGCATAAGGAGGGTTTGCAAGGTGGAAAGGGGGGGAATTAGTATTTCAGAGTTTATTCAGCAATTACGAACAAGCCATATCTTCAAGATCCAACCTTCGTAAAAGAAATGCATATGTCTTGAACAGACTGACCAAATTGAGCCCGATCAACGGTTCAAACTTCCAGTAATCGACAATTTTTAAAAGTGTCACTGAAAACGAATTGCTTTTTCCCCTCTTTCACTCTCAATTTAATTTTGAAAAAAATCTCAACTCTTTTATTTTTTTTTTCAAAATTTTTAAAAGATAAATAAATTATTTTATCACAATATCTCCAAAATCTCCAAAGATTCTATTAAATTTATAAATCAAATTAACTTTGCAAAATTTACTTAATTTAAGACTTCAAAAACCAAAATTAAAGGCATAAAATCATCAATTTGATACAAATTAATCCTTCCAAATATTTAAATCAATTAAACCACATGAAATTAATTATCTCTTATTATTTTTTTTTAAGTTGGCCCTAAAATCTAAAATCTAAGGAAAACAAAATTTTTAATATTTTCAAGATAATCAGTTTGAATATCTAATTCAATTAAATTCATTTAAATCAATAAAAGTTTTTCAATTATTTCAATTTAACTCAATTTTCCAAATGAAAGGGAAATTTAAACTCAATGATTTAGATAATTAACTTAATTTTTTTTGAAATTCGGGATGTTACACAAACACAGACATATGAAATCCACAGATATATTGAACCCACAAATATATAAATTTTAGACATTCTATCTTAACTCAGCGTCAAAAATCCCATAAATTTTTAACTTTCAACTTTATGTAATTTTTTGTAAGTTATTATTTTTTGAGAGATAAAGAATAACACACATAGGGAAAGATTGTAAAGAACTTATGGGTAATTCATTTTTTTATCATCAAGAGATGGAAGTACTCCATATTTTATTGGTTAAAAAGGAAAAAAAAAATTCACATATTTTGTTTGTTTCTTCTTGCAGTTAATTAATGAAAAGGAAATAAATAAATAAATTAGAAAAACAACTAAAAGTAGTAATCGAGTGTAGCCGAGTGTAAATTAGAATCAGTGAGCTCATTTCGTTAAAAGAAAAAGCGCTTTTCGTATACACGCGTCTCACCGCAGTCGATCGGTCCCATCGGCCAATTCCGCGCGAAATCAATAGTAATCTGTTTTCATTTCTCTCTCTCTCTCTCTTCCCTCTCTCCGTCGATGTCGCCGACGACTTCCTAAGCTTCGTTAAGGTAATCTCTCTCTTTTTCTTCTCTCTGTGTTTGATCTTTTGACGGAGGTATCGTTTGATTTTCATAGAGTCATTGTTTGTTTGTGTCCTCCCTTTTTCTTCTTGTCGCAGAAGGGAAATCAAATTCGTTCAAAGAATACTGGAACCGATGGCTGCACCACCGGCAAGGGCTCGTGCTGATTACGAATTACCTCATTAAGCTTTTGCTTATTGGCGATAGGGTATTTCCCCAACCCTTGTTTTTTGTTGTTTTGAGTTCTGAATTCTTGTTGTTTGATTTGCTTATTGAAAATGGGAGGTGCTTTAAGAGATCTGATGGGCTGGGTTATGTGTAGTGTGGCGTGGGATTTGGGATTTGGGATTGTTTTCATCAATGTGATTTCGAGGTTCCTTGTTTTAAGTGGAGTAATTTTGTTGTAATGTTTTTCGGTTGTGTTGGATTTGGTTTGGTTGGGCCTTTTGATTCGAAAATGGTCGATTCGTGTCGATCTCTCCATTTAGTTGGGACCCTTTTTGGGCTCAAAGTTTGGCAATTCTCGCTTGTTATCTTTTACATTTCGTCTCTGGTGGAATGCGCCTTGCTTTTGTGTGCAACAAACGTTGTATACCTGTAAAAAAAGGGGTTGTGATCTTTTGACGGCCAATAGAGAAAAATAACCTTTTTCTGTTTCGAGAAGATTATTTTGAAATTGAGTTTTATGCTTAAATGTCTGTTGGAATCGAGGTGAAAATTTTCCTGTTAATTGACTGATGTTGCTGTTTGTGGCTCCGCATATGCTTAGTATGATAAAGTTGTAAGGTGTAACGTTTGGTCTTTCTGCCTCTGGTTGATTTAAGTTCTTTCATTAAAGAATAGTAAGTTTATTTATGGGAATCTCATGCAAATTTTGTGATAAGATTTGTGAGCCTTTCCATTTCGCATACCAATAGTCCCACGTAAGCTTTCTTCATTTCGATTATTTTGCAGGTGTGGGAAAGAGTGTTCTGCTTCTGCGTTTTTCTGATGGTTCTTTCACAACCAGTTTTATCACCAACAATTGGGTTTGTAGCCTGTGTACCCTTGAAGGTTGATGTTTGAAACGTTTAAGTATTGAATCAATTCAAAACATTCACAAAAAGGTTTTTGTAATGGTCCAGGACTCATAGTTGGGACTATTAACTGAAATGAGTTATACTAGGGTGGTTTGGACAATCAGTTTATCAGATAGCTGGTATGATTTTTTTCATATACCTGGTAATCCATGTGTATGAATATTAATCCGATCTGCACAAGAAATTCTATAAGTTTTCTAAGTACAAGTAGTTTGGAAAGCATCTCTTTAATAGCAGATAAGATAATGCATCTTGTGGCAGTAATTGAATTTTAAGATACGAACCATTGAGCTCGATGGGAAGAGAATCAAATTGCAAATCTGGGATACAGCTGGTCAGGAGCGTTTCCGGACAATCACAACAGGTACTATCTGATATTAATATACGATTCTCCTAGATATTGTTCCAGGACAAGATGCTCCCTTTCTGAAAAGAGGGGCATTTAATTGTAATGATCAAACTTTTGTATTACTCCAAATGTAGAGAGGAGATCAGGGGTGATGATGACCTTCTTAAATGTAATTGAGGTGTCCTTCCCAAAATTTTCTGTGACCATTTAATCTCGTCTATTTTAGCCCGTTGGAAACTGTTTTGGACTCTTGAAGGTGAAAGCTAGAAATTTTTTAAAAGTAGTTCGATTCATTAGGTATTCTAGCTTATTTCCAATGTTTATTTTGACATTAAACATTTCAATTTAGTAATCAAAAGAATCTATCCTTGTCCTTTTGTTGTTAGGTCGTCTTTTTCTCTCTCTTTCTTTTTAACATAGTGGTTTCTTGTTTCTTAAGTGTCTTTGAATAAGTATCAAAGTCGATTTTAAGAATACGTGCTTCTTTTTTTTTTTTTTTTCCTTTATTTTTTCTTTTAATTATTCCTTTTAATAGGAAAACGAGAGAGATGGAATAACGTTTTTTATGAAGTGCTTCTAATTTTTGTCATGTGGAAGTGAAGTAACTCCCTTGTTCAACTCCCTTAAACTATTTTTATTCCAATGATATTGAAGTGAAAAAATTTGCGTGTCTGTAACTTTGATGATTATAGTTTGAATAATCGTGTAATTTTGTTTTTGATTCTGTAGCTTACTATCGAGGAGCCATGGGAATTTTGTTTGGTCTATGATTGTCACTGACGAGTCATCTTTCAAACAGTGAGTTATTTTATTGCCTATCTAGATGAATTGATTTTGTCAATTGCCACACTTTATAATATTAAATCTTTGACCTTGACCGGGCTCGTGATTCCATTCTGCAACCGTTTCATTCAAGATTTTTCTAACTTGTCAAATTAGTTTTATAGGCATCAATTTTCGTCAAGGTGTGGTAAGTTCTACTGTTTTTTAGCTGGGGTAATAAGTGGGTTGCTATTTTGTCCTTGATGTCAAATTAAACCTATAGTTTAAGAAAATTGACTCTTTGAATGTAAAAATCACCAATCACAAATGGATCAAAATTGGCTGAACCAACCACAACTGACCATCTACCAAAACCGAACCAACCAACCGACTATAAAATTTATTTATGTAGCAAACTGATCTGATTGAGACATATATTGTTCAACTTCAAAACCAAGAGTGTTTGGCATAGCTTTCTTCATGATTTTTATGACAAAAAACATTTCCTTAAAAAAAATTGCAAAGTTCGGTAACAAAATCGCTTTTAGTAAAATCTGATTGCTTTAATTATTTTAAAAGAAATACCTTCAAGGCCGAAAAGGTAATACTAAGTGATTAACAAGGGATCCTTTCAAATCCTTTTAGTAAATTTGGTATTCGTAAATCACCTTAAGATGTAGTGACCAAACAAACTTGGGATTGAAATTCACTCTTAGGAAAATGATCAAACAAACCAAGTATTCTAATTCGATTCAGAGCTCGTGGAATATTATTTATCAAAGTGTTTTTAAATAAAAAGTCTTTTTTAAGAAAAAAAATTGTTTAAACTGAAAGGTAGGTCAAGCTCGCCGACTCATTTTGGTTTGATATCTTGGGGATGTTTTTGGGTTGTGGGTTCAATCACATTCCCTAACTTTGAAGATTGCTCTCTTATTCAGAAATTAGGAATTGGATCCGCAATATTGAACAGCATGCATCTGATAATGTGAACAAGATACTGGTAGGAAACAAGGCTGATATGGATGAAAGTAAAAGGGTAAAAGCATTTTCTATTGCAAAGATTAACTCTCAATTTTTTGTCTTTTCATTGCTTGGCACCAAAAAATTACAGGTTCAAGAACTTTGAATGCAACGCTTTAAAGTTCATACTCAGGCTTCCAATGTAACGAAGTAGAAAGTTAGTTTTTAATATTTGACAGTTGATGTTATCCTTTGTTTACCTTGTATCTTTTTTATTTTGTCACAGGCTGTGCCCTACTTCTAAAGGTCAAGCTCCTTGCTGATGAATATTGGAATCAAATTCTTTGAAAAACTGTAAGTTAGAGAAATGCTTCAAGTTTTTAAAAGCCCTGCCAGGTGCGCACTCAGTGCCGCAGATCTGGTACCTTGCCTTGTAAAGGCGAAGTGCACACAAGGCGAGAGGCACAAAATAAGGCACACGCCTTATGTGAAGCCTAAGTCCCAAAGTCCTGGGTTTTTGGACTTTTTCATTATTTTGAAAAATATAATAATAATTAGTGTTTTTTTCTTGCCAAATTTCTGCTGTTTAGGAATTTTTTTTAATTAAAAAACCTACACTTTTTTCTTTCTTTCCTTTTGCGCTTTATTGCCTTGAGCTTGAAAAAGCACCGCTTAGTTCTCTGCATTTAACTAATGCAGAGTGCAAAGACAAACCTGAGTGTCGAGGAGGTTTTCTTTTCAATTGCCCAGGGACATTAAGCAAAGGCTCGCAAGACACTGATTCGAAGGCAGAGGTATTTATATGTTGTTTCGGTCCTGGATTGCTTTGAATGTTCTTTAGCCTTGTATGAAGAAATTGTTGTCACCAGTAAACCTTGAGACTATTGTAATCCAGCCTCAAAACAATCAAAAATAAACAAGCCAGAACGCAGCAGCCGGGATGGTCAAGCCGCCCAAAAGTCAGCTTGCTGTGGCTCGCGTAAAACGTTACAAGAAGATCCACCGATCGAAAGAGCGAAAAAAGATAAACCTCTTCATATTATGGTGGTGCCTTCTGGGAATGAAAAATAAAGCCTGGTGAGATTATGGTGGGCTGTTTCCTCTATCCCGGTCGTCGCTTCTGTGAATCATAATCAGTTTGTGTGTTGAATGCTTTCTTTTTGTTCCTCCTATTTTGGCAAAAGACAGTCTGATTTTCCTTTTTCTTCTTATTTTTTATATATCGAGGTTGGGATTTTAGGACTCTTCAATTATTTTACATGAGTTGGTGTAGATAGATAATCAATGGAGGATTATTACAAGCATGTTCTTCCTTGAGGAGCAAAGAAAGAATGTTGGTCTCTGACTCTCTGCATCTTTTGTTTTGTATGGGATTTAAGACCTTCTTCTTACTCCAAACTCTAATTGAAATTAATTGAATGTTAACTTTTGTGGTGAGCTCTGCAATTAATTTTGTTGGCTTGTTGACTATTTCACTAACTTTCGGCGATGGACAAATTTCACCTGCCTTCATGTAGTATTTTTTTTTTTTTTTTTTCAATTTCTTGAGTAACAGTCGACGTATGAAGTTGAACCTCCAGTTTTTAGAGAGTTTACTTAAGGAAAAAGTAAGTAAATGCCACCCCCATTTCTGTGCCGTGTCTATGTCATGTATTTGGCATAATATGTAGAAGATTAGATATTAAATAAATCATATGCGTAAGCACTAGTTTATAAATTTTTCTACATTAACTATCATACTCAATCCTCCATCTTATTTAATCGAAATAATTCTTCAAAAGTTTTTTTTTAAAAGAACATTTTAAAATTAAGGGTAGAAATAAACTTTTTGAAATGCTAGGGACATAATTGGCAATTTTTTTTGGCAATATAACCTATTTTGGCATTTTCCGGATTAGAACTGTAATTCAAGTTTATTGTATATTTGTACCATAATAACCTTTTCATTTCATATTGTTTTTTTAGTGACCTTGAAATTTATTATTTTATTATTTTTTTTTTATATTTTGGTCCTACTTTTAAGGGAAAACTAGATCGCAAACTACCCTGATTGTTTTTTATAAATTTTACTTTGAACTTTTCAAATTTATATTATTTATTCAATTGTAATTTTGCACCTCAAACTTTTAACTGTAAACATTCCCATAACTGATTGTAAGAATTACAACTCTTTATAATTGTAAAAATTAGTATTTGGACAATTGTTGAGGTGAACAAAGCAACAATATGGCGTCTATACGGATTCTCATTTTTTGATAATAAAAAAGTTCGGAGGTGCAGCGGTTTTCGCAATCCTCAAGTTTAATAGCCTAATTTTGTGATTTAAATTCGAGGGGTTATTTTTACAAACAATATCATAAGTTCAGAGATGCATTCCCTCACACTAAAAAGTATTTAAGACTCGATTCCATCAACGTCAAAAATATTTGAAGTAGCTTGAAAACAACTTTCCTCTAAGAACTTCAAGTATTTTAAATAATGAACAATTCTAGGAACTATAATAGGGTAATTTGAAAGATAAGGAGAAACAAGAATTTATTATGGAAGTTGAAATATTAAAACGAAACAGAAAATCCAGTCTTCTCATCATAATTGATGGGATTTTCCCCTTTTGTTCATGCTTTTAACTTTTATCCCGAACAACTCTCAACAGTTACAGAACTAAAATGGGATTTAAAAATCTGAAATAGAATGACCAAAAGGCTTCAAGAACTACAATTACAAAGACTAGAAATACCATTTTTTACCTTCATTTTCTCCATACATCGTCTAAACGAAAAATTATCTCCAAAGCATAACCAAGAATGGGTCTCAAACCAACATATGACAAGGTATGAAACCTTATTTTGGTCTGAAAACAAGGAAGCATACAAAATGCACCAACCTTATCATGGAGTCTTCCTTTAATTCGACAGTTATATTTTGCAAAATTTAAGAAGAGATCTAAGTTTTCTCATCAGCAACA
>NC_052354.1:26191789-26248018 GCF_009727055.1 Benincasa hispida
AAAAAAGGTAGAGAAGATTCTCCGTCTTAGTGTTTTCTGTGCTCCTTCGTCAATGTCGACCTGATAATGTTTTATCTCCGGACGTGTTTGTTTGTTGGTTGGGTGTTGTGTGGGTTGTTTGTGGTTGGTTGTTTTTTGTTGTTTTTGTGGGCGCAGGTCACTTTCGAGAAATACTTAAGGTTCGTTGTAAGTTGGCCTGGAGTCAGAGATAAGTTAGTAATGATAGGGACAGGTGGTATATTTTTGGTGGTAGTGACTTGTTGTAGCTTGGTTGCTAGGGTGGCTCCTTGAGTAGTCTTTGCTGGGTTCATATGGAGGCTTGCCGGAGTTCTCTTCTTTGTCTGTATATACAGTACTGGTTGGTGTTGGGTTTTTGGGAGAGTCCTGGGGTCCATAGGAGTAGTTTGCCGTTGTGCCTGTGTGTTTCTGATAAAGGGGTTTCTTTGCATTTGTCTATACATGCGGCTTAGAGATGTTCGAGTTCGGGTTTGGAATGTCGTGGCAGGTTTGCCAGGGGCGGAGATTTGCATTTTGGTGGGTGTCTCTGGCTTTGCCGGCGCTTGGTTAATGCTTTATGACTCAGATATCATGTCAAGATTGCCCAGTTCTTGCGGGTGGGGGTAGGGACTTGGGGGCAAGGTTCGGGGTTGATAGACAGTGATCTATGCCAGGTAGGTCTTTCCTTTGGTCTTTCAAGACGAAGGGTATGAACGTCTTGGGGGATTTTCTTTCTTCGGGTGGAGTTTCAAGTGTTTTTCTATCGGGAGTGGGCCGGGTATTGAGCGTGTGTTTGGTGTTCGGAGGTGTTGGTGTCGGTGCTCTCTCTCATTCAAGGTTAGGTTATGTGTGCGTGAGATCATTTTCTCTAACGTGGCCGGCATTATGTGGGTTGGGGCTTTGTGGATTATTTGGCCGGTGATTACTTAGCGGGGTGGAGGTTGTAGATCTGAGTAATGTTCTGAGGATCATTTGTGCTCCTCGAAGTTGGGCATGGTTGATGGTTGTGTTTTGGTGGTTGGGGGTTTTGTGTTTACTTTATTGGTGTTTTCTAATTGTGAGGAACTGGCAGTCTGCCAGATGACTCTGGGTATCGTTCGGATATATCATGTTTGCTTATTTGGACATATTCTCATCTGGGTGTAATGTCAATGCAGAGTGCCCTATGCCAGTCTCCCTAGACTTTGTCATCGAGTTCTCTGGTGTTCGTTACTTATCTTTTTTGTTTGTTGGGCCCTTAAGCGGTGAGGTTGCGTAGAATTCACAGCTTTCATCACTTCCCTGCATCGTGCTTTCCGCAGGTCAAGTTCAGTGCGGGGCTCCGTTTCAGCGCAATGAAATTATGGGTGGCAGAGTCGACCATAGTGTTTCTTGGCCGATCTTTGGTTGACCCCAAGTGGGCACATGGGACATGGAGTCCTTTCTCTAGTGGCTCCGTCGGCTTTCGCAGGTTTTTTCTGGGAGCGGCAGATAAGAATTGCGAATGCCCGCCATCCTGGGATTCTCAAATTTTTCAGCTGGCTCGATTACCGTCTCCTCTAGTTCAGCCTTGTCTTTGGAGGTAGAGGCTAATGTGGCTTGAAAAGCATTGAACAGTGGTTCGATGGTGGACATTTGCTTTCTGCCCTTTTAGGTGGTGCTCTCTTATATTATGGAGAATCAAGTATATTCTAGTGGTGTTCGATTGGTAATTGTTATGTTTGTTGCAGTGAGCCCCGCCAGTTGTTTCACTGATCTCGGTTGTGGATGATTTACGGTCCCCCTCCTGTGTTCTGTCTCTTCGTTACCCTGGAGGTGTGTCGTGGGAGGTTGGATCTTGATTTGTTTCTTTGTGGTTCCTGTTTGCGCCATTTTGAGGAGAGTTGACTGTTGTTCCTCACATTTTGTGGAGTTCAGTGTCTTTAGTTGTGGCGTTTAATAGCTGTGGTCAGGTTTGCCTTGGTTTGCTATAGGCAATGTAGAGGCAGATTCTGTATCTCTATTTCATATAGTTTTTGCTTTCGCCCACGGTTTTCTAGCGTTTCAACAAAGCAAAAGACCTTTGTCTTTCTCAGACATATCTCCGTATGTCCAACATGAGTCCTGCAAACTGTTTTTATGTAGGTTTGGTTTTTATTGGCCCGCTGTAGTGTTACTCTTTGGTTTTGTCCTTGCTACTTCTTGGGATTTTCGGTCGAGGGGTGCGCCTCGCATTATCTCTGACAATTTTGGGCAGTGGAAGAACTTGGAGCTTTGTATTAGTTCTTGTTGGTTCAATCTATTTTACGTTGGTGCTTTGTGCGAGTTTGTGGGTGTTGGTCTTGGTCTCTTGGTGTCTGTTATAGTGTTCTCTTGTGTATATTTGTTGTATGCTGTTACTATAAGTTTTGTCTGGATTCTTTGCAGGTTCCGTATTGTATTGGTGCTCTTTAGTTTGTGTATCTTTGTACTCTGTCAGTTACTTTTGGTGATTTCGCTTTCTGAAATATTTGCTCTCTCGAATTGTTTGGTCGTAGGATGTATTATAATGTTTGTTCCAGGTGTCTTTTTTTGCTTGTGGCTCTGCTATGGGCGGGCCTGTTTGGGTGGTTGGTTTGGTTTTTGGTTTGGTTTTGGTTGTTTGTTTTGTTGGTTGGTTGTTTATTTGAGTCTTCAGGCGATGATAGGGTTCTCTGGTGTTTGGGATTTGTGTGGTTTATTCTACTTACTTTGTCCATTGCTTTCCTCGGCCAGTTATTGGGGTCTTTGGTTTTCTGTACCTTTGGGCTCGATGGTTTTGTATGATTTTGCAGACGCCTGTTGTTTTGTTGCTCTCTACGGGAGCCGCTATCTCTTTGGTGGCTCTGTATCGTACTTTGTTTTTGGGTTGGTTTTAGTGTTTGGGTGGTTTTTTTTTTTGCGTGGTTGCTTTGACTTATGGGTTTTTTTCAAGGGCGCGAGGGGAGCGTCTGGGAAAGGTTGCTTTCAAGCGAGATATGTGGTTATCTCATCTGAGAGATTTGCTTTTTGGAGTCGGTTTTGTTGGCTAAGCTCTCTTCGAGCACTGCTTCTTCTATGTTGGGCAATCATTGTAGCCGCGGATGGGCTATCGCCACCGTTCAAGTTGTTGGGAGCTGCCGGATGGTTCGCGTGTGTCCTTGTTTTTGGTCTCGTGGGTCCGGCTACCATTCTTATCATCAATTCTCGGTCGAGGACAATCGTCTAGTGTCGGCCCACTAGGCGTTTGTTGTGGGGCATCAATTCCATCGGCTTTCTCAGCAACTTCGGTTGTTAGTCCGAGTCTCTAGGTGTATAACGGGATATTATTCGGTTTGGGTGACTTCTCTTCTCGGTGGAGGATGAATTTGCTCTTCCATCCTACTTCAACTACTTTTATCCACGGGATTGGGACGTTTTGGAGTGTTCTTTCGTCGCTGACTTGGATGAATCGAGCTGTTTGCTTTTCTCCTCTGTGAGCCAACTGGCGCTTCGTGATAGCACACGTGGTCACAAGTCGCGGGTGCTGTGTTTCTGGAAGGCTTCGTCTTAGGGAGATTTTGTTTTGGCGACACGCTGTTGTGTTTCTGTGCTACTGGTGAGAGCTATATGCCATGCCAAGCGGGGCGAAATACGGTCGGTCCTTGGTGGTACTTCTCGATGTTTGCGCGCTAATCGCTCCACCCCGATTGGTTTATGTGTATGGAAGCGGTTTAGAAGGAAGCTCGGTAGTTTGTGAGAAAAGGTTTGTTGTTAAGCATGTTTTTTTGTTGTAGTTGTGTGGTGGAATAAAGAAATGAATAGATTTTGTGGAGTAGGGTTGGGTTTGTTTGGCTATGAAAGCAATTAAGCGAGAGCGAGGGACGGAATCTGGGAGTGCGTGTGAGTAGAGTACTACGTTGGGTGGGCCGATGGTGGAAAGTTGAGGGATTGGAGTGCCTATCCCCCGCAGTATTATGGGGCGATTCCGAGGCAATATATGCCAGCTGGGCCGTTGTGGGGCTTGGGCGAGTATGCAAAAGGGGTCGAGTGGTTGAGGTGTAGAATGGAAAATTAAGAATGTATTATCTCATCTAAGTTTTTCTAATTTTACAATATCAAGATTATGTAATATGTTATGTTCTTAAGATAGGGTGTTATTTGATTTCGTGGGTTGCATGCTGGTGTGTCCGAGGGGAACAGGCTGGACTAAGCATGACCGTGTAGAACACCTGGCATGAAGGCACGTTGATTTAATAGTAATTTCACTTTTACGGGGTTTGGTCATCTCTTGGTAAAAGTTATCAGGTTTGGTTTGGTTTAGGAGAGAGTAAATTCCTTGTAGAACGTGTTTAGCAGCTACTTAAATCAAACCTAAATTTGTTGGGCGTTGTCAGAGACATATTAATTCGCGCGCGGAAACTGGTGATTGGTCAATTTTATAGCCAATTTTATATATTCGGATGGAAATCCAAATCTAATATATACTTTAATTTCCATCTGAGGACGGTCTGAAGGTTTCAAAAGAATTTATATTACCTGTTTTTCCAGGTATCAACAACAACATTTACAAAACTTTACCGATCTTCAGCTGGGTCAATTTTCTGCAAAGGCTATATATTATGGTCTCTTGAAGTTTGGGATGGGTTTAATTGGCTCTCAGAACTTTCCAAAGTCTTTTGTGAATCCTAAGTTTCACCACCATAAAAAAGGGAGAGAGGGGTACTAATTTAACCCAAAATCAAAATGGTGGTTGAATTTCTACCTCGGTCCATAATTTTATAGGTGGGTGGAGTAAATTAAGTCTTTACTCCTCAGGATATTTTTTTTTGGCTCTTAAGATTCGTGCAATAGATTCGGTCAGTTTGTGGCGGTTAGAGGTGGCGTATCAGCTGCGTGGGATACGGTGGGATAGGGGATAGGGGGTGGAAGCGGGGTATTTTGTTTTTTTCTTCTCTTTTTTTTTTGTTGGTTTTTCTATTATCATTTAATTTTTTTTTGTTTTTAGGCTTTAGCGGGCTGGTTGCTTTTTTTTGGTTGGGATGGGTCGTGGTGCATAAGGAGGGGTTTGCAAGAGTGGGATTTTTTATGTTGTTGTATGTGTGTGATATGAGTTAGTATCTATATGAGGTGTGCGTTGGGTTTCTCGCTCAGCAGCTCAAGGGGTTAACGGAAGGCAAAACCATATCTTCAAACGACAAATCGCAACGCATGTCAAAATGAAATGCCATATGTCTTGGAACAGACTGACCAAATTGAGCACGATCCAACGTTCAAACTTCAGTAATCGACCAATTTTGTAAAAGTTGTCACGAAAAACGAATTGCTTTTTCCCCTCTTTCAAACTCTCATTTAATTTTGAAAAAAAATCTCAACTCTTTTATTTTTTTTTTCAAAATTTTTAAAAGATAAAATAAATTATTTTATCACAATATCTCCAAAATCTCCAAAAGATCTATTAAATTTATAAAATCAATTAACTTTGCAAATTATCTATTTAAGACTTCAAAAACCAAATTAAGGCATAAAATCCATCAATTTTGATACAAATTAAATCCTTCCAAATATTTAAATCAATTAAACCACATGAAATTAATTATCTCTTTATATTTTTTTTTAAGTTGGCCCTAAAATCTAAAATCTAAGGAAAACAAAATTTAATATTTTCAAGATAATCAGTTTTGAATATCTAATTCAATTAAATTCAATTTAATCAATAAAAGTTTTTCAATTATTTCAATTTAACTCAATTTTCCAAATGAAAGGGAAATTTTAAACTCAATGATTTTAGATAATTAACTTAATTTTTTTGAAATTCGGGATGTTACACAAACACAGACATATGAAATCCACAGATTATATTGAATCCCACAAATATATAAATTTTAGACATTCTATCTTAACTCAGCGTCCAACAATCCCATAAATTTTTAACTTTCAACTTTATGTAATTTTTGTAAGTTATTATTTTTTGAAGGAGATAAAGAATAACACACATAGGGAAGATTGTAAAGAACTTATGGGTAAATTCATTTTTTTATCATCAGAGATGGAAGTACTCATATTTTATTGGTTAAAAAGGAAAAAAAAAATTCACATATTTTGGTTTGTTCTTCTTGCAGTTAATTAATGAAAAAGGAAATAAATAAATAAATTAGAAAACAAACTAACAAAGTAGTAATCGAGTGTAGCCGAGTGTAAGATTAGAATCAGTGAGCTCATTTCGTTAAAAGAAAAAGCGCTTTTCGTATACACGCGTCTCACCGCAGTCGATCCGGTCCCATCGGCCATCTCCGCGCGAAATTCATAGTATCTGTTTTCATTTCTTCTCTCTCTCTCTTCCCTCTCTCCGTTCGATGTCGCCGACGACTTCCTAAGCTTCTTAAAGGTAATCTCTTCTCTTTTCTTCTCTCTGTGTTTGATCTTTTGAACGGAGGTATCGTTTGATTTCATAGAGTCATTGTTTGTTTGTGTCCCTCCCTTTTTCTTCTTGTCGCAGAAGGAGAAATCAATTTCGTTCAAAGAATACTGGAAACCGATGGCTGCACCACCGGCAAGGGCTCGTGCTGATTAACGATTACCTCATTAAGCTTTGCTTTATTGGCGATAAGCGGTATTTTCCCCAACCCTTGGTTTTTTTGTTGTTTTGAGTTCTGAATTCTTGTGTTTGATTTGCTTATTGGAAATGGGAGGTGCTTTAAGAGATCTGATGGCTGGGTTATGTGTAGTGTGGCGTGGGATTTGGGATTTGGGATTTGTTTTCATCAATGTGATTTCGAGGTTCCTTGTTTTAGTGGAGTAATTTTTGTTGTATGTTTTCGGTTTGTGTTGGACTTTGGTTTGGGCCTTTGATTCGAAAATGGTCGATTCGTGTCGATCTCTCCATTTAGTTGGGACCCTTTTTTGGGCTCAAGTTTGGCATTCCTCGGCTTGTTATCTTTTACATTTCGATCTCTGTGGAAATGCGCCTTGCTTTTGTGTGCAAACAGACGTTGTATACCTGTAAAAAGGGGTTGTGATCTTTTGACGGCCAATAGAGAAAAAATAACCTTTTTCTGTTTCGAGAAGATTATTTTGAATATTGAGTTTTATGCTTAAATGTCTGTTGGAATCGAGGTGAAATTTTCCTGTTAATTGACTGATGTTGCTGTTTGTGGCTCCGCATATATGCTTAGTAGATAAGTTGTAGGTGTAACGTTTGGTCTTTCTGCCTCTGGTTGATTTAAGTTCTTTCATTAAAGAATAGTAAGTTTATTTATGGGAATCTCATGCAAATTTTGTGATAGATTTGTGAGCCTTTCCATTTCGCATATCAATAGTCTCCACGTAAGCTTTCTTCATTTCCGATTATTTTGCAGGTGTGGGAAAGAGTTGTTCTGCTTCTGCGTTGTTTCTGATGGTTCTTTCACAACCAGTTTTATCACCACAATTGGGTTTGTAGCCTGTGTACCTTGAAGGTTGCATGTTTGAAACGTGTAAGTATTGAACAATTCTAAAACATTCAAAAGGTTTTGTAATGGTCCATAGACTCATAGTTGGGACTATTAACTTGAAATGAGTTACTAGGGTGGTTTGGCAATCAGTTTTATCAGATAGCTGGTATGATTTTTTCATATTACTGGTTAATCGTGTGTATGATATTAATCGAGATCTGCACAAAGAAATCTATAAGTTTTCTAAGTACAAGTGTTGGGAAGCATCTCTTTAATAGCCAGATAATAATGCATCTTGTGGCAGTAATTGATTTTAAGATACGAACCATTGGCGCTCGATGGGAAGAGAATCAAATTGCAAATCTGGGATAACAGCTGGTCAAGGAGCGTTTCCGGACATATCAAACAGGTACTATCTGATATTATAAGATTTCTCCCTAGATATTGTTCCGACAGAGTGCTGCCCTTCTGAAAGAGGGGCATTTAAAGTTGTATATCAAACTTTTGTATTACTTCAATGTAGAGGAGGAGATCAGGGGTGATGATGACCTTCTTAAATGTAATTGAGGTGTCTTCTCCAAAATTTTCTGTGACCATTTAATCTCGTCTATTTTAGCCCGTTGGAATCTGTTTTGGACTCTTGAAGGTGAAAGCCTAGAAATTTTTAAAAGTAGTTCGATTCATTTAGGTATTTAGCTTATTTCAATGTTTATTTTGACTATTAAACATTTCAATTTAGTAATCAAATAAAGAATCTATCCTTGTCCTTGTTGTTGTTAGGTTGTTTTCGTTCTTTTCTTTCTTTTCTTTTCTAACATAGTGGTTTCTTTGTTTCTTAAGTGTCTTTGAATAAGTATCAAAGTCGATTAAGAATACGTGCTTCTTTTTTTTTTTTTTTCCTTTATTTTTTCTTTTAATTATTCCTTTTAATAGGAAAACGAGATGAGATGAGAATAACGTTTTTTATGAAGTGCTTTCTAATTTTTGTGCATGGTGGAAGTGAAGTAACTCCGCCTGTTCTAACTCCCTTAAACTAATTTTTATTCCAATGATATTGAAGTGAAAAGATTTGCGTGCTGTAACTTTGATGATTATAGTTTGAATAATCGTGTAATTTTGTTTATTGATTCTGTAGCTTATATCGAGGAGCCATGGGATTTTGTTTTGTGTCTATGATTGTCACTGACGAGTTCATCTTTCAACAGTGAGTTATTTTATTGCCTATCTATGATGAATTGTTTATGTTGCAATTGCCACACTTTATAATATTAAATCTTTGACCCTTGACGGGCTCGTGATTCATTCTGCCAACCGTCATTTTCAAGATTTTTCTAACTTGTGCAAATTAGTTTTATAGGCATCAATTTTCGTCAAGTGTGGTAAGTTCTACTGTTTTTTAGCTGGGGTATAATGTGGGTTGCTATTTTTGTGCCTTGATGTCAAATTAACCTATAGTTTAAGAAGAATGACTCTTTGATTGTAAAATATCCAATCACCAATTGGATCAAATGATTGGGCTGAACGCAACCACAACTGACCATCTATTCTCGCAAAACCGAACCAACCAAGCCGACTAATATAATATGTTATATTTTTTAGGTGTACGAAACTGTCTGATTGAGACATATTTCAACGTTCAAAACCAGAGTTTGGTCATAGCTTGCTTCATGATTTTTATGACAAAAAACATTTTCTTAAAAAAATTGCAAAGTTCGGTAAACAAAATCGCTTTTAGTAAAATCTGATTGCTTTAATTTCTTTTAAAGTAAAATCCGTCATAAGGTCTCGATAAAGGTTAAATACTAAGGGTGATTGAGAGCAAGGGAGCCTTTTCAAATGCGTTTTTGAGAGGTTGGATTTTGGGTGTTCGTAGAATCACCTTAAGATGAGTGACTCAAGGACAAAACTTGGGATTGAATTCTAGCGTCTAGGAAAATGATCAAGACAAACCAAGTCATTTTTCTAATTCGGATGTCAGAGCTCGGGTGGAGATTTAAGTTTATTATCATAAGTGTTGAAAGGAAAAGTCTTTTTTTAGAGAAAAGAATTGTTAATACTGAAAGGTAGGTGTCAAAGCTCTTGCACGACTTTCATTGTTGGTTTGGATAGTCTTGGGATGTTGTTTTTTGGTGGGTGTCTGGGTTCAATCACATTCCGCTAACTTTGAAGTATTGCTTCTTGCTTATGCTAGGATAATAGGAATGGATGGCCGGCACATATTGAACAGATGCATCTGAATAATGTGAATCAAGAATACTTGGTAGGTAAACAAGGCTGATTATGGAGTGAAAGTAATGGGTAATGTCATTTTCTATTGCAAAGATACTCTCAATTTTTTGTCTTTTTTCATTGCTTTGAGCCACCAAAAATTTAACATGGTTCAGATACTTTGAATGCAACACGCTTAAGTTCATACTCAGAGGCTCTTCAATGTACGAAGTAGAGAGTTGTTTTGTGAATATTTGACAGTTGATGTTATCCTTTGTGTTACTTCTTGTTATCTTTTTTATTTTTGCCACGGACTGTGGGTCTTCTACTTAAAGGTCAAGTTCTGTGCTGATTTGAATATTGGACAAATTCTTTTGAACACTGTAAGTTAGGTAAATGCCTTTTCAGTTTTTAAGAAGCCCTGCCTAGGTGCCGCACTCTAGTGTCCGGCTATGATCTGGTACCGTTTTTGTTTTTTCTTGTAAAGGGCGAATGCACACAAGGCGAGATGGGCACAAAATAAGGCACACTTATGGACGCCTTATGTGTATTATGCTATTCTTCTATACTATATCATCGGTGAAGGTAAAAGTATGATGTTATGTATTTGTCTTGTTCCTACCATATAGGTGTTGTGGCTCTATTTGTGCCTCTTCGGGTCCTTGTGCACGTGTCTGTCCTTACAAGGCAAGGTTACTAGATCTTTGCTGCATAGCGCGACGCGTGGCAGGTTGCTTTGAATATAATCTTGAGGAGTAATTTGTCTGGAGTACTTTAGAGCAGTTTCAATAGATGTTGAGTTCCATATTCGGATTTTCAGGCTAGAGAGCTTGACGCTGGTTTAGTATAGTTTTATTGGTTGGTTTTTTTTCTCTCTCACAGTGCTTGTTTACAAAATATATTTAAATTGAAATGAGTGTACTTAAGGTAAAGGTAACAAAGGATTAGACTATCAGATCTGTTCAGTGTATTTATATACTAATCTTTCTACTGGGTCTGTTACATTGATATCTCTGTAGTATGTATATCTTGTTAAAGCGGTGCATTCAAAGTTCTTGACTGTAATTTTTTGGTTGCCATAAGCAATTGAAAAGTACAAAAATTGAGAGTAAATCTTTGCAATAGAAATGGCTTAGGCATCTTTGTGGTACTGTTCATCTCGAGTTGAATCTGCCTTGTTTCCTAGTTCCGGTAGTATTTTTTGTTTTCTGGACATTGGGATCGAGTGCATGCTGTTCAAATTATTGCGTGATCTCAATTCCTAATGTCTTTGAATAAGAGAGCAATTCTCTTTGCTTGAGAGTTAGGGAATGTGTGATGTTGAACCCACAACTCAAAAACATCGCCCAATTTGATATGGCAACCAAGAGGAGTGTTAGTCGGCGAGCTTGACCTACCTTTCAGTTAAACCAATTTTTTCTCTTAATATAAAGTTTTTTATATATGACACTTGAATAAATTAATTATTTCCTACCGTAGTCTTCTTGATTGCGATTCGGGAATACTTGTTTGTTTGATCATTTTCCTAAGGGATGTAATGTTCAATCGTCTCGAAGTTTTGTTTGGTCACTACATCTTAAGGTGATTTTGCGGAGGATATATATCTCAATATTGGAGACTGGGAAAAGTGGTATTGATTAGGGGATCCTTGTATTGCACTTTAGTATTGACCTTTGGGACGGTTTGATGTATTTCCTTTTAAAATAATTAAAGCAATCAGATTTGGTAGGCTAAAGGGGCGATTGGTTTGTATCCGTATCTTTTTTTGCTATATTTTTATAGGATAAGTGTTTTTTGTCATTAAAAGGGATGCATGAGAGCTATGCCAAACACTCTTGGTTTTGAAGTTGAACAATATGTCTCAATCAGATCAGTTTGCTAAACATAAATATAAACTTTATAGTCGGTTGTTAGTTCGGTTTTTGGTAGATGGCAGTTTTGTGGTTTGGGTTCAGCCCAATTTGATCCATTTGGTGATTGGTGATTTTACACAAAGAGTCATTTTCTTAAAGAGGTTTAAATTTGACATCAAAGGAAAAATAGCAACCACTTTATACCCCAGCTAAAAACAGTTAGAACTTACACACTGACGAAAATTGATGCCTATAAAACTAATTTGACAAGTTAGAAAAAATCTTGAATGAAACGGTTGGTTCAGGAGTATGAATTCACGAGCCGGGCAGGTCAAATAGATTTTTAATTTATAAAGTGGGCAATTGCAAATCGGATATGGCTATCATGAGATTAGTTTTCAATTATATATATACTCAGTTTGAGAAGATGACGCGTTTCTTCGCGGAGGTGGACATCTATTGTACGAGGACAAATTCCCATGGCTGCCTCGATAGGTAGGTTTCTACAGAGGGAGTCATTAAACAAAATTACACCGATTATTCAAAACAATAATATCATCAAAGTTACAGACACGCAAATCTTTTCAACTTCAAATTATCATTGGAAAGGAAATATTGATTGGAGTTGTAGAGGGAGTTGAAAGCAATGTGGATGTTACTTCTGACTTTCCTTACGAGAGGATTCGAATATTTGTGGATAGCACTTTTTCATAAATTGGAGACGTTTATTTTTTTCAGGGATCTGGCTTTCGTTTTCGCGGTATAAATTAGGATTTTTTATAATAGAAGGAATATAGGAGTAATAAGGAAAAAAAGAGGAGAAATTTAGTTTTATAGCGTTAGGTCTGGAAGGATTCGACTTTTGATATCTTTTATTTCAATGTATCACGTTTAAGAAAACAAGAAACCACTAATGTGTTAAAAAGAAAGAGAGAGAAAAAGAACGACCTAACAAATAAAAGGGAGGTTCGAATGATAATGATTTCTTTGAGTTATCTATATATTTTTATAATTGTTTTTTAGAGTGTCGAAATGGTATTATATCTCCATTGAAATATAGTAGGAATATCCTTAAATGATTCTGGAGAGGCTAGGTTTAATATAGGATTTCTAGCTTTCGACGCTTCTAATTGATGTCTAAATTGCGGTTTTCCTCGTAACTGTGGCTAAGATATGACGAGATTAAATGGTCACAGAAAATGGTGTGAATGGAGCGAGGCCTTAATTTACATGGTAGGAAGGTCATTTAATCACTCCCTGAGGGGCTTTCTCTTCTACGATGTGAAGTAATATGTAATGGTGGAATTCATACAATTAAATGCCCTCTCTCTTCAGAAAGGGAGCATTTCTGTCCTGGAACATTATTATCTAATGTATAGAAGGAAGATACGTATTAATATTATCTAGATAGTAATCTGTTTGGTTGATTTGTCTGGTGAACGCTCCTGAACCTATGTCTGTAACCCAGAGTGGGTTGGCAATTTGATTTGTCTTCCGCATTCGGAGCTCTCAATGGTTGCGTTATCGTTTAAAAGGGTTCAATACTCTTTGAACTTACAAGTATGTATATTGTTTTAGTCGGGTGGCTTATTAAAGATGATGGCTTTCGAGACTAGCTCTTGTGACTTTAGAATATTACGTTTATTATGAATTGGTTCTGGTGTGCATAGTCGTTTAATATCTATTGTTACACATGATTACCAGTA
This sequence comes from Benincasa hispida, assembly GCF_009727055.1. Taxonomy (NCBI): domain Eukaryota; kingdom Viridiplantae; phylum Streptophyta; class Magnoliopsida; order Cucurbitales; family Cucurbitaceae; genus Benincasa; species Benincasa hispida. The sequence continues at coordinate 26,204,921 of NC_052354.1, forward strand.
TAGTGAAAAAAAGTCTATACGCATGCTATCGTGATAACTCTGTTTGTTTCCATAACTTACTCCTAAGTTATACTCTTATTTCAGTTAGATGGTATGGGCCCAACTATGATCTATGACGCATTACAATATATATACCTTTGAGATGTTGATATTGATTCAATTACTGGTTTATATTACTGTTTCTATCTATTGGCATTCTTCTTCAGGTATGTGGTATTTCTAGCGAGGCTCAAACCCTAAATTGTGGTGAGATGAAATTAAGCGGTGTTTGTGTAAAGAACCATCAGAAAAACGCAGAAGCAGACAACTCCCTTTCCCACAACCTGCGAAATTATAATCTGTATATATAATAAGATTAGAGCTTTACGGGGAGACTATTGGTATGTTCGAAGGATTTGGAAATGTGGTCTCACAATCTTATTCAACGCATTAATTTGCATGAGTATTTTCTCGCTATTAATTAATCTGGACTATTCTTTAATAAAGACTTATAAGGCTAACTGCGAGCAGAATGACAGAATCGTACACCTACAAATCTTATCATATTTACTAAGCGGATGAGCGGAGCCACAACATGCTAACATGGTCAAGGTCTAATTTAACAGGAAATTCTGTTCACCTCGGAGTTTCTTTAACATGACTATGGTTTTGAAGCATGTGTGAGAAACGTCAATATGTCATAATTATTTGTGCTTTTCGAACTCAGATAAAGGTTAGGCTTTCTTCTCTTTATTGGTGCCGTTCATTATAGATATTAATGCCCCTTGTTTACCAAGGGTTATTTCAACGTTGTGCACTCACTAAGAGGAAAGGGCGCATTCCACAGAATTGAGTATGAAATGGGAAATAGATTAACATGCCTGTATGAATGCCAAACTTTTGAGCCAAAAAAAGGGTCCCAAACTGGATAGTTATTGGAGAGATCGACAACGGATAGGACCATTTTGTCGAATTAAGTAAGGCCCAAACCAATGCGAGGAACACGAAGAGGGGGTAAAAGCTCATACAACATTATATATATAGTCTTCCCACTTAAAACAAGTGAACCTGTTCGTATATATGGTCACATTTGATGAAAACATGATCCTATTTTTAATGCGCTAGATGCCTCGACTGCTTGACACTAATCATAACTCATCCATCAAGTATCTTCTTAGATATTAGGTTCACCTCCCAGGTTTCTCAATAAGGCTAATTTATATACACGTAGTAGATCAGGGAATGTTCAATTATACAGGGACTGAGAAAACCTATGGGTTGTGGGAAGATACTGTGCTTATCGCCATAATGTCTCTGGAGAGCTGGATAGTGTATGGTAAATCGTAAATCAGCACGAGCCTTGCCGGTGGTGCAGCCATCCGGTTTCCAGTAATCTTGAAACGAAATTTGATTTCCCTTCTGCGACCAAGAAGAAAAAGGGAGGGACAACCAACAAACAATGGACTCTATGAAATCAAACGAATACCTCGTCAAAAGATCAAGGACACTAGAGAGTAAGAAAAGGAGAGTAGTGAGTTTACTCTGTATCGGTCGAAGCTCTGTGGGAGTTTAGAGGTTCGCGAGCTGGATATTTCGATGACGGGAGGGGAGGAGTGGAAGAGAGAGAGAGAGAGAAATGATAACAGGGAGTTATGCATTGAATTTTTCTTGCGCGTGGATGATTGTTGTGGGCCTGATTGGGGAACCTGGAATGGACTGGCTGGGGTTGGAGGGGGGGGGGTGACGCTTTGGTATAGGAGGGCGGGAAAAGATTCGCTTTTTCTTTTAGACGAAATGACTCACTGATTTTAAGTCTTCACTCTCGCTATCTACTTGCTGTATTTGGACTTACTTTTTGGTGAGGGTGGGTTGTTTTGTTGTTCTAATTGTTTTTAGTTTATTTCCGTTTTCATTTATGAGTTAATCTGTCCAAGGAGAGAAACAAATTCAAATATTTGGGGAAATTTTTTTTTTTTTTTCCTTGGGTGTTTTTTTATACCAATAAAATATGAGTACTTCCATCTCTTTGATGGATGTTAAAAAATGAAGTTTTAGCGCGCATAAGTTCTTTTATCAATTCTTTTCGCTTGTGTTGTGTTTATGCTTTGATCTCCTTCAAAAAAATAATAACTTACAAAAATTTTTATCATTAATTTGATTAGTGTTTGAGAAGTTTAAAATTTATGGGGATTGTTTGGTTTACGCTTGAGGTGGGAGGGATGATAGATTATTTGTCTAAAATTATATTAGTGGTGTTGGGATTCGGATTTTATGAGTCTGTGGATTCATTATGTCTTGTTGTTGTTTGTGTAACATCCCGAATTGTTCAATAATATAAATTATGAGATTAGATTATCTAAAATCATGGAGTATTAAATGTTCCTCGTTTTCATTGGAGAAAGTTGGAAGGTTAAAGGTAAAGAATTGGAAAATATTCTTTTGATTAAAGTGATTTAATTGATTAGTATGTATTGCAATTACTGAATTATCTTTTTGGATATAGAGTATTAATGTTTGTGTTTCCGCTTAGATTTTTGGGATTGTTAGGGCCAACTTGGAAAAAAAAAATAATTAGAAGGGAGTATAATAATTTCGAGGGTGGTAATGGTGATTTAATATTTTGGAAGGATTTAATTTGTTTCAGGTTAATTTGATTGGTTGTGATTTATGCGCTGGGTAATTTTTGGTTGTGTGAAGTCTAGATATTTTAAGGAGGAGATTGTGGTGGTTCGGAAATTGTTGAGGGTATTGAGTTGTAGAATATGTTTATATGGAGGAATCTTTGTGGAGATTGTTTGAGAGATGGTGTTGGGTATAAATGATATATTTTATTTTTTATCTTTTTAAAAATATTTGAAAATAAATTAAATATAAAAGAGTTTGATGATTTTTTTTCAGAAGGTGGAAATGATAGTGAATAGAAGTTTGAGGGGGAAAGAAGCATTCCGTGGGCAAGTGAGCAACTTTTACTATATAAAATTGTCGTTTTACTGAGTTTGAACGTTGGATCGTGCTCAATGTTTTGTGAGATGCTGTTGCGAGGAGTGACGATATGTGCATATTGGGTGGAGGTATTGAATGTTTGGATGGGTTTCGTTGGTTTGAAGATTAGGGGTTGTTGCGTAATGTTGCTGGCTAGAGGGATTAATCATGGGGCTGTGAATATATCTGGAGAAATTGCTCTGGGCCCCGTTCCCCTGGTCCACTCGGTTGTCATGGGGAACGCGTTCCTTTAATGCTCAAGACCCTCGCTTATGTGGTCCTGGTTTTGAATGCCGTCTAGCGCTAAACAATTTTATGTTGTCCCGCATACGGAGCAATACCGTCTTGCGCTATCTTTAGTGGTGAATGCTTGGCGGTGCACGAGCTGATGCGCATCGATTTGGTGAATCCGCCTATTGCTTCGATCTTTTGCCGAAAGTCTTGAAATATGAATTTGTGGTAAGACGGTTAGTTTTCCCTTATATTTGTGGGAGGTGGAAAGGGTTCTACCCGTGTGATTTGTGGGTTAGAGATTGATACCTCTCTCTTGTGTGTGGTGGGTGAATACTTGTAGTTTTCAAGATTTGGTAAGTTGTTGTAGCCATTAACCATGGGCTAAGTCTAGATGACCATTTTGTTTAGGTGGTGCTCAGAAAAATTGGTGAAGATCGGTAAGTTGGTTTTGTTATAGTTGTGGGGTGTGTGGGGTGATGTGTTATTCTTGTGGTTATTGAGGGGAGTAAGTAAGTGTGGGAAAATTAAGTTTATGTGGGTATTTTTTGGATGGGTTAATTTCTGATTATAGAGGTGGTCTAAGTTATGGGTCAATGTTTTGGAAGTTTTGTTCTGGGACCAAGGCTACTCAAGCTTTAGGTTGGATTTTTAAGTGGAGAGAAGTTATTAAAGGTAGGATTTTTTTTACTTTGTGGGTGGTTTTTTTTACCAAGGTTGTAGGTAAGTTGATATATTATCGGGTGTCCTTTGCAATGGTCTTAGGTGTCGGAGAGCGGGTTCAGGTGCTTGGTTTTGGCAGGGCGGTGTTGGTGTCCCATTGGCCTGGCTTTGTCTCCGTCTGGAGTACCCTCTTCTGGGCATTTACTCGGGTTTCAGTATTCGTGATTTTGTATTAAGCTGGTGTGGTATTGCTTTGCGGTTGCCGTACATTTTTTCTGGATTATAAGTGACTCACTTCGCCCTGTTTTTTGTGTCGATAATGCAATGTGTGTCCTAGTTGGGTGTCTCTTGTTGTTCATGAGCACTGGATTTATGGTGGGGGAATAGGAACTAATATCCACTTTTCCTTATGGAGGGTTCGGAGGTTTAGTTACTTCTATTATAAGGCTTGTTTTTTGTTTTTGGGTTGGCGACTTATATTGCGTTGCTTATGCGCGGACTGACAGATTCTGTGGTTCTTTCTTTAGTCTACATCTCACAGAAGAGAGCGGCCTTTATGAAAATCTTTTTCTCCAAACTCGTTTTCTAAACCGTTTTCCTTAAAATGGGGGTGGAGGTTGCGAGAGGCAATCGGTGTACCACCGGCAGTCCGTATTCGAGTTGGCTGGCTTTTTGTCGTGAGGCGAAACACGTGTCGCACAATCGTTAAGAGAAGCTTCCGAAAGAGCGATTGTGAAGGGAGTTGGTTTTGATTTATGAGCCAGGTGGGCTCACAGAGGGAAGAGGTATATGGAGGTGATATTTGTGCGAGACGAAGAACCTGTAACAAGTTCCGAGTGTTGGATAGGTTGTGGTTAGAGATGTGATAAGTGGAGCAAATTCCTTCTTATCGCGCTGAGAAGGCGAATAATATCCGTTTCGGGCTCTAGATGACTCGGCTTATCAAGGGAGAATGTTTTTGACTTGAGATTAACCGAGGTGAATTGATGCTGTGTAAGGTGGGGTGGGGTGGCCGCCTAGGACGGTATTTGGGGTCCTGGTGGAGAATGGGAGTGATAAGTGGGTTACGTAAGTGATGCCTCGAGTATCCTTTTTTTGTGTGGGTCTAAAACAGGGGCACTTGGTTTCCCGGGGGCAGTTCTTTTTGTAATACGTGGCGATAGTTCTTCTATCGGTGTTCTGTTGCCTACATATTGAGAAGCGTGTTCGGTAATGTAGTTGGACGATTGGGTTCCCAATAAAAGCATACTTCAGATGGTAACCTCTGAGTTTTTGTGTGTGAGTAGACTTTCTGGTTCGGGTGTCGGTCCTTGACTGTCGTCAGAGCCCGAGAGGTATGCGGGGATGTTGTGTTGCAAGGGTGAATCTTTCACCATCTCGATGCGTAGGGGGAGACCAATGCCCCATTCTTGTTGGGGATGGCTATGTCAGGTGAATATGTAGATAGAAAATCGCAAAATATCCTGGAACGCTTTCTGTGGGGGTGGGCGGGAAGCATATATATAGCGCCGCTTGGATAACTTTATCTTCCCGAGGCGCTTTAGAGGGGGCAATAGTGTTCAATGGTGAACACGAGTATATGCGTGAAGAGGCGACCAAGTTCCACGACTAGCATACTATAAGTGGGCTAGTCTGGCTTGTAAGATTCAAACTATGGGGTGGAGTTGGATCAGCGGATGGTTCACAGATATCATAACGGTAGATGAGGCGGTATGCAGGTATTGGATACTTGGGGGTATAGATTGGAGAGAGAAGCTTCGCTTCGCAGTGGGTTGCGCGGTTGAAAATGGTCGAGATATGGCGAGCGGAATCTCCGGGAGAGGCGTGGAAGCGAGAACGCAGGTTTAACGAGAGGACTGACATAACGGAGTGGTTTTGTCTCAGGAGCTCAGTGGTTGGAGGCATTACGTGAGGTATGTCTGAGAGGAGAGCAGGTCTTTGTGCTTGGGGTTGAAGGCTGAAACTCTGGGGCGAAGAGGGTCTAAATAACTAGGATGTAAGTAGAGAGGTAGATAGGGGGATGCTGGCCTTCTGCCGTGTGCGGCAGGGGGCTTGGAGACAGCTTAAATACAGGAGCTTAGCACTGACTCGCAAGAATGGTGGAGGAGGAGCGAGTTCGAGAGTCCTCAAATGGGGAAAGCAGGGAACATGGTCGTTTTCCTGTTCCGCCAGTCCTGGGGGAAGGAGACAAGAACACAGGATGGGGACCGTAAATATAATGGGATCCCAACCGAGATCAGGAAACAACTGCGGGGCCACTGCAATCTGGAGATCCATAACAATTCCACAGGAGGTCGCTGGTGGGGCTGGCTTGTTTTCTCTATTGGATATATAGGAGTTGGGAGCCAGACTAGGTTGCAGTGGGCTCTAATATGTCCAATTGAGTGGAACCCGTTCTATTTTGCTTTTCAAGTCTGACAATGGAGAGCCTCTTCCTCATTAATCAAGTGTAAGGGGATGGAGGAGACGGGTAATTTCGAGCCGCGGCATTGCTGTCTAAATAATTTGTGGGGGATTGGATATTTGTTTCCCAAGGAGGGTGCATGGGTGAATATTATTCTTTGGTTTGATGTGCTGGGCCATAGAAATAAAATGGGAAATGGGTGAGCTGGAAGGCCACTAGAGAGGGATCTGGCAATGTCTGTGGATACGTGGGTTGGGTCAATCCGCGGGAGGATTTCGTGGGGGTTCCAGTAACACGGGTATGTTGGTCGACTGTTCTGGTGTGCTCACCCATAATTTCATGGCTGAAACGGAAGCCCTGTCAGCCTGTATATCTTTGACCTGTGTGTAAGAGTATGCAGGGTTGGATGAAAACTGTGGGGTGGGAAGGTGCTAGCAGCCCTGAGGGCCGGGATTGTAAGGGGAGAGTGAGCAGAGGAGGTGGACTCCGACTGAAGTTTGGGACTGGAGGGAGGGCCTCGTTGAGCTTTCGTGATTCGTTTCAGAGGGATGGGATGAGGGTTTCGACGGGTGGTAATTGGATGGAGTTTCCTACTTGAACAAAAGGTCATACCAGAGGCCTCGCCATGTCTAGTCATTACTAGAATCTACACGCGGGGCACCGTGTAGTTTCATAGCAATATTCAATGCAGGCCGTAATGGGGTGAGAGGATGTTGATCTCAGCCTCTAATTGAAGAGAGCCTGGCCCAACTAAGGAACTTCACGTTTTTCATTGCCATCCCGATAGAATTCATAGTTGGAATCTCTATCGAAGAGAGATGAGTCCCCTAATGGATAGCGTTTTTCTAGGGTGTTGGGTTGGAGGAGTAGTGCGAGATGTCATGTGCTCAATGCTTTGCGCGAGAGTCCTTATCCGCGCGGCCAGTGTGAAGGGGGGAATGTTGACCAGAATATTATGTAGTTGGTGGGACGTATAGGGGGTGTCAAAGCCTGCCCGGGCAATGTAGGATGCATTTATTCGGAATGGTGCGCTGTCCATAGAGTGATATTTGTGGGCGCGGGATTCCGAGAGGAGTAGTTAGTAGCGAATGTGTTAGAGGTGTTGCAGTGATGTGGTTGATCATTGATCTTGGGCATAAGGCCCTCTTATGGGAGGTGTTGCCTCATACTGTTTGAGGGAAAGAAGTGTAAGGAGGGAGCTTTTCAGTTGTGCATCGACTATCGGGCCTGATAACATGCGGTCACTAGTTGGTCTGCTCAACAAATATTCGGGCTCGTCTCTATAATTTGGACTAACTTTATTGTGATATTCGGCTGTCGCGTATCGACACTAAGTAGTTCGTCGGAAGCGCTGGGACGTGCGTCGGGATTATCAGGGTCTGAAAGGTGCTGAGGAGGGTGACGAATACCTAAGATGAATCTGCTCTCGATACTAATATCAAGGATAACGGAGGAGGGGAGGTATAATAGCTGGAGGTGGTGGATGGTTCTGTTCTTTTAGGTTCGGTTTCTCTTGGCTCGAGCTATATTTCGGTGGGTTGGTGGTGGATTCTCCTGATAATATCCCGACCTGCATGTTTCTCATTGTGCTTCGGAGTAAATGACTGTTAGTGTCGGTGATATGCCTGTGAATCAATTAGGTATATGTTAGTAATCGATTAGGTGGTAAGGGGGATATATATTGTGTTTTTGTCTAGTGACGGTGTGAGCTTGTTCAAGGCCCCGATAGTTTGGCGATTTGCCACAACTTGGAGATGGTGGCTTCCCATATGTCTTTCTTTGCTTCTGTAAACAGTACTGGATGTTGTTGTTGCATATGTAGGGTTCTTTTTGGTGCCTGTCTGTATGTAATCTTCTGCATTCGGGTATACAATTCGTGTTTTTGTTTGGGTGTGGTGTTGTGTGCTGTGGGTCGTTAACTTATTTTCGGAGTTCGGCCAATTCTGGCAGCCATTTTCGATTGAGGAGTTTTGGCGGGCGTGTGTCTGTAAGCGAACTCAGAAGTATATGGTCCAATCCCTTTGGCGTGTGGGGTAGGGACTTGGGCAAGGGTTGGTCTTTGAGACATGACCTAGTGTATCGATAAGGGCGTTTTCCTCCAGAGAGCAGTTAGATGACGTCTTGGTGTGGAGGTCTTCTTCTTCGGTGGATGTTTTTAATCTGATTCTATCGTTGGGGATGGCCATGAACGTGGTTTGTGGTGGTCTTGTGGGCCAGGCTCCTCTGCTTCAGGTTAGATGGGTCTGAGATCAATTGGCTCACCTCCATTTGATAGGATCTTTGCCTTGATTATGTTGTGCTTGAAGGACTGGGGTTGGGGTGTAGATGGGTTATGTTAATGTTGATTAGACATTTGGCGACGGGGGCCTCAATTTGGTGGGTATTGTGTACTTTTGTGGTCTGATAGTATTGGGAAACTTGGTTCCATCCCAATTACGCCGGGTGTGGGACTTTCGGAAATCCATGCCTTATAGCGTTGTGACATATGGGAGGGGTGAAATGGTGCATACGGAGGCCTTAGTGGGCTTCCAGTCTCCCAACTTCATCGGAGTGTCTCTTTCACTACCCCTTAATCGTAGGCTGTAGAATATCACAGCTTCCTCTTCCCTGCGATCTCTTTTTCCCAGTCGAAGTGTCAGGCGGCGGGCTTCCGTTTCAGCATGATTAGGGTGGCCCCCAGAGTCGACCATTAAGTGTTCTGGCCGATCTTTGGTTGACCCAAGTGTTCACAATACATGGTCCTTTTTTCTCCTAGGGCTCCGTCGGCCTTTTCCCATTTTTTTCTGGAGGCAGATAAGGAATTTCAATGCCCCATCCTGGGATTCTCAATTTTTGCAGCTGGTCGATTACGTCTCCTCTAGTTTTCAGCCTTGTCTTTGGAGGTGTAGAGGCTAAATGTGGCTTGAAAAGCATTGAACGTGTTTCGATTTGGACATTGCCTGCCCTGTTGGCTCTCTATATATGCAAACAAGACAAGGGGCGATTGTAATGTGTTATGTATGTTGCAGTGAGCCGCCGCCAGTTGTTTCCTGATCTCGGTTGGGCTGATTTAAGCGGTCCGCTCTTCCTTGTGTTTTGTTCTCTCCCACAGGTCTGAGAGGAACTGGAACGACTGTTTCTGTTTCCCCCATTTTGAAGGAAGTTTGACTTGCTTTCCCTCACATCTTGCGAGTCCAGTGCGTAAGGTTCGTAAGCTGTTCAGTCTTGCTGCTAAGGCAGAAGGGACGATCCTGTACTCTCTATTCAATATAGTGTTTGATTCGCCCACGGGTTTCCAGCTTTCAACAAAGCAAAGACCTTGTCTTTTCTCAGACCATATTCTCGTAATGTCCAACATGAGTCCTGCAAACTGGTTTTATGTATGTCCCTGATGTTACCTGTTTGCTTCAGCTCTCGGAGTTTTCCGTCGAGCCAAAGATCTCGACATTTTCAGGGAAGAAACTTGCGAGCGAAGTTCTTGTTTTCCAATCTATCCCAAGTAATCAATAGTGCATCGTCCTTCTGTATGTCTGGTAGAAATCGTGAATCTCCACCATAGTTTTGCCATCTTCAGCCAAGATGCATTGTTGCTAGTGTGACTTTGCGACTCTTCAGTTACTGTGTTCGCCTTGAAATATTGCTCCAGGTCGAAGATAAAGTTTTCCAGGGCTTTTGCTTCTCGGACACCCACAGAAGGGTTCCGGTTTTGGATTTTATTCTACTTACTGCCATTGCTCCCCCAGATGGGGCTTGTTTTCCCCACCGCTGGATGGTGAGATTCACCTTGCGCTACATCCCGCTATCTCGGCTCTGAACGACGTCAAGGGGCCGACCGAAAGTCTTCAAAACAAATTGGTTTACCATCTGAAGTATTGCTTTTGGGAGTCGTCCAACTCTTCGAACGCTTCTCTATTGGGCAACAGACCGATGAGCTATCGCCAACGTTCAAGCGCCGGACCGTGCTGTTTTTGGTTCTCGAGGGTCCTCTCCTTATCATCAATTCTCCGACGGACAATCCGTCTAGGCGGCCGCACTACCGCATAATTCCATCGGCTTTTCTCAAGGCAACTTCTTGTAGCCCGAGTCTCTAGGAAACGGTATTTCCGGGACCCTCTCTCAGGTAGAGAATTTGCCTCTTCCATGCTCTACCAAACCTATCCACATGGGACTGTTTCCAGGTTCTTTCCGTCGCTGACATCGATCACTGATCTTTCCTCTTGAGCCAACCTGGCTCTGAATACCAACTGTCACAATCGCTCTTTTCGGAAGCTTCTTCTTAACGCAATTGTGCGCACACTTGTTTTGCTCACGAACAAAGCAAGCCAACTCGAATACGGACTGCCGGTGGTACATCGAGTGCTCTCGCAACCTCCACCCCCATTTTAGGAAAACGGTTTTTAGAAAACGAGTTTGGAAGAAAAGGTTTTTAGTAGCAGTTTTTGTGAGTGTGAATAAAGAGAAAGATTGTAGTAGGCTAGAAAGCAATTAAGCAAACAACAACAGCTTTATAGAGTCTACTCCGAAAATGGAAAGTGATGATTAAGTCTACCCCATATAGTGCAATTCTGACAAAAAGCCAACTGGCACCCTTGCATATGCCAAGGGCGAAAGTGGTACTTAATAATGAAAATGTAAAGAAAGCAAGCTAACTAAGCTAATACAATACAAGATATGAAAGTATGCTAGAAGGGGGTTAGATCGGGCATGCGGCCATGGGCAACAGGCCCTGGACAAGCATGACCGTGACACCTGGCATGAAGGCACCGATAATAGTATCACTTACCTCAACTTGGTAAAAAACACAAAGTAAAATCTCCTTAGAACTTCTTTAGCACACTTAAATCAACCTAAAGTTGTGGCTTGGTCCAAGACAAATTCCAAAACTTGATTCAATTAGCCAATTTAATCAAGAATTAAATCCAAAATCAATAACTTAATTTTCCACTATTACTCTCAATCCAAAAGAATAACCATCCAACAACAACAACTTACAAAACTTACCGATCTTCACCAATTTTCTGCAAAACAAAATGGTCTCTAGCTTGATGGTTAATGGCTCAAAACTTCCAAATCTTGAATCTAAGTTTCACACCAAAGAGAGAGGTTACTAATTTAACCCAAAATCAAATGGGTGAATTTCACCTCCCAAATTAAGGAAAATAAGTCTTACCCAAATTTTTTCTCAAGATTTCGGCAAAGATCGAGCAGTGGCGGTAGATGGCGCATCAGCTCGTGGATACTATAGATAGGAAGCGGGTATTGCTGTTGGACAACATAAATTGTTTAGGCTAGCGGCTGGTAGCGAGGGTCTTGCATAAGGAGGGTTTGCAAGAGTGGAAGGGGAGGGGAATTTCTAGTTTTACAGATGTTATTCAGCAGCAATTACGAACAAACCATATCTTCAAACAACGATCCAACCATTCAAAATGAAATGCCATATGTCTTGAACAGACTGACCAAATTGAGCACGATCCAACGGTTCAAACTTCAGTAATCGACAATTTTGTAAAAGTTGTCACTGAAAAACGAATTGCTTTTTCCCCCTCTTTTCACTCTCATTTAATTTTGAAAAAAATCTCAACTCTTTTATTTTTTTTTTTCAAATTTTTAAAAGATAAATAAATTATTTTATCACAATATCTCCAAAATCTCCAAAGATTCTATTAAATTTATAAATCAATTAACTTTGCAAATTATCTTAATTTAGACTTCAAAAACCAAAATTAAAGGCATAAAATCCATCAATTTGATACAAATTAAATCCTTCCAAATATTTAAATCAATTAAACCACATGAAATTAATTATCTCTTTATTATTTTTTTTAAGTTGGCCCTAAAATCTAAAATCTAAGGGAAACAAAATTTAATATTTTCAAGATAATCAGTTTGAATATCTAATCAATTAAATTCAATTTAATCAATAAAAGTTTTTCAATTATTTCAATTTAACCTCAATTTTCCAAATGAAAGGGAAATTTAAACTCAATGATTTTAGATAATTAACTTAATTTTTTTTGAAATTCGGGATGTTACACAAACACAGACATATGAAATCCACAGATATATGAATCCCACAAATATATAAATTTTAGACATTCTATCTTAACTCAGCGTCCAAACAATCCCATAAATTTTAACTTTCAACTTTATGTAATTTTTGTAAGTTATTATTTTTTGAAGGAGATAAAGAATAACACACATAGGGAAGATTGTAAAGAACTTATGGGTAAATTCATTTTTTATCATCAAGAGATGGAAGTACTCATATTTTATTGGTTAAAAAGGAAAAAAAAATTCACATATTTTGTTTGTTTCTTCTTGGCAGTTAATTAATGAAAAGGAAATAAATAAATAAATTAGAAAACAAACTAACAAAGTAGTAATCGAGTGTAGCCGAGTGTAAGATTAGAATCAGTGAGCTCATTTCGTTAAAAGAAAAAGCGCTTTTCGTATACACGCGTCTCACCGCAGTCGATCGGTCCCAATCGGCCAATCTCCGCGCGAAATCATAGTATCTGTTTTCATTTCTCTCTCTCTCTCTCTTCCCTCTCTCCGTTCGATGTCGCCGACGACTTCCTAAGCTTCGTTAAGGTAATCTCTCTCTTTTCTTCTCTCTGTGTTTGATCTTTTGACGGAGGTATCGTTTGATTTCATAGAGTCATTGTTTGTTTGTGTCCCTCCCTTTTTCTTCTTGGTCGCAGAAGGGAAATCAAATTTCGTTCAAAGATACTGGAAACCGATGGCTGCACCACCGGCAAGGGCTCGTGCTGATTACGATTACCTCATTAAGCTTTTGCTTATTGGCGATAGCGGTATTTCCCCAACCCTTGGTTTTTTGTTGTTTTGAGTTCTGAATTCTTGTGTTTGATTTGCTTATTGGAAATGGGAGGTGCTTTAAGAGATCTGATGGCTGGGTTATGTGTAGTGTGGCGTGGGATTTGGGATTTGGGATTTGTTTTCATCAATGTGATTTCGAGGTTCCTTGTTTTAGTGGGAGTAATTTTGTTGTATGTTTTCGGTTTGTGTTTGGACTTTGGTTTGGGCCTTTTGATTCGAAAATGGTCGATTCGTGTCGATCTCTCCATTTAGTTGGGACCCTTTTTTGGGCTCAAGTTTGGCATTCTCGGCTTGTTATCTTTTACATTTCATCTTCTGGTGGAATGCGCCTTGCTTTTGTGTGCAACAACGTTGTATACCTGGTAAAAAGGGGTTGTGATCTTTTGACGGCCAATAGAGAAAAAATAACCTTTTTCTGTTCGAGAAGATTATTTTGAATATTGAGTTTTATGCTTAAATGTCTGTTGGAATCGAGGTGAAATTTCCTGTTAATTGACTGATGTTGCTGTTTGTGGCTCCGCATATGCTTAGTATGATAAGTTGTAGGTGTAACGTTTGGTCTTTCTGCCTCTGGTTGATTTAAGTTCTTTCATTAAAGAATAGTAAGTTTATTTATGGGAATCTCATGCAAATTTTGTGATAGATTTGTGAGCCTTTCCATTTCGCATACCAATAGTCTCCACGTAAGCTTTCTTCATTTCGATTATTTTGCAGGTGTGGGAAAGAGTTGTCTGCTTCTGCGTTTTTCTGATGGTTCTTTCACAACCAGTTTTATCACCACAATTGGGTTTGTAGCCTGTGTACCCTTGAAGGTTGCATGTTGAAACGTTTAAGTATTGAATCAATTCAAAACATTCAAAAGGTTTTGTAATGGTCATAGACTCATAGTTGGGACTATTAACTGAAATGAGTTACTAGGGTGGTTTGGACAATCAGTTTATCAGATAGCTGGTATGACTTTTTTTCATATACTGGTAATCATGTGTATGATATTAATCGATCTGCACAAGAAATTCTATAAGTTTTCTAAGTACAAGTAGTTTGGAAGCATCTCTTTAATAGCCAGATAATATGCATCTTGTGGCAGTATTGATTTTAAGATACGAACCATTGAGCTCGATGGGAAGAGAATCAAATTGCAAATCTGGGATACAGCTGGTCAGGAGCGTTTCCGGACAATCACAACAGGTACTATCTGATATTTAATACGATTTCTCCTAGATATTGTTCCAGGACAGATGCTCCCTTTCTGAAAGAGGGGCATTTAATTGTATGATCAAACTTTTGTATTACTTCAATGTAGAGAGGAGATCAGGGGTGATGATGACCTTCTTAAATGTAATTGAGGTGTCCTTCCAAAATTTTCTGTGACCATTTAATCTCGTCTATTTTAGCCCGTTGGAAACTGTTTTGGACTCTTGAAGGTGAAAGCTAGAAATTTTTAAAAGTAGTTCGATTCATTTAGGTATTCTAGCTTATTTCAATGTTTATTTTGACATTAAACATTTCAATTTAGTAATCAAAAGAATCTATCCTTGTCCTTTTGTTGTTAGGTCGTTCTTTTTCTCTCTCTTTCTTTTTAACATAGTGGTTTCTTGTTTCTTAAGTGTCTTGATAAGTATCAAAGTCGATTTAAGAATACGTGCTTCTTTTTTTTTTTTTTTCCTTTATTTTTTCTTTTAATTATTCCTTTTAATAGGAAAACGAGAGAGATGGAATAACGTTTTTTATGAAGTGCTTCTAATTTTTGTCATGTGGAAGTGAAGTAACTCCCTTGTTCAACTCCCTTAAACTAATTTTTATTCCAATGATATTGAAGTGAAAAGATTTGCGTGTCTGTAACTTTGATGATTATAGTTTGAATAATCGGTGTAATTTTGTTTATGATTCTGTAGCTTACTATCGAGGAGCCATGGGAATTTTGTTGGTCTATGATGTCACTGACGAGTCATCTTTCAACAGTGAGTTATTTTATTGCCTATCTATGATGAATTGATTTGCAATTGCCACACTTTATAATATTAAATCTTTGACCTTGACGGGCTCGTGATTCATTCTGCCAACCGTTTCATTCAAGATTTTTCTAACTTGTCAAATTAGTTTTATAGGCATCAATTTTCGTCAAGGTGTGTAAGTTCTACTGTTTTTAGCTGGGGTATAAGTGGGTTGCTATTTTGTCCTTGATGTCAAATTAACCTATAGTTTAAGAAAATGACTCTTTGATGTAAAATCACCAATCACCAAATGGATCAAAATTGGGCTGAACCAACCACAACTGACCATCTACCAAAACCGAACCAACCAACCGACTATAAAATTATATTTATGTAGCAAACTGATCTGATTGAGACATATTGTTCAACTTCAAAACCAAGAGTGTTTGGCATAGCTTCTTCATGATTTTTATGACAAAAAACATTTTCTTAAAAAAATTGCAAAGTTCGGTAACAAAATCGCTTTTAGTAAAATCTGATTGCTTTAATTATTTTAAAAGAAATACCTTCAAGGTCCGAAAAGGTAATACTAAAGTGATTAACAAGGGATCCCTTTCAAATCCCTTTTAGTAATTTGGTATTCGTAGAATCACCTTAAGATGTAGTGACCAAACAAACTTGGGATTGAATTCACTCTTAGGAAAATGATCAAACAAACAAGTATTCTAATTCGATTCAGAGCTCGGTGGAATAATTATTTATCAAAGTGTTTTAATAAAAAGTCTTTTTTAAGAAAAAAATTGTTTAAACTGAAAGGTAGGTCAAGCTCGCCGACTCATTTTGGTTGGATATCTTGGGGATGTTTTTGGGTTTGTGGGTTCAATCACATTCCCTAACTTTGAAGATTGCTCTCTTATTCAGACATTAGGAATTGGATCCGCAATATTGAACAGCATGCATCTGATAATGTGAACAAGATACTGGTAGGAAACAAGGCTGATATGGATGAAAGTAAAAGGGTAAGCATTTCTATTGCAAAGATTACTCTCAATTTTTGTCTTTTCATTGCTTGGCACCAAAAAATTACAGGTTCAAGAACTTTGAATGCAACGCTTTAAAGTTCATACTCAGGCTTCCAATGTAACGAAGTAGAAGTTAGTTTTAATATTTGACAGTTGATGTTATCCTTTGTTTACCTTGTATCTTTTTTAATTTTGTCACAGGCTGTGCCTACTTCTAAAGGTCAAGCTCTTGCTGATGAATATGGAATCAAATTCTTTGAAACTGTAAGTTAGAAATGCTTCAAGTTTTTAAAAGCCCTGCCAGGTGCGCACTCAGTGCCGCAGATCTGGTACCTTGCCTTGTAAAGGCGAAGTGCACACAAGGCGAGAGGCACAAAATAAGGCACACGCCTTATGTGAAGCCTAAGTCCCAAAGTCCTGGGTTTTTGGACTTTTTCATTATTTTGAAAAATATAATAATAATTAGTGTTTTTCTTCCAAAATTCCTTGTGTTTAGGATTTTTTTAATTAAAAAACCTACACTTTTTTCTTTCTTTCTTTTTGCGCTTTATTGCCCTTGAGCTTGAAAAAGCACGCTTAGTTCTTGCATTTAACTAATGCAGAGTGCAAAGACAAACCTGAATGTCGAGGAGGTTTTCTTTTCAATTGCCAGGGACATTAAGCAAAGGCTCGCAGACACTGATTCGAAGGCAGAGGTATTTACTATGTTGTTTTCGGTCCTGGATTGCTTTGAATGTTCTTTAGCCTTGTATGAAGAAATTGTTGTCACCAAGTAAAACCTTGAGATCTATTTGTAATCCAGCCTCAAACAATCAAAATAAACAAGCCAGACGCAGCAGCCGGGGATGGTCAAGCCGCCCAAAAGTCAGCTTGCTGTGGCTCGTAAAACGTTACAAGAAGATCCAACCGATCGAAAGAGCGAAAAAAGATAAACGCTCTTCATATTATGGTGGTGCCTTCTGGGAATGAAACTAAAGCCTGGTGAGATTATGGTGGGCTTGTTCCTCTATCCCGGTCGTCGCTTCTGTGAATCATAATCAGTTTGTGTGTTGAATGCTTTCTTTTTGTTCCTCTATTTTGGCAAAAGACAGTCTGATTTTCCCTTTTCTTCTTATTTTTATATATCGGAGGTTGGGATTTAGGACTCTTCAATTATTTTACATGAGTTGGTGTAGATAGATAATCAGGATTATTAAAGCATGTTCTTCCTTGAGGAGCAAGAAAGAATGTTGGTCTCTGACTCTCTGCATCTTTTGTTTTGTAATTGGGATTATAAGACCTTCTTCTTAACTCCCAACTCTAATTGGAATTATTGAATGTTAACTTTTGGTGAAGCTCTGCAATTAATTTTGTTGGCTTGTTGGACTATACTACTTTCGGGATGGACAAATTCACCTGCTTCATGTTCAGTATTTTTTTTTTTTTTTTTCATTTCTTGAGTATAAGTGAGGTATGAGGATTTGAACCTCCAGTTTTTTAGAGGAGTTATAGGAGTATATGCCAATTGTCGTTGTCTATGTATGTTTTGGCATAATTATGTAGAAGATTAAAATTATTATAAATCATATGCGTAAGCACTAGTTACTAAATTTTTCTACATTAACTATCATATCAATCTCCATCTTATTTAATCGAAATAATTCTTCAAAAGTTTTTTTTAAAAGAACATTTTAAAATTAAGGGTAGAAATAAAACTTTTTGAAATCTAGGGACATATTTGGCAATTTTTTTGGCAATATAACCTATTTTTGGCAATTTTCCGGAGTTAGAAATGTAATTCAAAGTTTATTGATATTTTGTACCATATAACCTTTTCATTTTCATATTGTATTTTTAGTGACCTTGAGATTTATTTTTTATTTTTTTATTTTTATATTTTGGTCTATTTTAAGGGTAAACTAGACAAACTAGCCCTTATTGTTTTTATAAATTTTACTTGAACTTTCAAATTTATATTATTTATTCAAATTGTAAATTTTGCACCTCAAACTTTTAACTGTAAACATTCCATAACTTGATTGTAAGAATTACAACTTTTAATTGTAAACATTAGTACTTTGGACCAAATTGTTGAGGTGAACAAGCAACAATTATGGTCTACGGATCCATTTTTTAGATAAAAAAGTTGGAGGTGCAGTTCTTGCAATCTCACAAGTTTTAAGAGCCTAATTTTGTGATTAAAAGTTCGAGGGGTTAGATTTTTACAATATCATAAGTTCAAGGATCATTCTCACACTAAAAAGTTTAAGACTGATTCCATCAATCAAAATATTTTGAAGTAGCTTGAATAACTTTCTCTAAACTTCAAGTATTTAATATATGAACAATTTAGGAACTATAATAGGTATTTGAAAGATAAGGAGAAAAAGAATTATTATGGAAGTTGAAATATTAAAATGAAATCAAAATCCAGTTCTCATCAATGAATGGAGTTTTCCTTTTGTTCATCTTTTAATTTTATGAACACTTCAACAGTTACAAGAACTAAATGGTTAAAAATGAAATAGAGACCAAAAAGGTTACAAAGAACTAAATTACAAAGACTAGAAATACATTTTTTACCTTCATTTTCTCAATAATCGTCTAAAGGAAAAATTATCTCCAAAGCATAAACCAAATGGGTCTCAAACCACATATGACAAGGTATGAAACCTTATTTTGGTCTGAACAAGGAGCATACAAATGCACCAACCATTATCATGGAGTCTTGCTTTATTCAGACAGTTATATTTGCAAAAGTTTGAAGAAGATCTAAGTCATTCTCATAAGCAAACTGAGTTCAACAACAATGGCTATCCAAGCTATTCATAAAATTGCTCAGAAGCCCTTACATTATTGAAACATGAATAAGATAGAAATAATCACTCAGTCTCTAGACTGGACATTACATGTAGGTTACAGCGGTTGCCCCTCAGATCAAGGACAACGTAGTTTTATAGGTTTTTCCAAACAAATTAAATAGTAAGATCGGTAAATGATAATCGATAAGCAGGTCTGCATTATGGAAATCTCTATAATCTGGAAATAATTGATACACAGGAAAGGAATGACTTGAAAACATACACTGACTTAACTTATTTGGCTCATATTCCATCTCCTGGTTAGACGTCTTATAATTGCAAAGAAGAGAACTTCATCTCCATGCTCGTGTTTGAATTTTCTTTAAAGAAAATCCGATAACTCCATACGAGTATTCTAACCCAATAGAATGCATTGCGTTTTATTCATGGCAATGATGTTGGTTTAATCGGCGTGGCTGCTGCAGCAGTTCAATAAATCTAATGTTACTGACAAAATAATGCAAAACAGCAGCCAAGCAAATTACTTCAAGAAGACTAATGTAGGAGTAGCTATGCTTTGAAAAGGATTCAGACTGTCATCACAAGTTCTACTTTGAACATTTTCATGATATTTATTGAGGAACCTACATTAGAAAAAAGGGACCTCACATTATTTATAAAATAGATGGACTACTTCTTCATAGTCAATTGGTTTTAAACTCCATGTTATGTAATATGGTATCAGAATCCATAAAATCCAAATGGATATTTCGATCCAATAAAAGGAAATTGGAATCTAATCAAGAATGGTGATCCCAAAAGAGGCACCATCTTGAGAGAGCATGTTGAAGATCTCACGTTGGAAAAATCAAGGGATCTCAAACTCTTTATAAGATAGATAAGATACTCTTCTCACAGCCAATTGATTTTGAGATGGAACCCCATGTCATCTCCTTAATCTATTTAATTTATTCAGGCATTCACACACAAAATCCATTGAGCGGTATTAGCATTATGACAAAGTGCTAAAGCTTCTAATCTGCAATTTTATTCTTATTTCCAGTCAAAAAGACGGTAAATTATATCAACCACAACATTGAATACCAACCTTCAGGGTGTGTTCCCCGTTTCTAGTTGCTTCTATTCAGCTTGTCCAGTAAAAATCTTACTCCCTCTCGCAACGTTGCTTTCCTTTCCTCTTGGTAGTTCCATAGCTCCGAAGTGATATACCGGCCACTGGGATTGTATTCGTTTATCTCCATTAAAGCTGATGTCACAGCCTTGCATACTTCCTCACCATAATCCTTTTTCAGACCTTTCAGTTTCTCATCTTCATCATCCAAAACTTCAATTTCCTAAAACAGCATAATGACTAATAGTTAAACATAATCCCTGATTTTCTTCTACGCAAGCATTGAATCATCCCAGTGAGCCAAAAATCAAAATACAAATTCAAGAATAAAATTTTAAAACATTGAATCTGCGGCTCCAGTGTGCCACTAAGATAGATGACTGGAATAATAACATTATACAAATTATCCTGTCCCCAAAAAGTGTGAGAAAATCTCCTGTACTATGAACAGGGTTTCAACCTATCAGCAATATCTAAGAAAAGTTTGGGGCCTACCGACATTATACCATACTAGTTTGATATCAACCCTATCAGCAATCTTTAAGTAAAATTTGGAGCCTACATAATAAAATAATATACCGACTAATCATGTGGCTTAATATTTTTAATGGTGGGAGGAGGCATTGCAGTTGTACTAGAAACTTTTCCCTTTAACACGCAGAGGTAATGATATGCCAAGATTACATTGCATTGAGTACTATTTATTTATTATTTTTAATTAAAAAATGAAGGAATGTACAAGAGCATACAAAAAATAAATCCACCAAAAAGAGCCCCAAGCCAACACTAGCTACAAGAACGGACCCAAATTCTGAATCTAAGAATTAGACCAAGCTGATACTTACAAAATTATTCAAGCTATTTTTATCATTTTGGCTTTAAACTGAAGATGGATTTTTTAGACAAATACATATGATATAACTTAATGTTTCATTTCTCACAACTTAATTTTCAACGGAAATTTCATTTGTTTAAAAACTAACATTCAGAGAACCAGAAACCAGAAATCAGTTAGTAAGAGGACAAGAAATTATTATACATATTTTCTTGGTTAAAAAATGATAACAAGGAACATAAAATAGTTTCTGCATGCAATTACATTTCTATTTCTACATCAAATGGAGACATACTTAACGAGTTCTTCGTCTCCTTCTTCCTTTTTTTTTTTTGGGCCACTGGGAGATTGTGGATTATCTAATTAATGAAAATGCAATATTCGCATGAAATATCCCTAGTATGTAAGAAAGGAAAATCCAGGATGCCTAGGTATGACATATCTAACAGTATTTAAACTCATTGGATTCTAAATAGACATGCCACATTAGGGCCCACAAAAATATGCCTACATTTCTTAGTTGCAATGAACTAAACTGATGAAAGGAGATGGCAAAAGAATCACCTTATCTTTTCCGTCAGCAGTATCTTTTCCTTCTACCTTAATTACTTTGAAAGGATGCCAGTCTGGATCCTTGAGATATTCTGCCCACAATGAGCACAGCTCTGAAGCTCTCTCATCTGCTTCATCCTCGTTATATATTTTCTTCATTGCTTCATGAAATGGTTTTGTATCTAATTCGCCCATTCTCTTAACACGCAAGTGTGAACGACCAGGCAAATCTTTAAAAGCCTAAGAAACAAGAGAATTAAACTGTATTAGGAGTTCAAAATTTTTAACTAGAAGAAAATTTTATTTTACAAACGGGAAAAAATATATCCATTCAGCTACATGAATATAAAACTCATACTAATTTTAGTTGACAAAATATATCGACTCCAACAGATGCATTGACACACAAAATGAATCAAGTTGCACGCGACCTCCCTCGTAACCAAGACTTTAAATTCATATTGAAGTATATCAGACCATTATGGGACGATAAACACAGCCTCCAGACATGCTGCCTCCAGACTCAACACTTTTTACAAATAGTTCACAAAGAACTGTGGTATATTTTTATCCTGTACACGACTTACAACTTTGCAGTAAGAAAAGAATCTTACATTAATTATCTCTTTACGAGCTTCTTGGAGCTCGTCATTACTCTTGCGCTGCTTTACTATCAATGCTTGGTTAAGGTCATCAAGCTCTTCAAGTTCTCCTTCCTTTTCACTCAAATCTTTTAGTATTGCCTCTGCCTTCTGGAGGACTTCCACATCCTCATCATCTTCCATGTGCTTCATAACATTCAACGTCCCACGTAGACGCTCAATTTCCAATTCTAGTGCTTGCTTGGCATCCAGTTGTTTTTCCAGTCGGATAATTCTCTCATGAAGGTCCTCCTTTTGTTTCTGAATCATTAGAAATCACAAATAAGTATTCCCTGTTTTCTAATTTTTGATAATGAAATATTCTGATGATTAATAGAGCACACCCGCCACAAACCTTCTGATCATCTGCCAGCTTCATAAAATCTTCATCAGCCTTCTGCTGCTCTAGTTCAGCCAATTGAAGAGAACTATTTCTCACCTCATACTGAAAAGAAAAAAGAATACAAGTCCAATGGTAAAAAACCTCTCCATGCCCCAAGTTGGAGACATATATTTCACAAAAAATAATAAAATAAATTAAATTAAAAAACCTCGTTGATTGATTTCTCTAGAAAAGAATACCATCCCCCCTCCCCCCCTTCCCCCCACAAAAAAAACAAAAAAAACAAAAACAAAACAATAACAAAAACAATAACAAAAACATAGCAGACACAGAAAACAAAAACACGATACCACATCACACACTCATTAAGTCATACACTGCAGCATTTATATGTACCCGACTGGAAGTTAGCTCAGCCATTACAGAAAGCAATGAATCAGAAAATACTAATCAATAAGTTTCTGAACGACATGGAGCATCCCTAGAACATTTCTTCAGGCATCAGCACAACATAAAACCACCATGTTGGTCACTCTAACAAGTTCATATGTTCAAGGCAAACTGCACAATTATGTGCCTTCTTTCTGTGTATAGATGTGCAGGGTTGGAGCTAGTGATAGAGTTGAAGAAGCCAAACAAAGTTAATTGGTTGACATAAAAGAATAAATTAACAAATTAATAAATTGAAGAACACAAAGAATTGAACAATTAAAAGAGTAATAAGTTTAATGAGTTCATGTAATAATGAAGTAAAAGAAAAGAGGATAAATACCTGAAATATTTATTATGTTCATTTTTGGTAAAAAAAAAATCATAATATCATAAATTCACGAAAATTTCTGAAATTTCAAATACACACACACAAATAACTCTGAGGTGTGTAGTCTGATTTTGGATTCTGTAGAGACAAAGTTACATAAACCTAAGTTTACGCTGTCCGTGTTTGATTTCTGAGTTTGGGAGTTGTAACTTGTAAGTGTAAGCGTGCAGCAAAAGGGATGGGTATAAGATGCTTGAATTTATGTGGTAAAAAGAATTAGCAAACTTGTGCACTAGGTAGTGAAGGTAGAAGTGAGAAGCAATTCTAAAGCCACATTTCATTGATTTGCTAACTGATAGATGCAGTCGTGCAAGCACATTTCGAAATGTGAAGACCATGGGGTGCAACAAAAATCTTGCCTACAACATTGTTCAGCTGTAATGCGATTGAAAACTATGCTTAAAAAAATAAATGAATAAACAACTTTAAAAAAAAAAAAAACAGAGGTGTCAGGTATTAATTTATTTGAAAACCAAAGTTCAGGCAAAGTGAAATGATTGCTCATCTACAGTAACTCCTAAAACATGTCTGACAGTCAGATTAATGACTATCTCAAGCTTTCACATCTGCAATTGTCATAACTACAGGCAAAGACTAGTGAAAGATGATACTCATTTTTCCCTTCGTCTCTGCAAATCATGAACACAAGAATAGTAGGAAGAATCGACCTTTAAAAAATATACTGTCTCTTTTTGTTATTGCAACACTATTCAATGCATAAATTATTTCCTACGATTTCTTTTAAGAAAGAAAAAAAAAAGTGTACCTTTTCAATTTCTTCAGCCAGATACTTGCTCTCATTTTCATTTTGTGCTTCACGCATCTCCAGTTCTCTTCCTCTTAACTCGAACTCTTTTTTCTGAGATTCGAGTTGCAACTTTAGTTTTTCATGATCGCTGAAGATCTTCTTAAGGTGATCCCTGGCACCCAGTTGAATCTTTTTTATCTCTGTACACGTGAGAAACATTACATAAATTCAATGATACAACTTGGAATATCCATGAAAGAAAAAGTAATATATGATAACATGGAACAAATTGCCTGGTCTTAAAATGCAGGAAAGATTATTTTAAAGCTCTATATAAGAAACCTTCGTTATAAGCTTGAAGTAATTTCTCTCTCTCCCCCATTAAATTGTTAAGGGTGGTGGCGGTTTCACTACATCTTTTCTCCATCTCTATCAAGTGTTTGTTCTTGAGCTCAATGATACTTGTAAGATTGGACACAAGTCTATCTTGCTTCCGTGCTTCCTCCTGAATAACTTCAGATATGGTCTTAAGATCTCCAATCTTACGTAAATGTTCCCCAATTATATTATTTGAGTTGTAATCATCAGCCCGAGCAACCCAAGCATAAATTCCTAGTTTCTCAGCAGTAGTACCATTAGCCAGCCAATCCTTTTTCCCATGACGATCTGCCTCATAAGCCCTCTCAAAAGAAATAGCATTATGCAAACCAGGCCAATCTTTATTAAATTCCACAATAGCACAACCTGAGTGGCCCCGGTAATTCCACAAAGGAGTAACCCTTGTGGGATTAAATCCTCTTTCCTTCAACTCATCCCTAAACTTTGATCCACTTCCTCCCACAAATCGCCCATCATCTGTACGCTTAGTTGGAATATTTACCACAATTCCTCTCCAAGGCCACACAAACTTTTCATCATGATTACAATCCATAACAGGATCATTATTGCTAGTGAGTTTTGATGGACCAACAGCATCAGCTAGATCTTTTTCCAAATATTTCAATAGAGCTAAATGATTAGCTTTCTCTTTGGTACTCCGTTTATTTGAAGGACTGTTTCCTACCCCAGAAGCATGCTGCAGGAGATCCTTGTATAAGAAATCCCTCTTTCTTTTTTTTGTACAGTAGGGGCAAGTAAATGTCTCATGCGAGAGTTTCACAATGCGTTTTCCATTTTTCAGTTCATCATATGACTTGCTTTCCCGCTCACCCAATTCCGATTCACTCATATCGGAGTCTATGTCAGAATCATCTGTCGAACTTTCCATAAACTTAATGAAGAGCACCTAGAGAAAAAAAATCTTAAGTTACATTCATATTTATATATAATTTTACAGTAACATTTGAATCTATAGAATCAAAGACAGTAGATGACACAATAGATTTGATGCTAACAGAGATTATAGGATGAAATTGTCCAGCAGAGAGGGAGACACAGAGATACAGCAATTTTTAACTGCTGGCTCATATCGCTCAATCAAATGAGCTTTTAACCATGATAAATAAACAAAACACACCTTCAAATTATACTTACCATAAGGTTTTAAAAAAAAAAAAAAAATCTTTAATGAGCTTTTAGCACAGCAACAAACCCCTAACCCCATGAAAGCCATCCTAAATCCCACGATACAAAATTTAAGAAAGAGATCTAGAAAATGCCACTGTTAAAATATCCAGAGCTCAATCCACACTTCCAACATGAAAGGAGGAAAAGAAAAACCAGTACTGACAACTAAACCCGAACAATAGAACCAGATCAGTAAAAAACAACAAGAACGATGAATTCCAAACGAAATGTCAAACATCAGAATATACAAGAATCTCAAATCCCCAGCTCAAAAAGAGAAATGCATTGCAATTATTTTCATGCAAGAGAAACAAAACCATGCATGAAATGCTCCAAATAAATCTAAACTCATCAATCCACCCCAATTCAAAAGGGAAGCAAACCCAAAATCCAGAAAAGGGAAAAAAGAACAAAAACCTTCACAAAGCAAGAACATAACATAGAGATCACCTAACAACAATCACCTAATCCAAAGGCGTCTGATGCAGAAAAACCAAGCAAGTGGAGCCTTCTGTGAGCTGAGAAAGAAAAGGGGTTAATTGAATTCGCGAATTGAGAGCGAATCGAAGACTTGGGGTTGGAGTGAGGACTGAAAAACACTGGAAAAGTTGAGTCACATGGGAAATGCGACAAAGTCGAATTGGGGCCAGCGGCGGGGTCCGCAATATAGTAAGCAAAGGCTTAAGAGGAAAAGATGATGATGAGAATCGTACGCGCATGAGAGCGCGTTCGTTTAGGTAAACGAAGAGAGGCTCAGCTCAGCCTCTCACACACTCCAAAAGCGTCAATCTCCATGTTTGAATGAATCCTGTGAGCTCTGACCATCAAAGTTTAACATATTGACTTCTGAGCCTTCCGAAGTGGCGAGCCACCATTTGGATTTAGGCCTGCGCCTAAATATATCGAGAATTTATTTTTGAGGGTTGCCCCGCAATTTAATAACTTCAATAATTGCCCTTAGCTTGCCGGTTCTAGTATTATTTATTTGCTCAATTTGAATATAAATTGACTGTAACATAAGATTAAAAAAATTTTAATTTTTGATCTTAGTTGAGAATATCCGTACGAGCCAACAATAGTAAGGACATTTTTTTAATGAAAAATAAGGTACTAATACAACTATTTAAAGGTTTAAAGGTATTTTTTTAAACAAGTTACTAACTTATTAATAGTTTTTGTTTGTTAGTAGTATTTTTGAACATTTTCTTAAAGTCTAAAGATGTTATTGAAACGTTTTAAAGTTCAAGGATATTTTTAAAATAAAGTCAATATTTTTTAATTTTTTATTGAAAAATTAAGGATATTATTAAAATTTTAAAAATTTAGAAGTATTTTTAAACAAAATACAATCCATGAGTATTTTATATATTTTAGCTAAAAGTATATTACTACTTACTTTTGATAGATTGTGCGTTGGATTATGCACAATGTAGTATTAAAAAGAAATGCATAATTCAATAATTTTTTTTAAAAAAATAGAACCATTGTCCATTAGCATTTGGTGGAATGACTTGTCATAAAATAAGCTAAAGATTTCTAAATGTAGTTTCATATCTAATTTAAATTTAAAAACAATTTTCTGTATTTAATTTAGATACGAAATGTTTTTTTTATTTAATTTAGATCTGAAACGTATATGTTTAATTTAGAAAAAAAAATGTTTGTAAGAGTCTATAATAGTGCGACAATCAGGATTCGAAGCACTCTAACTACATTAATTTTAGGATTAAAGCATGCGTGTTCATAACTTGGAGAAATAGGGTTTTAAGAGACAAACTTTGAAGAACCTCCAAACTAGTGCAATCCCTTGATGAATTCTGATCACGAACACTTTGTGGACCACCGCTAGAGTTTCTCCCGTTATTCTTCGGCCTTAGAACGAATTGTGGGATCCAATCTGTGATGAAATTGAAGGAAAATTAGAGTTTTGGAGAGTTTTGTATGAAGAAACTTGGAGAGAACAATTCCCTTCAAAATGTCAAAGTTGCATGAATCTTTCTTCAACCAATTTTCTTCAATTTAAAGAAGATATTCATGCAAATGAATTGTATCTACAAGTGACACATGCTCGAGCATTAAGAAGTGGGGATCGAGGTATTTGAATTAGTGGGAGGGATAAAACTACTAACCCTGATTCTCTTTAAAAAATTGAATTTCATAAATTCAAAAACTAAAATGAATTTTGATTTTAAATTAATCCAAATAATTGATTTAAATCAAATTCATTTGTTTTTAAAACAAATTTAAATAAAATTAATTCTAATGATTAATTTGAAATAAAATAAAATTTAAATAATTAATTAAACACTTTAATTAAAAACATTAGTTTAATATCAAATATTAAATTAATAACTAACACCAATCCTGAACACGTGAATCCTTGTTCACGTGTATAATATTTACATCTCATTTAAATATTTTCAACTCTCAAATTTGTTTAATTCAACAATTAAACTATATAATAGCGTCAAATATATCACATACAATTAACAATTATTCCCTAAACTGAATTTGAACGTTTCAAATTCTCTCATCACACTGTTTTAAGGTTTTAGTCTGATTTGAGCTAGCAGGAAGACCTAATGAACCTATAGATCATGAACTCCAACGATCCGAGATTAACCGACTAAATTCTTTAACCTAATTAACCAACATTCGTTAACTACTGGGACATTCCACTAAAGCTCAGTAGCTACACTCTCCTCACTGTAGATATATTTATGTCCACTTGATTTAATCATGATTAGTAAAGATCATTTACAGGTTGTTTGTAATTACAGTCGGATCCAAATTATCATTTTACCCCTATAATTACATCTTACTCCTTAAGTCCCACTGATCCTCTAATGAACCATTGGTTTGTGGTCCAATAAAAAATCGAGTCTCTCTCAGACTAATGAGTGGGTAGGGCCCCTTGTTCAAGACCCAGAGTCAACACTTAAGAGAACAACCTATCTACTATCTCTAGAATCAGGTAGGAGTGGATCCCATCTTGCAGGGTTGTGTTCCCAACTATCTACTCGATCTTACCCCTAAAATGGGAGGCTTATCGAGAAGACGATGTTGAGCCACACTAATCCATGCAGATTAAAGGATAATCCCAAATAAACAAAAATTTATAGTTAGTTCAAGATTAAGATCGAGTTATCTAGATCATCGAATTGAAATAGTCAGTCTTATTAGTAAACGACATTATAAAGTAAAAGTGACTATTTTGTGGTCCAATCTTATGCAGACTCATTACATAGGATGCCTCCACTCGCATATCTCTACATGAACGATTCAGGATCACATCATTTGTATTAAATCCAAAGTGAGCCGCATCCATAGTATCCCCAAGTTAAGGTACCCAACTTTATCCCTGTACTATAGACCGTTTTGGCTATATACTCGAACTTGATCCACTTTTATGTTTCCACATATTGTTCAAGTATTGATGTTATAGCCAGGGGTTCGTTAGTTTATTGGATTTAGGGTTAAAAATGTGCAATTCACATATTCAATAACATTTTTACTGAATAACCTTAATAACAATTTTATTGTAAAATAGAATATGTTTAATGTTTACAAACCACCAGTTTTAGGACATACAACCCAACAACTCCCACTTGGACTAAAACTCTAATGAGGTTACATATATATACTGAAGGAAATTGGACATGAGGATTTCCATGAGCAACGGAATGATCGTTCCAAATTCCATTCGTATATGAACATTAACAATTATAATCAAGAAACGAAAACTAACTGGTCATGCAGACAACGAAATTATAGCATGCTTCACTATGATCAAGGGAAGGATTACACATACCTTTGAAGACTTATCTTCAACACCCTTGATCACGAACGCTCGAACAATCAATAAGACTACAAACCCGAATGCTCAAACACTACGACCGCTACACTGCACGATCATAGTGACCACAAACTCAGTGATCTCCAAGATTACGAACACAACAAACTCCAAGACCACGAACACAGCAAACAACCTCCAATAAACTTCGACTATGTCGAGTTAAGTACGACACCACCACAATGGCTACCTTGGTATTCTCGGTGTGAGAATCCATAAGTGTTGGCTCTGTGTGGACTTGGTTAGAGGATGAGACCAGAGGAACAATCTGTTGGGATGGTACCAGCATGTAGTGGAAGCGACGAGCATCATATAAGCACTTAATTCGGTTTAATTTTGGTTTGGTGGGTGTTTTATATGAAAAATACGAAATTGTTGTACTGATATGATTTTCTGAGTTTTGGCTTTTAATTTCTTATTTAAATTTGTAATTGGCTCTTGTTTGATGAGCTTATATGTCTTCCCAAGAGTCTGTAATTTATTTGGAGTTATTAGAGTTAAAATTAAGCTATAATTTGAAGAAACAAGCGAAAAGGCTAAGTTGCAGATTCCAGAAAATCAGCATTTGTTCATATCGTCGTTGAGCTTCAGTAGCTAAACGATCATGTAGCTTCATGCGTTAGACAATGTGAAAAAAAGCCAAACGATCGTGTAGCTTTGGGCATTGATTGTTTAGGTGTTGTGCGCTAGATGATCGTGTACCTACGAAAGCTAAGCGATGCGTTGTATGGCTATGCGATGGCCCTACACGATCGTGTAGCTTCGGGTGGGAGCTAAGCAATGTAGTAGCTATAAAATCGCTTATGCGATTGATAACGGGTAGAAATGCACGTTATTATAGCGCAAATTAGTAAAACAATGAGGGAATGCAACGGTAAAAATAAACAATATCATATCCAAAAGTGTTAAACTGAGAAAATTGTGATCGCATGCACCCATCGCATAAAAGTAGCTAATTTACTTTTTTTGTGTAGGAAAAATATGTTGGCGCAAGTAAAATTGCGATCCAAGGAATTAGGCGACCGCGTGCTTGAAAGATTGTGATCGCAAAGTCATGCAATCGTGAGAAGATGCTCAAGAAGGTGACAACATAATAAATCATGATGGGACAGAAAGCTGATGACGGAAAAATCCGAATTTAGTTGACAAGCCGTTAACGCCACACTGTAGCAAGTACACTCAACTTTCGGTGACCATTAATCGGCGCATCAGAGCAGAAGATTTAATGACCGCCCATCATTGCAATCATTAGAGAGAAAGGCTGCTTCATCTTAAGCTCTATAAATACCGGAGGCCACCAATGTAAAGAAAAAACAAGTTAGATCATATACAAGTTAGAGAGCCGTTAGTCTGTTCATATTCATACTTATACTTAGAAGACGGAGACGAGCTAAGAGACGAAGAAGTCAAGAGATCATTCCCGGACAACTCGAGAGACTACCAGGAAGCGCTATAGAGGGAGAGAGGGCCAACACTTGCAAAAGCAAGAACATTCAGCTGGACAGAGTGGAGTGAAAAAGACAGTGTAAAAAGCCACGGGAAGCAAGACATTGCTACCGGGCTTCTTATCCCTACATTCCATTGTTATTTTGTATTCAACACTTTATCTATAGAAAATGGAATTCTCATTTCAACTTATGTTCAATCTCTCCATACTTCGCATGAGTAGCTAAATTTCCGAATGGGTTGAGAAGTACTTAGCTAGCATGACCTAAGATTTACACTTTATGCGATCATTTTGTCTTATGTATGCGTTATTCACCCTTTAGAGATACTTGAGAGAGTAGTCTAAAGATAGAATCTAGACCTGAGAGAGTAAGATTAGAATCTAGGCTTGAGAGAGTCAGATTAGAACCATATAAGCAAGAGATAGAAACTTAGACATAAGTTCTGTTTACTATTACGCATCGCATGCACCCTAGAAATAGGATATTATAGTATGCGGTCACCTTGTGTATTTGTGCATCATTCACCATCGCATAGACAAGAATAGAGGCTTAGACATAAGTCCTATTGACATTTTTGTATACATCGCATGCGTCCTAGAAATAGGAATTATGGCATTTGCATTGAGAGATGACATGCTGTTGTTTGTGTGTAGCATTATCGCATAACTTGTACGTAATCTTAGGAAGTGTTAACTAAACCCCTTCTCAACTCGTTCATCGCATACTCATTGTAATTCTTGATTTCATCAACTCTTTATTCGAACTCCGTTGCATAGGAAATATTCTTAACAAAACACCATCCAACTTATTGTTTTTGCCACTGCAAGAGAATCAAATTTATTGTTGCATATTAACTCAGTAGTCCTTATGTTTGACCCTGGACTTACTAGAAAACCTAGTGAGGCTTATACTTGGGTCTTATTAGGAAAACTTGCATGTGCAACGGATAACACATCACCGCAACTTATATCATAATCGCATCACCATTTACAATGCATCAACGATTGTTTACCATTGATCGGCAGCTAAACAATGTGTTAAAGTGCTAAGCGATAGCACTACGCGATCTTTTACCTATGCACAGCAATTGGGCGATGGTCGAGAGCTATGCGCTAGCACTAGGTGATCGCTTACCTTGAGCGCGCGCTAAAGGATCAAGACGCGGTGCTAGACGATAGCGCTAAACGATCATGTAGTAAATATCTGTGCTAAACGATGGAGCTGCGCGATAGTGTTAGACACTAAGTGATCGTGTAGCATCCTCCGGCGCTAGATGATGACACTATGCGATAGTAGGCAGACACTACACGATCGTGTACCTTGGTCAGGTGCCTTGCATTGGTTGCTAATCAATTACGCAAACGCTAAATGATCAGGAAAATGCATGACGATGGTCATCGATGCTAAACGATCAGTCTTAGTGAGTTTTTGAGCGAGAGCAAGAGCAGCCGATTCGACCGGTTCTCTTGAGATACAGTCTGGTTCAGCTTCAAATAGCTTGTGGCTGGTCTGGTTCAGACTCTGCTGATCCGATTCGGGTCCGGTTCAAGCAGTGTTGAAACTGTTTTTGTAATAGTTAGACTTTTGCTTGCTTGTATTTGCCAAAACTAAAACCATATCAGTCTGTGTTTAATTATTTATGCATTGGATGTATGTTATAATTAAATAAATCTTGTATGTGCATATAGTATGCCATTTATATTTAAAATCCCACCGTAGGAAGCATGCAACATGCATTGAAAGTATGTTATAATTTGTTATAGTATATAGTATGCATGTCAGAATTTCTTGTATTTGATATAATGGTCATATTAAATATTGAATGTCTGTATGTTGTGGATGTTTAACATGTCTAAAGTTTTATAAACTATTATAAAATTGGGTTAGACATTTAAAATCCATAACAAAGAACAACCGCATGCTCACGTAGGTTAACCACTTGTTTTAATAGTTAAAATAGGTCGCTAAATTTGTAAAACTAGGGTTACAAACTCAACCAGTATATAATCCTGTCGAAGGCTGGGGGTATTTAAGTTGACGGTCTACGGAACACCTCCTACCTGGGGATTATAACCAAATAATTGAGCGTTGGTAACCAGTTTTATGAGTATTCGTGAGCGATGTGAGGTAATAA
Source organism: Benincasa hispida (assembly GCF_009727055.1). Lineage (NCBI taxonomy): Eukaryota > Viridiplantae > Streptophyta > Magnoliopsida > Cucurbitales > Cucurbitaceae > Benincasa > Benincasa hispida. Next base: position 26,237,804 of record NC_052354.1, read on the forward strand.
AAGGGTTTATTACCTCGACATCGTAGGTTTAAGTCCACTTATAAGTGTTATACTTGGATAAACCACATAGACTTAGGGTTTTTTTTTATTAACCGGAAAAGAACCTAAGTATAAATTTACTAAAAAATTAGAGCACTTCAGTGGTAATCAGTAACATCTATTTGATAGAGTTATTAGAAAACTTCAGCGGGAGATTAATAACATATACGATATGTTATTCTTAGCTCTCGCATCCCTAAGAGTTCACAGTCTGGATTTAAGCAGTACTTCGTGTCACCCTGGGAGTGACCTCCATTCGGAAAGTATTTTTTAGCTTAGACTCTGGTGAATAAGGGGAAGTTGTTCGAACAGAAATCAAGTGTACGATTTCAACTGCCAAGTCTCCACATAGTTCACACCGTGAGATTCATATGACGCTTCGTGTCACCCTAGAAGTGACCTCCATTCGAAAAGTGGATGTATGAATCAATATCAAGGTGAACAGAGGAAGTAATTCATAGTAAGTGGGTGAAGAAAATGTGTCAACATATCCTATAGTCTCCTCCATTAGTCTAAACCGTGAGATTCCTATGTTGCGCCTGCTGGTTAGCTTTAAGCGACATTTTGCTAGTCGTTTAATGACGGCTATCCTCTTGGAGGGTTGTAACATAGGATTCAGAACAACCCAGGCTCCAGTAAAATGAATAGGATCTTATAGTTCCATCTTGGGTATTGTCTTCTATTTCGGTGGCATACTCATATTGTTCTACAAGATCTGAAAATGGCAGGTCTACAGTTACAGAAGTACTAAGTGTTAATAATTTATGACAAAAAATGGTACCTAAATTACTATCTGAATATGAGTTATTCTGGAGATAGTATTTAGACAAGAATGTCTTGTTGTAGTATTGTTGCAAAAGAATAATCTTGGATTCATTATTAAAATTGCTAAAACTTGATTGGATCTAAAAACAATTCACTTATAGAATTTGTTTATAATTTCAGAATGACGAGTTCAATAATACAATTATTGGCATCGGATAAACTTATTGGGGATAATTATGTGAAATGGAAATCAAATTTGAACATGATACTTGTGATAGACGATTTGCGGTTTGTCTTAATTGAGGATTGTCCTCCCATTTCTTGTTGGGTTTTATGTTCTAAAACTCGCAATTTGTAAAATGATAAACATTTTCTATAATCAATAAATTTATTATTGATTTTATAAATTGTATGAAAGTCTAAATACAATAAACTAAACCCATGACTATTACATGAGTACTTGAACTTTATGTGGAGAAATAAGAGTGGATCAGGTTCGAGTAAATATTCAAAATGATCTATAGTATATGAATAAGGTTGGGTACCTTATTTTGGTAACACTAGTGGATGCGGCCTACTCTGTAGTTGTTACAAAGAGTTTTAAAATGCTACATACGATGTGATCCTAATTCGTACATGTTATGACATGAGAAGTGTGGGCGTCCTATGCAATGAGTTTGCATAAGATCGAACCAAGAAATAAGTCACTCTTACTTTATAACGTTGTTTACCGTATAAGACTGACTATTTCACCTAGATGACCTAGATAACTCAATCTTAATCCTGAGCTAACTATGAACTTCTGTTTATTCGGGATTATCCTTAGATTTGCACAGGTAAGAATTGGCTCAACAGCGCCGGCTCAATAAGATTTCCATTTCAGGGGTAAGACCGGATAGATAGATGGGGACATAAGATGCAATACGGAGTTCACGCCTACCCGATTTAGGGATAGGAGAAAGGTTATTCTCTCAAGTACTGAATTTAGGTCTTGAACAAGGGGCCCCACCCTCTCACTAGGCTGAGAGAGTTTGGTTTAGTGATTGGATCACAAACTAATTGTTCATTAGAGGATCAGTAGGAACTTGAGGAATAAGACGTAATCTCGGAGGTAAAACAGATATTTGACCCAGCTGTTATTACGAACAACCTGTGAAGGGTTGACTTGCTGATTATGGTTAAATCATGTGGACATAATATATCTACAGTGAGGGGAGTGCAACTATGGGCTTTAGTGAAGTGACCCATTAGTTAACAAATGGGGATTAATCTAGTCTAATGAATTTAGCCAATTAATCTCGGTGAAGGAAAGATCATTCCAAATTACAATCATATATGAACTTTACAATTACTGTCATAAACAAAAACATATGGTTATGCATTAATTACAGAAATTACAGCATGATAATGCAAAAGATCAAGGACAAAAGCTACACACTTTTGTAGACTCATAGCCAAACTCCTTGATCACGAACGCTCGAACACGGCAACATAGCAACCATAAACATTCGTCCAACATGACTGCTACACTGCACAAACATTGCACACTCAAACTCAGCGATCGTATCGGTCACGAACACCTCAACAACACGAACGACCTCCACAGAACCTCGACAGTGTCGAGTTGAGTATGACACCACCAAGAAGGCTACCTTGGTATTCTCGGTGTGAGAATCTAGAGGATGGGCTCTGTGTGGACTTGGTTTGAGGCAGAAGACGGAGGAAACAACAATCGTGTAAACAATTGAGCAAGTGGGAGATGGCAGAACCTATCATATAGGTCGATGCCCAATCGTTTAGGAAAAACTAAGCGATCGTCTAGCAAAAGCTATGCAATCGCTTAGCTGAATGTCTGTTGCTTACAAACACTCCACGATTGTTTACCTTATCCAAGCTGTCGCTTAGTAAATCCAATTTACTTGACAACTTCCCTGAGAATATTTCCAAGAGAGGAAATCTCAAAACAACAAATTCAACATTACTAAAATTAGGAAAACATTTTTCCTTTTATCTCACGGTTACCATGAAACCACTAATAACCTCCCACTCAATTGGTTATTAGAGAAAAAGAGTTAATTATCCAATAATTAATTTATTATAAATATAAATGATAACTAATTTATCATATTATATTTATAACCTATAGTTTTAATATTTCATCTCATGAAACATATAAACCATAGCTCTTTTTCTATTCCATGGTACTTAATATAAATCTCAACTAGATTAATCCTCCACTAGATGTATCTCATACATCATACCGATAATATCAAATATAATCGAAATACCTTTTGTCAATTTGAACATTTCAAATCAACACCAAAAACTGATCCTCAACTGAATCCATTGAGCTACCAAGGGGACCTTATGGACCTGTAACTTGAAGCTCCAACGGTACGTGAATAACTGACTAAACCCTTTAGTCACGGGATCCACCATCCGTTAACTGCCAGTCACTCCACTAAAGACCGACAGCTGAACTCTCCTTACCAAAGATATATTATGTGTCCATCTTAACCAATCAGCAGTGTGATAACCCTTCACAGATCGCTCGTAAGTATAGCTCGGCCAAAAACCGTTATGCCCCTGTAGTTACATCTAACTTCTTAAGTACCACTGATCCCTCTAATGAACATAATGAAGGAACTCTTAACGAAAAATACCCATGAGCGCATTTGGGTCTTTCCGATTTCATCGTGACCGAAATACAACATATACATTCTAACATACAATTATGCAAATTAACACTAATTAAAGGCATGTTATGAACAATAAAATTACAAGGAAATAGATACCAGTTGAAGACCCTCTTCAAGCTTTGAAACTCAGACGCAGCGGAAGACCTCTATGCGAACTCTATCGCCCAACAAATAAGTTGGCTACAGCAGCACGAACAGTCATGAACAAGTGAACGCAGCAGGGACGACACCACCAAAAAGGAGCCCTTGGTATTCTCGAAGTGAGAACCCAAAGTGAGGTCTTTGGTGAATTTGGTAGAGGTCGGAGAAAGAATTAATCATGTAGACGATAAGCAAGTGGAAGAGAAAAAAAGTTATCGCATAGCTAAGTACTTATCGTTTAGAAGAAGCTACACGATTATGTAGGTTTTACTAAGTGATCATTTAGTAAATGGTAGACGATTGTTTAGAAAACGCGGCACACTATGCGATCGTTTAGGAATTAGCGTGCGATCGTTTAGCGCGAGGTGTGCGATCGTTTAGGTGATGAGTGACTATCGTATAGGCTCTCAAGCTATGCAATCGTTACGTTTTCACACCGATGCCAATTTTTTCGAACCTTTGCAAAATGAAACAAATTTCATATTATTCTTCGATTACCATAACCGAATGCAACTGCTCCCACTAACACACTTCCGAGAGAAATTTTAGGCCAATTATCATATAATTAACCAATTTAATAATTAAAGAATATAATCATATTATATTCTTACCCTATAGTTTGATATCACATATCTACTATATTAATTTCTCCACATGATATAAATCATATTTATATCTAATTTTCTCCAAAATAATGTATCTCATGCATTTAGTTAATTNATCTCATAATTATAATAAGCTGCAATGGACAGGAGGATGCAGATCGACTTTAACATGGCAACAGGCGAGAAAGTCTCCTTACAGTCAACTCCCTCTACTTGGGTATAACCCTTTGCCACAAGTCGAACCTTGAAGGTCTGTACCTTCCCATCAGCACCCCGTTTGCGCTTGTAGATCCATTTACAACCTATAGGGCAAAACCCATTAGGCTGATCTACAAGATCCCATACTAAGTTGAAGTACATCGACACCATCTCGAGATCCATGGCCTTGACCCATTCATCCCGGTTAACATCCTCCATTGCCTTCTTATAAGACAACGGATCCTAAACGTTGCCATCTACTACCATAACAAGGATTTCCGTGAAACCCAGATAGCAAACGGGTGGGTTCGCAACCCTCCCACTATGTCGAGGTTCCCTCAACTCTTGAGGTGGAACCGACCTACTGGATGAACTCCCAGAACTCTTGTTGATATAGCAGGCTCTTCAACAAATCTTGTTGAAGTTTCAGTAGTTTCATTGGAAAGCTCATGCAACACGACTTTGCTTCGTGGACTCTGCTCCCTTATATGATCCTTCTCCAGGAAAGTAGCGTTTATTGAAACAACAACCTTATTTTTCGTTGGATCATAAAAATAACCCCCTCGTGTACCTTTGGGGTAGCCTACAAAGAGGCACAATCTTGACGTGGTTCCAAATTCTTGGGATTAGCCTCAAGCACATGTGTAGGGCAACCCTAAATGCGGAAGTGACGTAAACTAGCTTTACGCCCGTTCCACAACTCCAAAACGAGTCCGGTAAGGAAGCGTAACTCATCATCGAGAGAACCATGTCTAACAAGATCATATTTCTCCTCTCTACTACACGATTCTGCTGAGGTGTACCAGGCACTGAGAGTTGGAAAACGATTCCATGTTCTATCAAATAGTCCTGGAATGCGAAGTCCAAAAACTCTCCACCTCGATCTGATCAAAGTGTTTTAATCCGTCTATCTAATGCGTTTTCAACTTCAGCCTTGAACTCTTTGAACTTTTCAAAAGATTCAGATTTCCGTTGCATAAGATAAACATACCCGTACCTAGAGTAATCATCAGTAAAACTGATAAAATACTCATAGTCACCTTGGGCTCGCACATTCATAGGACCACAAAGGTCAGAATGTACTAACTCAAGAGGCTCCTTGGCTCTAGAACCTTTTCCAGTAAAAGGTCGTTTAGTCATCTTACCCTCAAGGCAAGATTCACACACTGGCAAAGAATTTTCTTCTAACTCACTTAGAAGTCCATTCTTTACCAATCTCTTAATCCTATTGAAATTGATATACCATAAACGTAGATGCCAAAGTTGGGCATTTTCTTTTGGAGAAATTCGTCGATGTTTTGATTGAGTTACGACAGTTCTGAACATTTCAATATTATGGAGGGAATTAATGGCTAACGGCCTTAGCACATATAAATTCGATTCCAGATTTGCTGTGCAAATAAAAACACCATCTTTAAGAATAAACGCTTTATTCAAATCAAAAGAGACAGTATATTTACATTACAATACACTTTACAGAAATAAGGTTCCTTTTTAGTTCAGGAACAATATATACATCATTTAAAATAAGAAACCTATTATGTAAAGTTAACTGGAGTCATCCTACTGCCACAGCTGAGATGACATGTCCGGCGCCTACTCGTATCGTCATCTCACGAACCTCCAGCTATCGCCAAGATCTAATCCCTTGAAAAGAAGAACAAATATGGTTAGTGGCACCTGAATCAATTATCCAGGAAGAATCATCATTCTCCACTAACAAGTTTCAAGCACAAGTAAATCATATTTATCTTTATTGGCCTTGGCCTTAGCCTTGGCTACTTTCTTCTCTTTCAGATACCGAGGACAGTTCCTCTTCCAATGTCCATTTTGGTTGCAATGGAAACACTTTCCCTTAGCAACCTGTGGATGCCTCCTTGGGGTGACAGGCGGTGGGTTAGCAGGTGCCTTCTCTTTTCCCTTACCACTCTTCTTCTTCTTCCCCTTTGCAGAGTTAAAAGCAGAAGGTACAGACTTCGTTCCTGAGGTCATGTGAGACCCGAATTTCCATTTTCCTTACTTAAGCAGGTGGTTAAGGAGTCAACTAAGAGTTAAATTCTAGGACAAGAGTAGGAAGATCCCTAAGTGATGAAAAGAATTTAAGTACTTTGGAAATAAACCATAACTAGTGAAGATGTGGCTAAGTATAACCATGCTGTGAAAATAACTAAGTGTGAGACTAGGCATTGCCATGTGTTAGCCATAAAAATTTTGATAGATTACTTGGGTAAAGGGAGAGGTTGAAGTAAGGCCGAGAATAACGCATGCAGTAGCCGCTGCTCTTGGAGGTTAGACAACGCATAGGGTTCGATGGATGCGCTAGATACATTGGACGCGATGGTATGCGTCAATACGGCTGAAGGCAGACAGTTGAAAGAGATGCGTTGGAAGGTTGCGATGGCAAGAGGGCAAGTGGTACAGAGGGCAAGTGGACACGATGGTTGCGTTGGATGCCGATGGATGCGTTGGATGCTATGCGACCGTCCTATGCATTGATGCCATGCGACCGTCCTATGCGTTAATGCCAAGCGACCGTCCTATACGTTGGCACCATGAGACCGTGCTATGCATTGGAAGTAGACAATGGCATGTACGATGGATACATTAGATGCGGCGACTTTGCTAAGGCATAGGCCATGCGATGGAAGAGCTATGTCGGACGCATGGTGGTTTGCTCTTGCGATTGTTAAGGCTTGCGGTGACAAAGTAATTGAGTTGGGTTACGTTGTAGAAGATGCGATGGTGTTGAGTTGAAAACCAAGTGGAGCCAAGGGTTTCTATGTGTTGATGATATAACCATGAATTGGTGAATATCTATGTGTTGATGGCATACTATGCGTTGATGGTATACTATGCGTTGATGGCCTACTACGCGTTGATGGCATACTATGCGTTGATGGCATACTATGCATTGATGGCTATACTATGCGTTGATGGCCTACTATGCGTTGATGGTATACTATGCGTTCATATCCGAGGCTAGCAGTAGCATTGAAAAAGGGTGTTGGTCATCATCCTAATTGAACGCATGATGAACGATATAAAGGATGGACACATAGGAAGGATGAACGCATATGAAGGACGTCATCCAGACATGTGGCTTGTTGGGAGAAATCTTAAGCTTTAAGCAAATGAAGTGGATGCAATAAGAGATATGCAAAGTTGAGGGCTATGCGTTGGTGAAAGGGGAGCAAGACACCAATCACTGGGCTTTATAGCTCATGTTTTCCATGTTTTATGTTTTACCCCCCCCCCCCCCCCCAGGTAGCAGAAAGGTGAGGTGTTCTAGGATGTTGCTAAGGTCAAGATCTGCCACGTGCCACAGTTACACTTCCGGAGGGTATTATAGTTGTTCTTGTAAATTTGTTGTTAAGTCTTGGAGTTGTATAAACGTTACATTGTTGTAATTAAATGGGTCTATTTAATCAGTTGATTGTTGAATTTGTTCCTTGGTATCAGAGTTACTTCTGCAAGAGTTATTAGGCAGTAAGTGTCAACAAAAGGGTTGATAATTGCTGCAGTCATGCCCTCTCCTAAGCTCAAAGGGTAGTTTGGGATGGGGTGTGATAGGTCAAACCTCTATGGAATGTTCTGGAGGATGAAGCAACATTTACCTCACCCTTCTACCTCTTCTTACTTTTCAGTAAAGATTGGTTTGTCTGCAACTCGTTGAGGAGAATTGTAAGGTTATACTTCACTTTGTTAAGAATCACATTACTAATAAAGTGCAGGAAGCTCTCCGGCAAAGAATGCAGGATTATGCTAACCTGGCTGCCCTCATCGATGGTAGACCCATTCAACTCCGCCACATTGAAGTGGATCATCATGTTTAGCACATGTTCACGAACAGAGGTGCCTTCTTGCATTTTAGAGTTGAATATGTATTTAAGAGCCTCATGCATAAGCTGTTCAGACGGTTGTCCAAACATCCCTTGCAGGGACTCCATGATCTCACGCACTGAGACCATAGGCTCAAGTTTCTTGGCCAAGACTTCAGAAAGACTTGCCAAGATGTAGGCTCGGGCCTTCTCATTCGCCCTTGTTCATCGCTCGTATGCCTCCCGAACATTTCGAGCGGCATTTGGAGCTGAAATAGGAGGACAAGCCTCCGTGAGAGCGAACATGAGAACCTCGATGATTAGGATCGTCGTGATCATGTGTTTCCATGTTGAAAAATTATCGCCAGTTAGTTTTTCGGCACTTAACAACGATAAGGTGGCTATTGCCATCTGAAAAAGTTGTTGAAATATGAACAAAACTATATTAGATTTTGCTAAACCACTTTTAAACCAATAAGTTTTGCAAAACAGTTTCAAGTACCCTAAGTTATAGACTTCTATTTTACAATGATGTCCCAGTGAGGTAGGACAAATGCCACCGGTGGGGTGATCAGTTGTCTCTTCGCTGGGATGAGACATTCTCAACCATTAGGCAGAACCAACTCTTGGAACTGAACCTAACAGCCACCATTTTTCGGTCCAGAATCGTTAACTTTTTAACTATTCCGCATAAGTGTAACCCCTCGCTTTCGGTGCCAGAGTCCCGCCCTAATGCGCTTAAATAAAGAAATGCGCAAAACTGCCATTCTTTAGGGGGACACTCCTAGGGTGCCTCGAGGCGATGCGTAGTAACTTCATTCAACCTAACGAGGGAGACTGATGACATGCAGAAATGCACGTCATCTTAGGCCTTTTATTTAGAATTGTGAAGGCTATTAAGCAGAATATGCGGCAATTATGTTAGGAACTCATGAGAAAATGAGTTTGCGTCATTTAACATTAAGAATCTCGGCTAACCCACTATTATGCATTATTATGCGTTCAATTATCTATCTTTGTAGTTAACGCAAAATGCGGAATTTAGCTATCGCATAGACGATCGCATGCGGAGAAATTCTCCATCGCAAAGGCAAACACATACGTTCAATGCATGGGTGTTGCGGTAATCGACCACATGCATCCATCGCATAGGAGTTGCGATCGTCAAGCGATTGCGGTCATCGTGTAGAAGTTGCGTAATCAAGCGAATGCGATCATTGCAAGATTGCGGCTACACGATGATAATCATAATAGAGGGATGAATGCAAGGTTGGTGGAATGGAAGCATCAATGCATATCTCGGGAAAATCAAAAGATGATGTTGAAATTTCACCTACCACGTCATTAGCAGCAGAGATTCATAAAAGGACCATCATGCCACAAATGTAAAAATCTGAGCAGGTTCATTAATGCTGTCGGCAATCAAGCTCTATAAATAAAAGCCGCTGAGCTTAACTTCAGATCATCCAAGGTTTCCTACCTTCGGGTGGATCCTTGTGATCCAGACCAAAACGTTAAAAGAAAGCTTGAGAGTTCTTCATCTCTTTCATCCATTCCGAGTGACGACCGGAGCTTTCGCCGGAGTTAGATCTCGAGAGGGTCAGCTCCACCGCCCTTCCATGGCACCACCGACAACCTTGACACACATCTACTGGAAGCAAGACTTTACTTCCAGCTGGTCATTTCATTTTCTCTTCTTTTCTTATATTGTATTGTATTACATTTTGGATTAAGAAATTAATACATTGTGTGTTCAATGCATCTCTATGTTTCCTTCGATTCCATCTCTAGCTTCCTTAACTTTCATCGCATCACTTAGTGGGACTGTTAGAGTATCGCATACTTAATCATGCAGCATAGGAATATGAAGCATGTAGCAAACCACCGGGAGGTGTGCGTTGCGTGAGTTTTGTGAGAAAACCTTATTTGCTTAGTGTGAAGCTGTAGCAA
>NC_052354.1:26249565-26251616 GCF_009727055.1 Benincasa hispida
ATCATCCTGTCCTGAAATCTAGTAAGTCTTTTATAAGTTAAACTTGTGGTCCTTAAATTCTAGAAATATTTACGAAGAGACTTGATAGGAATTAAGGAAATTTTGGTGTATAGGATTTGAATAAGGCATCCTTGAGAAATCTAGAAAAGAGAAGATGGTCGACTTTCTAAAGGAAATCTTTAGCTTATACTTGAGGACAAGCATTGTTTAAATTTGGGGGTGTGATAACTGGCAGAAATGCATGTTATTACAGTGATAAGTTATTAAACAATGCAAGATTGCGATGATAAAAATATACAAGATTGCGTCCAAAAGCATTATGTTCACAATATTGCGGTCGAATGCGTCCATCGCATTAAAATAGCTAACTTGTGTATTTTGTGCAGAATATGCGTTAATGCAAGGCGAAAAATGCGATCCAAAGAAATCAACGGCCGAGCGCATTAAGAGATTACGTTAACGTAAGGCTATACGATCATTTGGGCTTGCGGTTATCTGCTCAAGAAGGTTGCCGCATAGAGTCGCCGCATCTTTGGTGGGCGCATATGGGTGAAAAGCATAATAAAGCACGATGGGACAAAAAGCTGATGACGGTCGATTTCGAATTAAGTTGACAAGCCGTTACGAACTACTGTAGCAAATACACTCAACTTTTCGGTGACAAATATTCGACGCATCAGACAGAGAATTATTGCCATCCCATCAATGCAATCATAAGATAGAAGAAGCCTTTCACCCCAAAGCTTTATAAATACCAGAGGCCACCTTCAGTGAAGGAGTTAGTTTATTTAGTTCAGTTCAGTAGTTCAGTTTTTAGTTCGATAGTTAGATAATTTTTCCTTTAGATAGAAGTAGGCTTTTTCTTAGTTTTCTTATACTTAGAAGGCGGTGTGAGAGAAGGGAAGAGACGCCAGAAGATCGCTCTAGTCAGCTCGAGAGAGAACCCAGGAGGCGTGGAAAAATAGAGAGGGGGCCGACTCTTGCGAGAGTAAGACTATATTTTGAGCAGAGTAGAGAAGAACAATGTAAAAGCCTTGGGAAGCAAGAGATTGCTACCAGGCTCTTTATTCTTATTCCACATTGTTATTCTGTATTTCAATTATATATCTATAAAATGGAACTTGCTTATCTACATCTGTTCACTCTCTTTAAAACACGCATGAGTAACTAAATCTAACAAATGAGAGGAACTTAGCTAACATGACCTAGGATCTTCATTGCATGCGATCATCTTGTCTTATTTTGCGCCCATCACCCCTTTAGAACTACTCGAGAGAGAGTCAAAAGAAAGAACCTAAGACTTGAGAGAGCTAGGTTAGAATCTAGACTCAAGAGAGCAAGATTAGATCTGCATAAGCAAGAGATAGAGACTTAGAGATAAGCTCTGTTTGTCAACATGCATCGCATGCACCCTAGAGATAGGTTATGGTATTATGCAGTCGTCTTGTATGTGTGAGTGTCAATCGTCATCGCATAGACAAGAATAGAGGCTTATGTGTAGGTTCTATAGACTTTATCGCATATATCGCATGCGTTCTAGAACTAGAAGCCGTAGCATTTGCGTTGAGAGATGATTTGTTATTGTATGTGTGTAGCATGATCGCATAACATGAACGCAATCCTAGGAAGTGTTAGTTGAACCCCTTCTCAACCCGTTCCCCACATATTCATTGCATCTTCCATAATTTTAACTCTTTTCTTAACTCCGACGCATACATTTTATATTGTAAACAACAACCCAACAACTCTTTGATTTATTGGTTACTGTAAAGTAATCTAAAAATTATTGCCACATATTGTTTTCCTTAGTCCCCGAGTTTAACCCTGGACTTACCAGGAAATTCAGTAGGATTTATACTTGGGTCCTGCTGAGAAAACTTGTTGCACAATGCATTTTCCATTACCGCAATCTCCTTTCATTATTTCACCGCATAAAATAACACATCAAGTTTTTTACCGAGGGATATGCTGTCGCACTTTCCGCTCTCACTTACTATGAACATTCTCTCCATCTACCTTGATATTGACCTATCCAAACACCATCCGTTGGG
>NC_052354.1:26254984-26256174 GCF_009727055.1 Benincasa hispida
TTAAAAACGACGACTTTAGACTAAAATTAGGTTAATGAATCCCTAGGTAAAAACATTTCAGTGGAAGTACATTGGGCCATGAGATTCTTCACTTAAACCTTTCACTTTTCTCCTAAATATCGCACACCGTGAAGTTACTAAGCGATGAAGCTTGCTGACCTAAACGATCGTCTAGCGCGTACACTTTAAACGATACGTGAGCGTCTCATCGTCTAACCGATGCATGCAACTTGGTAAACGATTTATCTTGCGATGTTAAGCGATCGTTTAGTCAATTACTAAGCGATGAAGCTTGCTAACCTAAACGGTCGTCTAGCGCGGGCGTGCATTAAACAATACTTAACGATCGCGTACCCGATCATCAACCTGATGCGACCAACTCTTGATCGCATTCCCCATCGTTTAACCGAAGCATTTAGCCGCGATCGCGTACTTCTTCATCTTTACGATTCGATGGATAACGATCGCATAGAACTTCTTCTGCACAATGTGATCAACCCTAGATCACCTCCTTCCTCGAAGAATCGCAACGCTTGCCCAGAACTTCGATGAACGACTCAAAACTTCAAGCAAACTTTGAATACAGAATCGATAACGATTATTAATGCCCAAAAATGCAGGGGTCTTTACAAATAACCATATATGTAAAAGGAACTTAAACAAACCGAGGCTAATCATCCCGAAAACATCCATTAATCCGGCACATCCACAGCAAATTTAACAATTAAAATAGCGTAGAAATGCACCCACCATGAATGTATATGTCATTTCGTTGAAACAGATGAAATCGGAGTATCAGAACCTGGCTCTGATACCAATTGAAGGATCTCATACCGAGAGTTCCATGAGCGTGTTCAGAACGCTCCGATTTCACAGTGACCGAAATACAAACTATATACATTCAACACATACAGTTATGCACATAAATCTCATTATCGACATGCTCAGAAATAGATAATTAAAAGGGAAAGGGTTCCATATCAGTTGAAGACTATCTTCGAACTTCAGAACCCCAACGCAGTGGATCCCTCCAACAGATCTACCAACACTCGGCGGGAATGTCGACTACAGCAGCACAATCAACGCAAACACGAATGCTGCAACGGAGATGACACCAACGCTGCCCACTACCCACGTCCAAACGTGGAAAAAATGATTAATTATCATATAATTAATTAATAAATATAATC
>NC_052354.1:26256843-26265381 GCF_009727055.1 Benincasa hispida
ACCACTTTGTGGAATGGTCAGCAAATGTTGTCACTTATCACAGATGATCTAATCTGATCATTCATGTTAGGGACATGCGAGCGGAGAGCGTCCTATACAAAGTTTTTATAAGACCTGACCACGAAGTGTTAATTGTCTCATTATATAACACCGTTCAATGATAGAGACTTCAACTTCAGCTAAGATGCCACAGGTAACATGACCTCAATCCTAAGTGAGTTGGGAATCCTGCCATTGAGAGTGGTCCTTTGATTTGTATGGGTTGCGAGTGGCCAGGTCGCCGATCAAACTACCATTTTGGGGATTCGTTTGATTTGGGAGCTGGGAATTCAGCTATACAAGATGAAAATTCAACTCTTTCCCCGAGATCAGTTGGGTAAGTAGATAGATGGCTCCCTTAATGGGTTTGATTCTGGGACTTCGTGTTCGTAGCGTTACCAGGATAAGATTTCCCTCCTTTATCCATTTACTACAGACCATTTTGGTTATCACTCAAGACATGATCCACTTGTATGTTACCACATACATGCTTGAGTCACATACAGATAACCAGAGATTTTATGTTTATTGGTTTATGGTAAAGCAAATAAAACAATTAACCGAGCAAAATACAAAATGTGAAGTAAATATCATATATTAACAACACAAGTGTTCGTAGATACTGTTTACAAACTACAGGACACGAGACTTTAGGACATTAACCCAAACAACCACATACATGCTTAAGTTATATACAGATAAAGGGGTTAGCAACGTTGTGCTCCGATGATCAAGTGGTATTTTCGCTCTATGTGCTTACCCGATGATGACTCCGAGGCTCCTTCAAATTTGCTACAACCCTGTTGTTATCACAATACAGAGTGATAGGCAAATCCATATTTGGAACAACTTCCAAATCTGAAAGGAATTTCCTCTGCAAAATAATCTTTTTAGCTCCTTCAAAAGTGGCTACGTACTCGACTTCCATAGTGGAGTCCGTGATGCATCCTTACTTGATGCTTTGCCATACTACAGACCCTCCATTCAGAGTGAAAACTGATCCTGATGTCGATTTGCGAGAATCTCTATCGGTCTGAAAGTCAGAGTCCATGTATCCTATAAGGATCATATCCTTATCTCCATAAACAACCATGTAGTCCCTCGTTCTTCGAAGATACTTGAGGATAATCTTGATCGTCGTCCAGTGATAAAATCCTAGATTGGACTGATACCGACTGACAATCTCTACTACATAGCAAATGTCGGGTCTGGTACACAACATTGCATACATCAAGCTTCCTACAACTGAAGTATAGGGAATCTATCTCATCTCCTCAACCTCTTGAGATGTCTTAGGACATTGATCCTTAGACAAAATGATTCCATGATTGGAGGGTAACAAACTCCTTTTGGAATCCTGTATCCTGTACCTAATCAACATTTGATCGATGTACGATGCCTAAGACAGGGCTAATCATTTGTTCTTACGATCCCGAATGATCTAGATCCCTAGAAAATACTATTGATGACATGCAGAAATGTATGTCATCTTAGGCCTTTTACTTAGAATTATGAAGGTTGTTAAGCAGAATATGCGGCAATTGTGCTAGGAATTCGTGAGAAAATGAGTTTGTGTTGATCACCATGATGAATCTTAGCTAACCTGTTATTATGCGTTATTATGCATTCAATGTTCTATTTTTGTAGCTAATATAGGAAGTGGACGCAAACGCGGAAATCGGACCATCGCATAGACGACCACATGCGGAGAAACTCTCCAACGCAAAGGCGAACGTGTCGATTAATGCATGGATGTTGCGGTAAGCAGCTGTATGCGTCCATCGCATGGGAGTTGCGGTCGTCAAGCAATTGCGGTCATCGTGTAGAGTTGCAGTATTAAGCAAATGCGGTCGTTGAATGATTGTAGCTACACGATAACGCATACTAATGGGATCAACGCAAGGTTGGTGGAATGAACGCATCAACGCCTGTCTCTTATACACATCTAGATGTGTATAAGAGACAGGTATTAAGCAAATGCGGTCATTGAATGATTGTAGCTACACGATAACGCATACTAATGGGATCAACGCAAGGTTGGTGGAATGAACGCATCAACGCCTGTCTCTTATACACATCTAGATGTGTATAAGAGACAGGACAAAATACGTGAAAAAGCGCTTGAAAGTTCTTCACCTCCTTCATCCATTCCGAGTGACGATCGGAGCCTTCGACCGGAGCTAGATCTTGGGAGAGTCAGCTCTACCGCCCATCCATGGCACCACTAGCAACCTTGACGCATATCCGCTGGAAGCAAGTCTTTGCTTCCAGGCGGTCATTTCATTTTTCTTTCTTTTCTTATATTGTATTGTATAACATTTTGTGATTAAGGAATTAATACAATTTGTTTTCAATGCATTTCTCTGTTTCCTTCGACTCCATCTCCATCTTCTTTGCTTAGCATTTTTACTTTCATTGTAAAACTTAGTGAGATTGCTAGAGTATCACATACTTAGTCATGTGGATTAGGGATATGAAGCATGTAACAGCCTACCGAGAGGTGTGCGTTGCGTGAATGTGTGAGTAACCTTATTTACTTAGTGTGAAGCTGCGACAACACTTATCTATGGGCTAACGCATTGCTGGTCTATGAGTAAAGTCAGCAACAACCAACTACCCGGGAGGGTAAGTAGTTGGTTGCATTAAGCAATGTATGCATTGTTCACTAGGGATAGGGACAATCTTAGGTCAGCAAAGTTCATGCGGTTACTTTGTCCTATGAGCGCTTCATTCATCATTTAGGCATACTTGGGAGAGTAGTCTAAAACACAAATCTAAAACTCGGAAGAGCGGATTGGAACGCATAGGCAAGAATAGGGAACTTAGGGATAAGCTCCGTTTGCTATCACACAGCGTATGCGCCCTACAGATAGGATATTGCATGCATCCAAGAAGCAGGATAACGTGTTATGCGGTAACCATGTTCATGCGGCGAGAGCTAGTGGGTTATGGAGGTCTAGGCAGGCATAGCCTTCTCGAAAATATCGCAGATGCACCGCATGCGTCCTAGAGTTAGGTTCACGTGTGTGTAGTATGATTGCATTGCTTGCGTTGACTAAGGTTGCCCTTACGGTCACTCTTAAGTATTGCAATGAAATCATCTTCGCATTTTATCTATCTTCCCATTCATTTATTCATGTCAAGAGTTGTCGTGTCTCTACCTCTCATGCATATTCTCATTGTTTGTCTGTTAGATAGGAGTAGGAGTAGAATTAACTTAGCAACCCCTGAGTTTGACCTCAGATCACCCAAGAAACTTGCATTCGCATTATACTTGGTGTGAATGCAAGAAAACTTGTGATAGGATGCATGGTCATCGCATACATTTGATAACGCATAATCATTCCAACGCATGACCATCAACGCATGACTATCAACGCATATCTTAAGAACATGCATCGCATATTGCATCCACGGGATTTTAGTTGTTGAATAATTTGACTTCTGATTTCCCGTCATCAAGTTTTTGGCACCCCCAAACTTAAAATCATGCTTGTCCTCAAGCATGCGTTATACTCAAGAAATTCTAACTCACCTTCATGCCTTCCTTTGCGATGACCAGCTTCTCAGAATATAATTTACACACGCCTCTGACCATCACCGCAATGCTCTCCTCCACTTTGGCTGCTTCTTCAAAAGGATCTTTTCTAAGTTTAAATCCCGTAAGCCTTTGCTAAAAAACTTTCTATTCATTCACTGTAATTTTGTGTTTAACTTTTGAGAATGCGTTCGTCGAAATAATTCAAAACTTTGTGATGACTTATTCAAATGCGGCGTTGAACCTAGTTATGCCCTTCTTTTTTGCTTACCCCCACGTGTGTCATGCGGGTATCCAACTTCAATTGTGTTCCATATTCAACTCAACTCTTTTCTCGTTTGATTTGGCTTGCGCCGGACAGAGGAGTTGCACTAATGCGCTGATCCTGGCGACTTGCCTTCGTTTTGGCTTGCCCCCACGTGTGTCATGCAGACATCTAACTTTGAGCAAGTTCCTTTCACAGCTTAACTCTTATCAACATGGGTTTCCCCACTACATTGACAGTGGAGTTATTATTCTAAAAAACTCGCTTCATTTTTTTTTTCAAATGATCGCAATGCAATGAACGCAATTCTCTGAGACTACTACCACCCTCAAACTTAGAGGTTGGCAGCGTTCTCACCGCAAAGCTAAAAACAAAATTACAAGAATGCGATAATAAATGTTTGAATAAAGGTTTGCACAAAATAAAACTTGAGACTTTCAAATTTTGAAAAAGCTAATAGAAGTAAAGAACGCCTTGCGTTTATTAGTTAGAAGATGTGGTGAACTATACGTACCATAATAGAAACATCGTAAAACAATGCAATTGGGAAAGAAAGAATTTCAAAAGGATAAGGCATACAAGATAACAGGAAAAGACCTTAGATGGAACAACGCATGCGATCATGCGTTAGGAATTCACGCGATTGAAGCCATGCGTTGAAGGGTGAAAGGAATTCTTTCGTTGAACTACGAACCGATGAGACTTATTGTTGCACCTGCAAGAGCAAACGTACCACGTCTAAAGAAGCATCCATATATCCAAAATAACAATAAAAATAAAAATAACCTAAACTAAGAAAGCAAAATAAAGATAGGGTAGAAGATGTCCCTGGAAAAAATAGGAGTGTTGTCACCGTAAGGATTCTTCCATGCAGGAGATTGCTCTCAACTACTCGGGTCAAGTTGCCTTGACCATTGGAACTTCCAGCAATTGTTGGGAGTATGCGGCCGTCATGTGCTTAGAATTACCTTCAGCTCTTTTGCGATTGATTGCCCTTCTACCTTGGGGTCAATATTGGCTTTCAACGCATCGCCTACACTTCAATATTGTTTGCAACCTGGTCGCACAAGCTGCAATACTCCCAAGATAAAAAGTTTGCTCGCAAAGACACAAAACTTAACAAACAATTAGCTGCCAAGTCCCCAGCAATGGCACCAAAAACTTGATGACGGAAAATTAGAAGTCAAATTATTCAACACTAAAATCCCGTGGACGTAATATGCGATGCATGTTCTTAATATATGTGTCGGATAATCATGCTCGCATGGTCATCGCATACATTCGTTAACGCATTATCATTCCAAACGCATGACCATCGACGCATGTATTTATCAAGGACGCATATCGTTCAAGAACATGATCGCATATTTGCGATGCACGCGGCATTTTAGTTGTTGAATAATTTGACTTCTAATTTCCCGTCATCAACTATGCCATACCCAAATCTTTTATTTGGAACTGGGCAGCTATCCATTTCTTAATGTGAGTCAGATACCCTACATCATTCCCAATGAGTAGGATATCATCCACATACAGTACTATGAAAGCTACTGAGTTGTTGATGATCTTCTTGTATACACAAGACTCATCAACGTTCTGATCAAAGCCAAACGACTTGACAGTAGTGTCAAATCTGATGTTCCAAGATCTAGATGCTTGTTTCAGCCCATAAATGGACCTATTAAGCTTGCAAAATTTTTACTCTTGATCTGGAACTATGAACCCCTCTGGTTGAGTCATATAGATGGTCTTCTCAAGATTACCATTAAGAAAGGCAGTCTTGACGTCCATTTTCCATATTTCATAATCATAAAATGTGGCTATGGACAGGAGAATCCTGATAGACATGAGCATGACATCAGGTGAGAAAGTTTTCTCATAGTCAACTCTCTCAACCTGGGTATAACCCTTTGCCACGAGTCTAGCCTTAAAGATTTGCACCTTACCATCTACACCTCTCTTTCACTTATAGATCCACTTACACCCAATAGGTCTTATCCCATCAGGTGGATCAACAAGCTCTCAGACGTTATTGAAGTACATAGACTCCATTTCCTGGTTCACGACCTTAACCCATTCATCTTTGTCGACATCCTCTATTCCTTTCTTAAAAGATGATAGATCCTCGACCCCATCATTCGAAATGACGTTTTAGGGTTCAATCAAACCCATTAGCGATCCGATGGGTTCATAACCCTCCACTACGTCGAGGCAGTCTCAATTCTTGAGCTGGTTGACTAGATGTACCGACCTCAACAACTCTTGTTGATCTGTCGGCCTGTTTAAAAACTCTTGTTGAACCCTCAGTAGTCTCAGTCTCACTAGAGATCTCATGCAAAACGAGCTTACTTCGTGGCTTATGATCACTCATGTGGTCTTCTTCCAAGAAGATAGCATTTGTAGAAACAAACACTTTGTTCTCACTCGGATCATAGAAGTATCCATCTCTCATTTCCTTGGGGTTGGCTACAAAGAGGCAAACCTTTGAACGTGGTTCCAAATTCTTTGGGTTAGTCACTAGCACATGTGTCGGACAACCCCAAATCTTGAAGTGGCGTAAACTACCTTTACGGCCTCTCCATAACTCAAAAGGTGTTTCGGAAACACTTTTCGAGGGAACGTTGTTCAGGATATAACATGCAGTCTCCACTGCAAAACCCCAAAACAAGTCTGGAAGATGAGCATAACTCATCATAGACCAAACCATGTCCAACAAGGTTCTATTTCTCCTTTCTGATACACCATTTTGCTGAAATATACCAAGGGTCGAGAGTTGGGACGCAATCCCATGTTCTATCATATAGTTCTGAAATTGGAGGTCCATATACTCTCCACCACGATCAGATCGTAGTGTCTTTATCTTCTTACCTAACAAGTTTTCAACCTCAATCTTATACTCCTTGAACTTGTCAAGGGCTTCAGACTTATGTTGCATTAGGTAGAGATACCCGAACCTTGAATAATCATCTATGAAAGAGATGAAATATTCATACCTACCCCGAGCTCTAACATTCATCGAACCACAGAGGTCTGAATGTATAAGCTCCAAAGCTTCCTTGGCTCTGTAACCTTTTCCAGTAAAAGGTCGTTTGATCATCTTGCCTTTGAGGCATGATTCACATACCGGCAATGAGTTTTCTTCTAAACTCTTTAGAAGTCCACTTTTCACCAACTTCTCAATCATATTGAGGTTGATGTGACCTAACCTTAGATGCCAAAGAAGGGCGTTTTCCTGAGGAGAAACCTTTGGTCTTTTAGTTATTATTGTCGTACTTAATATTTCAGTGTTAAACAAGGCTTTTATGACTAACGGTCTTAGTACATATAAGTTACTTTCCATTGAACCATAACCAATCTCTGTTCCATTCTTGAAAATAAACACTTTATTCTCAGAAAAAGAGACGGTATACCCTTGTTCAATGAGACAAGAAATCGAGATTAAGTTCCTTTTAATATGAGGAACCACAAAAACATTATCCGGTAACAGATAACGTTTCTTGTCAATAAATAACTTTAACCTGCCTACAGCAACAGCTGAAACAACCTTACCAGTACCAACTAGTAGAGTCATCTCTCCCTATGGCAACTTTTGCAGAAATTGAATCCTTGGTAAGAGGAAATGACATGATTGGTAGTACTCGAATCAAAGATCCAAGCAGAATCATCATTCTCTACCAAACACGTCTTCAAGACCAATAAATCAGATTTACTGTCTTGTCTCCTCTTTTGGAGAGTAGTGGGATCAGTGTCAGAACAACTGACACTACTGGTTTCGTCATCCATCCCTTTATGCTCGAAAAGTAAGAACTAACGTTCAAACATATCATGCAACGAGTCCATGATCTCGCGTGCAATGATCATGTGCTCAACCCTTTTGGCCAAAACATCAGGTATGTTAGCCAAAATGTGAAGTCTAGTCAATGAATTAGCTTTCATCCACACCTCATATACATTGCAAACACTTCACGGTGCATCAAGAGTCAGGACTTGAGGACACTCCTCAACTATGACAAATACGAGGTCGTTTACCACGAAATACATTTCACACGATTCTTTCCACTATATGTATTCAGTCATATTAAAAACACTAAACGAAAATACTAACGAGTTGCTGAAAAGAAAAGCACGTTGACCTACGTTAGGTTTTAAGCAAATACCCATTGTAAAACAAAACAACATCCAATAAGGTTTTAGCAAAACTAATATGAACCCCGTGTTACATCTAATTTTGCAATGACGCTTCAAAGGTTTAGGATAAAAGTCGCCGAAGGGAGGTCAATTATGAAGGAAATCGGATTCGAGATTTCCATGAGCAACGGAAACAAGATTATTCCAAATCACAATCATGAATGAACAATACATTTACAGTCGACTTCAAACAAGCAGTTATACAATTGATATAGAAATTACAGCATGAATAACTACAAATGCACAAAGGGAAAACTGTACGAACATTTGCAGATGCGTCTCCACGCTCCGTTGCACATGATCGCTCGAACAACAACAACCTCGAACGCTCGATATACACGACCGCAACACAGCACGAACACTTCACGCTCGTCCTCAACGATCGTCTCATCCACGAACTCCTCCACAACAGCATGAACGGCCTCCAAAAAACCTCGATGGTGTCAAGTTGAGTCTGACACCACCAACAAGGCTACCTTGGTATTCTCGGTGTGAGAATCCAGAGGGT
>NC_052354.1:26265406-26312387 GCF_009727055.1 Benincasa hispida
AGACGCGTTGGACATCGACTATAGCAAATACGGTCTCCACCATCTCCCACTTGCCATTCGTGTAGCGATCGTGTTTCCTCCTTCGCCTGCCTCATACCAAAGTCTGAACAAAGCCACCTCTGGATCTCACACACCGAGAATACCAAGGTAAGCCTTGTTGGGTAGTAGTGCAAAACTCAAACTTGATCACCATCGGAGGTTATTTGGAGGCCGTTCATTAGCTGTTTGGAGGTATGTTCGTCACGAGGATGAGACGACGTTGAGGAGAGCGTTGAAGTTTCGGTGGCTCGTGTTGCGGTCGGTATATCGAGCGTATCAGGGTTGTATTTTGATTGCGAGCGTCATGTGCAAACGGAGCGGGAGACGCATCTGCAAATGTTCGTACAACAGTTTCCCTTTGTGCATTTGTAGTTATTCAAGCATGTAAATTTTCTATATCAATTGTATAACTGCTTGTTTGAAAGTCCGATTGTAAATGTATTGTTCATGCATGAATGGAATTGATAATCTTGTTCCGTTGCTCATGGAAACTCGATCCGATTTCCTTCATAATTTGACCTCAACTACCTTCGTCGACTTTTATCCTAAACCTTATGAAGCGTCATTAGCAAAATTAGATGTCACGGGGTTCATATAGTTTGCTAAAACCTTATTGGATGTTGTTTTTGTTTACATGGGTATTTGCTAAAACCTAACGTAGTCAACGTGCTTTTCTTTTCAGCAACTCGTAGTATTTCGTTTAGTGTTTAATATGACTGAATACGATATATGAAAAGAATCGTGTGAAATGGTTTTCGTGGTATAACGACCTCGTATTTGTCATAGTGGTGAGGAGTGCCTCAAGTCCTGACTCTTGATGCACGTGAAGTGTCTGCGAGTATTACTGAGAGTTTGGATGAAAGCTACTTCATATGACTAGACTGTCACATTTGGCTAACATAGCTGATGTTTTTGGCAATAAGGGTTGGAGACATGACATTGCCGCAGATCATTGGGATGTATTGCATGATATGTTTTGAACGTTAATGTTCTACTTTTCGAGCATTAAAGGATGGATGACGATACCAGTAGTCACTCGTTCGTGTTCAGATGTCTTGAACTGATTTAAATCACACTGCTATACAACTCTAATATAGAATAGAGAGCAAGTTTACAGATATAATCTCTGATAAATTGAGATCTTAGTAAGATGGAAGTATGATCTTGTAGTGTGCTTTACATTGAATAGGCAGAATTACTAGCTTGGATCTTAGTGGATAGATGTAACGAACTTACTCAGATATATGTCGATGTTAAAAGTGCCATCTAGAACCTCAACAGCGAAGGGATGGAATGGGGTTTGGTAGATGTGAGTCATGGACCGATACGACTGTGGCAAGAGCGAGATACAAATTTACGACGGTGGATAAATAGCTAGTGCTCAAATAACGGGAGAGATGACTCTTACTCAGGGATGGAGAACATAGCAGAGGTTTGTAAGGGGTTAGTCTTCACACCCAGTCCTAGTTTATTCGAGCCTATCCATAGACTGTAGGAGTTAGTTAATTTAATGATTGACCAGATACTGTTATCTGTTACATATGGATGAAATGTATTTTGTGGTTTCTCTCCGATATTAAAAGAGAATTAAATTCTGGATTTCTTGTCATCATTGAACGGGTATAGACCGCTTCTTTTCTGAGATATACAAGTGTTTTATTTTTCAAGAATTTGGGAATCAGAGATAGTGTTATTGTTGAATCGGAAACTTAAGTCTAATGTACAAAGACAACTCTGTTAAGTCTCGCCCATAAAGCACTTGTAATAAACACTAGTAAACTATATAAGTGGTACTGGTTAGTAAATAAATAACATAAGACCAAAAGGTTTCTCCTCAGGAAAACGCTTTGCCATGATTTGAGCATCTATTATGGTGTAGAGGGTGGTCATACTTTACGCCTGTTAACAATCAACGCGTACAATATTGATTAAGAAGTGTTGTGAGAGAATTGGTGAACTTCTAAGAGTTTTGAGTAGAACTCATTGCCGAAGTGAGGTATGTGGAAATGAGCGATCTCAAAAGCAAGATGACAAACGACCTTTACTCGGAGACTAAGGTACACAGAGGCCAACGGATACATTGAGCAAAGCTTAATACAATTCAGACCGTCTGTGTGATAGAAGTGTTGAGGAGCTGCAAGAATTGGAGAATGATGTGGTGTAAATCGAGAAAAGATTTCATCTTCGTTGTACATAAGTCAGGATTTTATGCAAATGCTACGCGCAGAGTTACTTCTCTCTACACTAGATGGCAAAGTCAGTGAAGATCTGAATTTCTTGAACCGAATTTGCTCAAGGCTCATTAGATACTGAGTGTTTCGCTCACCATATGGGTTATGGTAGATACAAAGCACACGATCTGTCACTCGGTGGCGGTAGGAAGTATATGAACCTCTCAGCATTTACAGAGAACTATGAATATCAGATAAAATCGAGAGAATGTGCGTCGGGTACGCTCACTCAGGTGTTACCACAGACCATATTTGGACTCCTTTTGGTAATTTGTTCAGTCCTGGTGGCTTCACTAAGCGATCGATAGAGTGAACAGCCGTGATTGGAACCCAGATTTTTGGTGGCAATTGATGACTAGGGATACTGAGGCGGACATGTTGACCGTTAGGGGGGTCACAGGGTCTTCATCTGGGATATAGGAGTTGGATTATGGGTTTGTGAAAGGAAAATTGAAGTGGATTCATAAGAAGAGATGCACCTAGTATATTTAGATTTGTATTACCTAGGTGAGCTAATACATGGGATTTCCTGCATACAAAAAAATCGAAGGATAATGTCTATAATCTTGTTCGTTGAACAATTTAAAAGGTCACGAGAAAAATCACGAATATTGGGATCTTTGCGAAGAATTTCTTAAGCTGGATCCAAGCGTGAGCTCCAAAAATATCACAAGTGCAGTATGCGGGCGGAAAAAACTACGTTAGATCTGAAACGACAATGTATGATTAATGAATATACGACGTAGTTCACAAAAATGCATGATCCTGGAGTCGTGACAGGAGTCAACACAAATGTATAGAAAGAGGGTACTGGTAAATATGAGGCCTTCGTTCAGACAGCCGAATTCAAACAAACAAATAAAGTAAAAGGAAGTCTGACTATGCTAGGTCGTTCACAAGATCAAGCGGCAATAGTTACAAGAGGGCGATAGGAACTATTAGGTGAAATCACGGCATTCGCGCACCAACAATGTTCAATTAGGAAATAGATCAAGTACCACTGAAAGGCTTACGCGACTTGTGACCTATGTAGGGCAAGGGCAGACAAATGACACATTCTCAAAGGCTATAAAGCGGGTGGTTAGTTGTCGGTCAGGGCAAACTAGAGGGACGGGGTCAGTTCAGCATTAGATTATAAGATTTAACACTTGTCAAAGGGCAATAATCGTTGAAGGGACGGGGAATGTTTATATGAAGGAAACGCAAGATCTATTTAGTACAATCAGTTGAAATGTGATGAGGAATATGAGGGAGAGGATGTAATTTGATAAAGCGAGTAGCGGAATAATTGACTAAAGGAGGAATATTGATGCACTAAAGCCGTTAGAGGGCCGTAATGAATCTTCGAAACCAATAGAGGGAGGAAGCCGGTACTCTAGAATGAGCAGCTGGCAATGATTACTCACGAGCAGGCTATATCAACTGCGCATGGCAAAATAGGATACTGCCCTAATTAGAGAAGCAGCTAACCCAAATACATAAATTAGAAGACAAAATGGTGGCCCCCGGGTTATAACGAAGAAGGTCTCTACTTGAGAATCAAATAGAGGAAATAACTTGAGCCAGGGATGAAGGTATCAAGTCTTGACGATTTGGAGTCAAAAGTGTATGAATACGTTGAGATATAGAGAGGTGACATATGTGAGGGGGCCACTTTTCTGATAAGTTATAGAAAGGTTGTGTTTATTTGAACGAAGCACTTTGATGGGCGCCAGCTTGTATCAGTATGATGGTATTTATGCAATGATTTGATGGAGCAATGTCAAGTCAGCGGAGGCACATGTAGGACGATATGTAAGAATGATAAATTAGTGCAATGAAAGATCAGGGCAAACACCATTATGTTGGGTAATGAGGCAGAAGATAATCGTATAAGTCTGAATGATGCCATGTTGGGGAACATTGCAGCGGTTATACGGGTCCTCATCTCTTAATGGACTGAGGTATGCAAACAATAGTCTAGGGAAGTTATACAATGAAAGGAGGCTAATCCCACTAAGGCGAATTTGCCCATAGGAAGGTGGACAAGGGTAGTAGAATAAGTTATGACTGATGTCCGAGAACATTCATGAAAGGTGCAGTGAGAAATTAGCTGTTGTATTGTCAAAAACGCTTGACCGAAATTAGGAATTGCATGTGGTTAGGTGTAGTCATGATTCGGAACGGAAGGAGGTGACCGTCGCAATTAATTTCGATATTCGGTCTATGTGTAATCTGATATATTATCGTCGGCATAGTTATTTTCTCAGTCCAGCCACAACCAATTGATTAGGATTCAAATTGACGTTGGAGTCATTGTAGCACCTGTTTGCCATGGCATACCACAGTGACAGAATATTCAGTGAAATCTAGGATTGGGTGCTTAGCCAAGAGGAATTATGGTTCCATAAAAGGATAGATAAGCAACTAGAAGATATTCGTTTGTGTATGGCAATTAACTTTAGTAGAAATGGGAACAGTATGACGCAAATGGCAGAGTGAGGTGTTCATTGGGTGCGGGATAATTGACTTATAGGAGAGATTTCTAGACAGCCGAGACGACACAATAGATGAGTTACGCGACATACCTCGAAGCAGAACGGTCATACGTTTTAGAACGAAAAAGTTGGGGTGAACTGTCATTGAGACTCACCGAAGCTAAGTTTTTAAATTAAAGAGAATGACAGATCGCGTGTGCTCCAAGTACGATATATTTGGAGCAAATGAGCGAATTCTTAATCAGGAATCCTTCACAGGAGGATACGGAGGGAAGAGCATTATGATAGACGGATTTATCTCAAACAGAGGCAATCCACTGAAGTGGAGCAGATATGATGAACGAAGTGTTTGCACAATTTCCTTACACAATAAGCATATGCAAAGGAGTAGGTCAGGATTTGTAGCATGGAGCGCCTCACTTAACTAAAGAGTAAAGTTAGACTCTTGAATTGAGAACTCTATAAGCTTCAGAGTGAGATGCATTATTCTAGTCCATGCATTGAATTCCTTGAATCAGGTCTTAGGGTAGGAGAATGGTTCCGCAAGACAGGCAGAAACTTAAGCCTGGGGGCATGTATATCTGAGGACGACGGAGAGCACGGGGAGGCAAATTACCCTGACTACTAGGCAAGCTATACGAAACGGGGGGGGAGGGCAGGTAGGGGCGAGACTAGGGAGCTTGAGTACCATCTGACTACTGTGAAACCGCCGGTTCGATTGGCAAGATTTGAGCTGAAAAGGGCAGACGATCAGGGCCGAACGTGGGGAAGAGCCTAATGTGGAAGGTGTTAGTCACGGTAGGGCAGGCAAGGAGTAAAGAGAAGAGGGTGGGAGCGAAGAGGTGAGAGGAAGGAGTACAATCAGAGAGTGGCATGGATATGGTGTCATACCTTGGAGGACACGAGGAGGAACGAGGGAAGTGGGAGGATGAGGGGCGGCGGCAGAAGGAGTGGAAGGAAAATGGACTGGTAAGCAGAGGGAGCGGAAGAATAAGAAGAGTTGGGTGTGAAGGAAATGGAATATTAGAACTGGATAGAAATGTGGATTGCCGTTCCCAATCTTTGGCCCTTGGTATAATTACAAATGGTCGTATAGAAAAAGGAAGAAGAAGAACCTTGTTTGGGGTAAAAGCGGAAGATTATCGACTAGTAAAAGCTATGCGATCGTTTAGCTCATCGTTTAGCTCGGTCTGTCGCCTATAGGCACTACACGATCGTTTACTTTGGACAAGTGATCGTCTAGCAAAACTATGTGATCGTTTAGAAAATACTGTACGATTGTTTAGCTCACCACTGCACGGTCGTTTAGCTCGCCCAGTTGTCGTTTAGTAAATCCATATTTACTTGATGACTATATGAGTTTCTTTTGCACGAGAGAGAAAACTCAAAAAACTTTTTACGAAAAGTTTTCAACAATTTGTAAAATCATTTTAAAATTAGGAAAACCATTTTCCTTTTAAACTCACGGTTACCATGAATCCAATAACCATCCATTCATTTGGTTATTAAAGAAAAAGAATTAATTATCGAATAATTAATATTATTATAATAATAAATCATAGCCAACTTATCATACTATATTTATAACCTATAGTTTTAATATTTCATCTCATGAAACATATAAACCATAGTTCTTTTTCTATTCCATGGTATTTAATGTAAATCTCCTTACATCAATCCTCTACTAGATGTATCTCATACATCATATCAATTATATCATATATAATCAAAATACCTTTTGTCAATTTGAACATTTCAAATCAATACCAAGAATTGATCCTCAACTGAATCCATTGAGCTACCAAGGGGACCTTATGGACCTGTAGCTCGAAGCTCCAACGGTATGTGAATAACTTACTAAATTCTTTAGTCATGGGATCCGCCATCCATTAACTGTCAGGCACTCCACTAAAGACCGACAGCTGAACTCTCCTTACCACAGATATATTATGTGTCCATCTTAACCAATCAGCAGTGCGACAACCCTTCACAGATCGCTCGTAAGTACAGCTAGGTTGATGCCCCTACAGTTACATCTGCCTCCTTAAGTACCATTGATCCCTCAACATAAGTCATATTCCTACTATAACCGAGTCTTCTCTTCCAAAGAGAAGTTATGGCCACTATGTTCAAGCCCCAGAATCAGTCCTTAAGAGAGCAATCTCTCTACTTATCCCTGCTTCGGGAAAGAAGTGAATTCCATCTTGTGGATTGAATTCCCAGCTCCCAGATCAGACAAGTCCCCAAAAAGGTAGGCATGTTGAGTTGGCAATCTGGCCACTCTCACCCATACTAATCAAAGGACCGCCCTCAAAGGCAGAAGTTTCCAAAACACTCAGGATTGAGGTCTTGTCACCTATGGTCGTTTAGGTAAGATGCTAGTCTCTAGTATCAACGGCGTTATATACAGAGTCTAGTCATCTCGTGGTCCAAGTCTTATACAAACTCTTTGTATAGGACATCCCCGCTTGCACGTCTCTACATGAATGGTCAGGATCTACCATCTGTAGTAGTTTACAACACTTGCAAACCTCTACAAAGCGGGTCGTATCCGTAGTGTCACCAGGATCAGGTATCCCACCTTAATCCTTATACTACAGACCTATTTAGGTTATCACTTAAGGCATGATCCATTTGTATATCACATATACATGCTTAAGTTCACATAAAATAACCAAGGATCTTTGTTTATTGGATATGAGTAAATGCCAGAATTAAATAACACTTATTTTATTCATTAAACAATGTGTATCTTTACAAAACAAAGAGACTCCGGGAGAATTAGGACACCAATTCCAACAATCTCCCACTTGTCCTAATGAATCGGGAGACTAATGTACGATACAATATAAAAATGTACAATATACAATAAACTAGGGCATACCCCAATATCATCTCCCACTTGCCCTAGACAAGATGTCACATGTTCCGCAAACCCAGACTCTCCAGGTGACCCTCGAACACTTTAGCCGTGAAGGCCTTTGTAAAGGGATTAGCAACGTTGTGCTCCGATGCGATCTTCATGACTATCACATTATCGCGATGCACAATCTCCCTAATCAAGTGATATTTTCGTTCTATGTGCTTACCCCGACGATGACTCTGAGGTTCCTTCGAATTTGCCACAGCCCCGTTGTTATCACAATAAAGAGTGGTAGGCAAATCCATATTTGAAACAACTTCCAAGTCTGAAAGAAACTTCCTCAGCCAAACAACCTCTTTAGCTGTTTCACAAGCTGCCACATATTCAGCTTCCATAGTGGAGACCGCGATGCATCCTTGCTTGATGCTTCACCAGACTACAGCCCCTCCATTCAGAGTAAACACTGACCCAGATGTTGATTTACGAGAATCTCTATCGGTCTGAAAGTCAGAGTCCGTGTATCCTGTAAGGATCAGATCCTTATCTCCATACGCAAGCATGTAGTCCCTTGTTCTCTGAAGATACTTGAGGATCATCTTGACTGCCGTCCAGTGATCAAATCTTGGATTGGACTGATACCGACTGACAATCCATACTGCATAGAAAACGTCGGGTTAAGTACACAACATTGCATACATCAAGCTTCCTACAGTAGAAGCATAGGAAATCTGCCTCATCTCCTCAACCTCTTGAGGTGTCTTAGGACATTAATCCTTAGACAGAACGATTCCATACCTGAAGGGTAATAAACCCCTCTTGGAATCCTGCATTCTGTACCTGATCAACATTTGATCAATGTATGATGCTTGAGTCAGGGCTAATCGTTTGTTTTTGCGATCCCGAATGATCTGGATCCCGAGAATATACTGTGCCTCACCCAAATCTTTCATTTGGAACTGGGCAGCTAGCCAACTCTTAATGTCAGTCAGATACCCTACATCATTCCCAATGTGTAAGATATCATCCACATACAGTACCAGGAAAGCTACTGAGCTGTTGATAATTTTCTTGTAAACACAAGGCTCATCAACGTTCTGATCAAAGCTAAACGATTTGACAGCAGTGTCAAATCTGATATTCCAAGATCTAGATGTTTGTTTCAACCCATAAATGGACCTATTAAGCTTGCAAACTTTTTGCTCTTTATCTGGAACCACGAACGCCTCTGGTTAAGTCATATATATCTCTTCAAGATTACCATTAAGAAAGGCAGTCTTGGCATCCATTTGCCATATTTCATAATCATAAAATGTGGCTATGGACAGAAGAATCCTGATAGACTTAACTTAAGCATGACTAGTCAACTCCCTCAACATGGGTATAACCGTTTGCCACGAGTCTAGCCTTAAAGGTTTGCACCTTTCCATCTTCACTTCTCTTTCATTTAAAGATCCACTTACACCCAATAGGTCTTACTCCAATCAGGTAGATCAACAAGCTCTCAGACTATATTGAAGTACATAGACTCCATTTCCTGGTTCATGGCTTTAACCCATTCATCTTTGTCAACATCCTCCATTGCTTTGTCAAAAGACAACAGATCCTCGACCCCATCATTTGTAATGACATTTTGGGCTTCAATCAAACCCATATAGCGATCCGGTGGGTTCATAACCTTCCCACTACGTCGAGGCAGTCTTAACTCTTGAGCTGGTTGACTAGATGTACCGACCTTAACAACTCTTGTTGATCTGTCGGCCTGTTCAATAACTCTTTTTGATACCCTCAGCAGCCTTAGTCTCACTAGAGATCTCACGTAAAATGAGCTTACTTCGTGGCTTATGATCCCTCATGTGGTCTTCTTCCAAGAATATAGCATTAGTGGAAACAAACACTTTGTTCTCACTCGGATCATAGAAGTATCCTCCTCTCGTTTCCTTGGGGTAGCCTACAAAGAGGCAAAGTCTGAATGGGGCAAAACCTAAAGCGACCCTATCCATTTCTGGAGTTCACCTTGATCTTGACCAACTGCACAAAACCCATCCGAAGGGGGACGCTCCAGGGTGCCACGAAGGAGTACAGAATGATCTCACGGTGTGAACCAATGACAGAGACCATAGGATATGTTGACACACACCCTTTAAACACTCTCTCCGTTCACCTTGATATTGACTGATGCAAACACCATTCGAAGGGGGATGCACCAGGCACCACGAGGCCAAGCATGAATCTCACGGTGTGAACATACAGGGAGAAACGTGAATGGAATCATAGACATATCAAATACATCTCTTCCTCTCACTGAGTATTTTATAACCTAGGGTTTAGCTTACTTAGAAAAAACATGGCTAAAGATTTTAACTAAGTGACTTTTAGGTTTGCCCAAGAGTAACTTTTACCTTAGATAGTTAAACAACTTTTGATCATCATCCATTAAACTCTTTAACGGATTCTTTGACCAAATTGTCGCATGCTTGTTGAAAATCTATCTAATTCACCTTTCCAGGTAGGTTCCCAGGTAGGGGTGTTACGTTTCCGTCAACTTAAGAACCCTAGCTAGCCAGAACCCGCCTTAGACAAAAGGTCCCTTATAGATTGATTTAAAACAAATTTAATCTTTTATCTCAACCAATTTAATCCTATTAATCTAGGTTACTAAACTCTTTAGAACCATTTGAACTTAGGTCTATCTCAATCCAATTTTAAAACCCTTTTAAAAAATTTGAGTTCAACCTAAGTCTGCATGCAACTCTTTCTTATTAAAAAACTTGAGTTCAACTTATAAAACCTAGGTTACAAACTCAACCGGTATATAATCCTGTCTAAGGCTTGAGGTACTTAAGTTGACGGTTTACGGAACGCCTCCTACCTGGGGATTATGGTTGAATTATTGAGCGTTGGTAACCGGTTTCATGAGCATACGTGAGTGATGTGAGGTAATAAAATGGTTTATCACCTCGACATCATAGGTTAAAATCTAATTATAAGAGTTATACTTAGATAAACCACATAGACTTGGGGTTGTTTTATTAGCCGAAAAGAACCTAAGTATAAATCTACCCAATAGAACACTTCAGTGGCAATTTAATAACTTCTATATGACAGAGTTATTAGAAAACTTCAGTGGGAGATTAATAACATATACGATATGTTATTTTTAGCTCTCACGTCTCTAAGAGTTCATAATCCAGATTTAAGCGGTACTTCGTATCACTCTGGGAGTGACCTCCATAGGAAAATTATTTTTTAGCTTAAATCTAGATTTCGGTGAATAAGAGGAAGTTGTTCAAACATAAATCAATTATTTGATATATAGATTTCAACTGCCACATCTCCACATAGTTTACACTGTGAGATTCATATGACATCGTGTCACCCTGGGAGTGACCTCCATACGGAAAAGTGTTTTGTATGAATCAATAGCAAGGTAAACGGAGGAAATAGTTCATAGTAAGTGGGTGAAGAATATCTGTCAATATATCCTACGGTCTCTTCCATTAGTCTGAACCGTGAAATTCCTATGTTACGCCTGCTGTTAGCTTTAAGCGGCCTTTTGCTAGTCGTTTAGTGATGGCTAACCCCACAGAGGGTTGTAACCTAGGATTCGGAAAAACCCAGACTTTAGTAAAATAAATAGGGTCTTATAGTTCCGTCTTGGATATTGTCTTCTATTTTGGAGGCAAATTCATACCGTCCTATAAGATCTGAAAATGGCGGGTCACACTTACAAGAATTACTAAATTGTTAGTAAAGATCTTGATCGAAAACGATAATTAAACGACTATAGTAATGAAAGTTATTCTAGAGACAATAGGAATAAGAGTTATTCCAGAGATAGTGCTTGGTCAAAATTGTTTGCTTTAGTGAAGGAGTATCTGACTGCCCCTCGGTAGCACATATCTGACTCACTAAAGTATCATTGCAAATAAATAGTGGTTATGGGTACATTATTACTTTTAACTAAAACTTGATTTTGGATTTAGTTACAATTTGCTAATTAGAATTTGTTTAAATTTTATCAGCATGTCGAATTCTTCTAGAAAACTCACTTCCGATTTAAATAACAGTAAAATCAAATCAACAAACAAATTACTAGCGGTTGATTACACCAAAAGAGTTTTAACAGAGGGTTGTCCTCTATCTCCCAACTTATCTGAAATTTTGAATTATGTAGATGAGAGTGCATAATTCGAACAAGTTAAATATGATTTACTTGTTATCGAAGCATGTTTAGTGGAAAATGATAAAATCTGGATAATTGATTCAGGTGCCACTAATCATGTTTGTACTATCTCACAGGAGACAAGTTCTAGGAGACAATTGATAGAAGGTGAAACAATCTTTAAGGTAGGGACCAGGGAGATTGTTTCAGTTAAAGCAGTGAGAGATATGAAGTTATTTATAGGAGATAAGTACATTTATTTGAAAAATGTATATTATATTCCTTCTATAAAAAGGAATCTAATATCTATCTCTTGTTTGCTAGAACAAAATTATAAAGTTTATTTCGAAAATGGTGAAGTGTTCATCAATATAGGAAGTAAACATATTTGCTCTGCAAAATTAGAAAATAACTTGTATATATTAAACCAACTGAGGTTAAAGCTGTATTGAACATAGAGATGTTTAAAACTACTGGGACTCATAAGAAAAGGAAGATTTCTCCAAATGCCTATCTTTGGCACTTGAGACTGGGTCACATAAATCTCAATAGGATTGAGAAATTATTTAAGAACGGTCATCTAAATAAGTTGGAAGACAGTTCATTACCACCATGTGAGTCCTATCTCGAGGGTAAAGTGACAAAAAGATCTTTTTCTGGAAAAGGTCTTAGAGCCAAAGAAACCCTAAAGTTTATTCTCAGACCTTTGTGGGCCTCTAAATGTTAGAGCAAGAGGAGGGTATGAATATTTTATCAGTTGTATAGATGATTATTCCAGGTATGGGCATGTTTACCTAATGCACCAAAAGTCTGAAACTTTTGAAAAGTTCAAAGAGTATAAGGCTTAGGTTGAAAACCAATTAAGTAAAAGGATTAAAACACTTCGATCGGATCGAGGTGGTGAGTATATGGACATGGAATTCCAAAACTATTTAATAGAACATGGAATTCAGTCTTNTATATGGACATGGAATTCCAAAACTATTTAATAGAACATGGAATTCAGTCTTAACTCACAGCCCCTCGCACACCTCAGCAAAACGGTGTGGCAGAGAGGAGAAACAGAACCTTGTTAAACATGGTTCATTCCATGATGAGTTACGCTCAGTTACCCAATTCTTTTTGGGGACACGCACTTGAAACTGCAGTGTATATTTTGAACATAGTTCCCTCGAAAAGTGTTTCTGAAACGCCTTACGAGCTCTGAAGAGGACGTAAAGAAAATTTACGTCACTTCAGGATTTGGGGTTGTCCAACACATTTGTTGGTGCATAATCCTAAAAAGTTAGAACACCATTCAAAAGTATGCCTATTTGTAGGCTAACCAAAAGAAACAAAAGGTGGTTTCTTTTATGATCCTCAGGAAGATAAGGTATTTGTAACGAAAAATGCAACCTTCCTGGAGGAAGATTATGTAAAGAATCATCAACCTCGTAGTAAGCTAGTAATAGATGAAATGTCCAGAGAAACGAAAAATGTATCAACAAGAGTTGTTGATAGAGCAGGTCCTTCAACGAGAGTTATTAATAGAGCAGGTCCATGGGACTTCACATCCTTCTTAAGAGTTGAGAATGCCTCATCATAGTGGGAGGGTTGTGCAACAGCCTGACTGAACATGGGTTTAACTGAAGCTCAAGTCATCATACCAGATGATGGTTTAGAGGATCCATTGTCTTTTAACCAAGCAATGAATGATGTGGACAAATACCAATGGATTAAAGCCATGGACCTTGAAATGGAATCTATGTATTTCAATTCTGTCTGGGATCTTGTAGATCAATCTGAAGGGGCAAAACTCATCGGTTGCAAATGGATATACAAGAGAAAACGAGACCAAACTGGTAAGATACTGACCTACAAAGCTAGACTTATGGCAAAAGGGTTTACCTAAAGAGAGGGGGTAGATTATGAAGAAACCTTCTCTTCAGTTGCCATGATAAAGTCAATTAGAATACTTTTGTCCATAGCCACATTTTATGATTATGAAATATGGAAAATGGATGTCAAGATAGCTTTTCTGAATGGCTATCTTGAAGAGACTATCTATATGTTTCAACCAAGAGGGTTTATACAGCAGGATGAAGAGAAAAGGGTTTGCAAACTTAACCGATCCATTTATGGATTGAAGCAAGTTTCTAGATCATGGAATATGAGATTTGACACTACGATCAAATCTTATGGCTTTGAACAAAATGTTGACAAACCCTGTGTATACAAGAAAATCATTAACAAAACTGTCGCTTTTCTGGTGTTGTATGTTGATGATATTCTACTCATTGGGAATGAGGTAGAATATCTAGCTGACGTTAAGAAATAGTTGGCTTCGTAATTCCAAATGAAAGATTTGGGAGAAGCACAATATGTTCTTGGAATCCAAATAGTTTAGAATCGCAAGAACAGAACATTAGCATTATCTCAAGCATCTTATATAGATAAGATGTTATCTAGGTATAAAATACAAAATTCCAAGAAAGATTTTTTACCTTTCAGACATGGAATGTCTAAGAAACAGAGTCCTAAGTCGTCTCGAGAGGTTGACAAAATGAATCGAATTCCATATGCATCAGTAGTAGAGAGTTTAATGTATGCAATGTTGTGTACTCGTCCCAATATATGCTATGCCTTAGGAATAGTCAACAGATCTCGGTCCAATCCTGGATATGGTCATTGGACTACTGTTAATCTTCAAAGAACGAGAGATTATATGCTCGTGTATAGTGTGAAGAATTTGATCCTTAATGGATATACTGATTCTGACGTTCAGATCAATATTAATTCGAGGAAATCAACTTTGGGGTTAGTATTCACTCTAAATGAAGGAGCAATTGTGTGGAAACCATCAAGCAGATTATATTATTGATTCCATAATGAAAGCTGAGCATGTAGCTGTAAGTGAAGCAGCAAAAGAAACAGTATGGCTCAGAAAGTTCCTAACAAATCTGGAAGTAGTTTCAAATATGCATCTGCCTGTCACTCTTTGTTGTGACAATAGTAGAGCAGTTGCAAATTCAAAGGAACCACGAAGCCATAAAAAAGGAAAGCATATCGAGCAAAAGTACCATCTCATCAGGGAGATTGTACATAGAGGAGACGTAATCGTCACCGAGATTGCTTCACAAGACAACTTAGTTGATCCATTTACAAAGGCCCTCTCAGCTAAAGTGTTCGAGGGTCACCTAGTAGAACTATGTCTACGAGTTTTGTATCACTAGGACAAGTGGGAGAATTCATGGGTATTGTAATGCCCTAGTTTATTATATTTGTACATTTTATTCTCTCCATGTAAACTCAACGTTGTATATATTTGTATATATTGATCCACTAGAGTTTTAGTCTAAGTGAGAATATTTTTAGGTTTTTGTTCTAAAACTTGCAGTTTGTAAAATGATAAACATTTTCTATAATCAATAAATTTATTATTGAATTTATAAATTGTATGAAAGTCTAAATCCAAAAAACTAAGACTCATGACTATTACATGAGTATTTGAACTTTATGTGGAGATATAAGAGTGGATCAGGTTCAAGTAAATAGTCAAATGATCTATAGTACATGAATAGGGTTGGGTACTTTATTCTAGTAACACTATCGAATGTGGCCTACTCTGTAGTTGTTACAAAGAGTTGTAAAGTGTTACATACGATGTGATCCTAATTCGTACATGTTATGACATGAAGAGTGGGGGTGTCCTATGCAATGAGTTTTCATAAGATCGGACCAAGGAATAAGTCATTCTTACTTTATAAAGCTATTTACTGTATAAGACTGACTATTTTACCTAGATAACCTAGGTAACTCGATCTTAATCCTAAGCTAACTATGAAATCCTGTATATTCGGGATTATCCTTAGATTTGAATAGGTGAGGGTTGGCTCAATAGCGCCGACTCAATAAGCCTCCCATTTCAAGGGTAAGACCTGATAGATAGTTGGGGACATAGGGTGCAAGACAGAGTTCACGCCTACCCAATTTAGGGATAGGAGAAAGGTTATTCTCTCTAGTACTGAATCTAGGTCTGAAACAAGGGGCCTCACCCTCTTACTGGGCTGAGAGAGTTTGGTTTAGTGATTGGATCACAAACCAGTTGTTCATTAAAGGATCAGTAGAAACTTGAGAAATAAGACGTAATCTCGGGGGTAAAACAGATATTTGACTCAGCCGTTATTACGAACAACCTATGAAAGGTCTGATGACGAAAAAAATGGATTCTTTTGTTATGCATGCACTGTGATGATGAAAGAATGCGATATTACGTCTAAGTATATACATTGTTAATGATATGTTCGTAATATGCGATGTAGTTGTGCTTGTCACAAGTTTCCTTTCACTGAAACCAAGTATAATTCCAACGCAAGTTTCTCAGAATAATCCGAGGTCGAACACAAGGATTGTTTTTGTTAATGCGTTACTTTTGTGATACATGCAACCGGTTTAACAATGAATAAAGAATTAGGTTTATACAGAAATGTAAATTGCGATGAAATAAAATTTCGTTGATAAAATAAAATCCTAAACTAATATGATACAAGATACATGATACACGATACTGAGTTCGAGAACTGACTGTGAAGTTCTCACAGGTGAAGATGCCGTTGAGCATGCCTTAGCTAAACTTAATTATTTCCTTAACACAATTAACTCACTCACTTAATTCTTTCTATTTACCTAGGGAATTAGGAAGACATCGTAGAGAAAATGGATTATGGATGAACAGAAATAGACAGAGAGATGACAATGGTAATTATCATAACATTTAATTATAGAATTAATCGTTCGATACATGGTGTGAATGAAAGATTAGAGAAGATGAATACAGATGATGAAAAATAGATTAGAAACAAATACAGAAGGAGTGTCAACGTCTTGACACAGATTTCGAACGAAGGTTTTGCTTGCCAGCGTGTGGAAGTAATGGAGACGGAAGCTTCCCTCTCAGGCTTGCTCTTCTGGTAGAAATGACCTTCACACAGAGCTTCAACGGCGGGGATTGGAAGGATTCCTTGCTCGGAGACTCACCTCTCGGCCTTGTCTCGTGATTATCCCAGATCTACTCTGTAAGTCGCTTCAGACCAATCTCTCTCTCATAATCGATATATGCACGTCTCTATGTATTCATGTATGTTTTTCAGTAAATTTGCATAAGCTATTTATAGGTGAAGCTTGGCTCTTTGACTTCGTGGTCTCCACTTTATGGTTATGGTAGTTCCTGAAATGGCGGAGTGAATATTCCTTCTGTTACGCAATTATCCCATCAGAAATGTACAACTAAAAGTTGTACATTTGTCAGAATCCTCCGCAAATGCGTTGTTCTTTACATCTTCAATCGATCGCCGCATGCGGTGTTGTTTTTTATTACCGCATGCGGTTGAATTTGCGTTGATCGCTAAGCTCTTGATCGATTGTCGCATGCGCCGTCATTGCGTTGATCATCTCTTCATTCCTGAATGATGGGTGCAATGCGACGTAGATGCGTTGTTTATTTTATCTTTGAGCCATGAACGCATGCGGTGACTAATTTCCTGGAAAACAGAAATTGAAACACTGTATTCTACCGTCGCAATAGTGTTAGTAGGTGTATTGACGATATTTTATAATTCTCGCATTTATTAGCCAATTTCTATACTATCGATGCAACTTCTCTTTCTTTTAGCCGCAATATCTAAATAAAATAGTATAAATAACTTGTATTTCTACAAGTTATCAGGGTCGACTTGCTGATTATGGTTAAATCATGTGGACATAATAAATCTACAGTGAGGGGAGTGCAACTATGGGCTTTAGTGGAGTGACTCATTAGTTAACGAATGGGAATTAACCTGGTCTAATGAGTTTACCCAATTAATCTCTGATCGTTGGAGCCCATGATCTGTAGGTCCGTGAGGTCTCCCTACTAACTCGTAATTGGACTAGCTCTAGAATAGCATGATAAGTTAATTTGAAACGTTCAAATTAGAATTAAGGGAATTAGTAATTATATTACGTGTTTAATTTGAGAATTAAACGAAATAGGAGAATTTATATTTAAATATGATTTAAATATATGAAGATAGATGTGTGTAAAAATTAATTTAATATTTGATATTAAATTAATTAAGTTTTATCTAAAAATTAATTTATGAAATTAATTTTATAAAATTAAAATTTTTAGTTTTAAAATCAAAAGGGTTTTTTTTAAAAAAAAAAAAATCAAGTTTTAATTTTGAAATAAAATTGAAAAATTGGAAAAACAATACACAAATGGAAAAACTGCTTATCGTCTAGTGTAGCATGGTTATCATCTAGCATCCATGCCCATTGTGTAGCACCATCGTGTAGTCCATTGCTTAGCGCCCGCGCATCATTTAACGCTTAACGCTATCGTATAGTGCTATCGTTTAGCGCTATCGCCTATCTTCCACGCTTATCGTCTAGCGCTTACACTGATCGTGTAGTGTCTTTGCCTATTGTATAGGCCCGATCGTCTAGCGCGTCACTTCTCATCGTTTAACGTCGCGCGCATCTTTACAATCGTCTAGCGCATTGCTTAGCTCTGCGCAATTGCTATACGATCGCCTACCTCATCGTTTTAGCTCCCTGCATTGCTACACGATCGTCCAGCGCCCGCCTACACGATCGCCTATCTCATCGTGTAGCACCGTTCACTTACTAGACAATCGTCTNCTACACGATCGTCCAGCGCCCGCCTACACGATCGCCTATCTCATCGTGTAGCACCGTTCACTTACTAGACAATCGTCTACATCATCGTGTAGCTCCGCTCAGTTGCTACACGGTCGCCCACCTCATCGTGTAGCGCCGCTCAGTTGCTACACGATCGTCTGCCCAGCGTCTTGTGCTCAATATCTCATTTTCTCCGCTCTCGCTCACACATACCCAACGCATGAGCAACTCTTGGCAACGCCTCTTGCCAATACTTCGGCCAATCATGCGTCCAACTTTACAAACGCATGGTTGCCTTCTCATCTTATGCGTTAATGTCTCCTAACACTTAACGCATGGGTTCTTTTTGACCTTACACTTAGCTAAATTTCACCATTTAAGGCTTAACTCAAAACTACTCAAGGAAAATCTATTCATTATCCATCTCCTACTTGCTCACACAAAATCCATCACCATTGCCTTGTGTTACTCCAAGCATGAGTTGCAACTCATGCAACTCTCTTCCGTGCATGATGATCTGCAATATATTGAATAGATTTGAGTGAATTTGAGGCATGCAATCAAGAGAGAATTTTAGAGAAAATTCGTGTTGAAGAAAGAATTCTTCAACAAGATTGTTGTTGTGAGCAATTCTCCATAATCCTTTGATTCAAGCTTCAACTCAATCTAGAGCACCAAGAGAATAGTAGGGAAGATCTTGAGGTGGTTAGCAACAAGATTCAGAGAAGATTGCAGCTGGATATCGAGCTTTGAAGAGGTTCTACAAAAGTATGTCATGAAACTCACTTGTTTTATGCAATAACATGCTTTATATTTTGCCAAAATTAATGAATTAGAGTGCTTAAATGATTCTTGCTGCTTCCGCTATTGCTGATACATTCCTACATTCCTAGCTCTAACACAAACCGAAATGTTTGGGATGCATATGACATATGGATCAGGGCAAATGATAAAGCTCGTGCTTATATCCTCGCCAGCCTATCTGATGTCTTGGCGAAGAAGCATGAGGATATGAGTATTGCCAAAGAGATTATGGAATCTCTACGAGGGATGTTTAGACAACCATCCTTCACCCTGAGGCATGATGCCATCAAGTACGTTTACAACGGTCACATGAAAGTGGGGACCAATGTTCGTGAACATGTCCTAGACATGATGGTCCACTTTAATGTGGCAGAAGTAAACGGTGGTGTCATGGATGAGAGAAGTCAAGTTGGTTTTATTCTAGAATCTCTTTCGAAGAGTTTTTAAAATTATGTACGAATGCATTGATGAATAAAATTGAATACAACATGACTACTCTGCTGAATGAGCTACAAGATTACCAAACAATGTTGAGAACAAAGGGTCTGGAGTCAGAAGTAAATGTTGCTACTTCCGGGAAGAGAGGAACATCCTCCAAGCCTGATGTAAGTAAGAGTATTCCTGTGAAGAAAGGCAAAGGAAAAAGGAAGAAGAAACCTGCTGAAAAGAAAGGCAAGGATAACGCTGCAGATAAAGGAAAATGTTTCCACTGCAACGAAAAAAGGCACTGGAGGAGAAACTGTCCTCAGTATCTTGCCGACAAGAGAGCAGAGAAAGGTAAATATGCTAACTAGTCCTTGGGACCATTTGCTCAGCTCATCCCGTGGGAGAAGTTGCTTCTTCATTTTACTGCTTTTGTAAAGCTTGTAAAGAACAAATTGTATATATTTTTGTGATAAATGAAATGTTCATTTTCAAAAATTATGATTGTTCAAGCAACTTCTATTAAGAGTCAAATTGTTAAAAGCCATTTGCAAGTATTCAGATATTTAAATGGCTAAATCAAAGTATAGAAAATTTCAAATATTTCTAGATCTGGCTGTTAACAAAGAGTTATTGAGACAGGTCAGATGCATCTTACTCAAAGAATTGAGAGTACCTCAATGTAGTGGGAGGAAAGTGTGCTTTCTTGCCATTATTGAGAATAAGATGCAATCCTATATAGGTTATTCAAAAGTCTATTGCATACTAACATGTTTACAATGATTTTCTCGGCTAAAGTGTTTGAGAATCACCTAGTAGGACTAAGAATACTAGATAATCTAAGGCAAGTGGGAGAAATATCAGGTATGAGATACCGAATGGTAAAATATGGGTATGGGATACCCTAGTTTATTGTATTTCTCTATAAACTCAGAAACTCAGTCTTGTATATCAGATGTACAAGTTACCACTTTTAGTCCAAGTGGGAGTTTGTTTGGTTTTATGTCCTAAAACTCGTGGTTTGTAAACAATGGAACTTATTTTGAAATTTTCAATAAGGTATTATTGAATAGATGTTTTGCTTGATAGAAATCCAATAAACCTGAAAGTCTCTTGACTATTGGATGTGTACTTGAACTTTATGTGGAGACATAAAGATGAATCAGGTTCGAGTAAATAGTCAAAATGATCTATAGTATATGAATAAGGTTGGGTACCTTATTCTGGTAACACTATTGGATGCGGTCTGCTCTGTAGTTGTTACAAGGAGATGTAAAATGCTACAAACGAAGTGATCCTAATTCGTTCATGTTGGGGCATGAGGAGTGGGAGTGTCCTTGTGCAAAAGGGTTTGTACAAGATTAGACAACGAAATTAGTCACTCTTACTTTATAACGTTGTTTACTGTTTAAAACTGACTATTTCAAAGCGATGACCTAGGTAACTTGACCTTAATCCTGAGCTAACTATGAGCTCCTATTTATTTGGAATTATCCTTAGATTTGCATAGGTGAGGGTTGGCTCAACAGTGCCGGCTTAATAAACATCCCATTTCAGGGGTAAGACTGGATAGATAGCTGGGGACATAGGGTGCAAAACAGAATTCACTCCTACCCACTTTTAGAGATAATAAAGAGGTTGTTCCCTTAAGTACTGATTCTAGGTCTTGAACAAGGGGCCCCGCCCTCTCATTGGCTCGAGAGGGACTCGGTTTTGTTGATTGGATCACAAAATAATTGTTCATTAAGGGATCA
Source organism: Benincasa hispida (assembly GCF_009727055.1). NCBI lineage: Eukaryota > Viridiplantae > Streptophyta > Magnoliopsida > Cucurbitales > Cucurbitaceae > Benincasa > Benincasa hispida. The sequence continues at coordinate 26,286,820 of NC_052354.1, forward strand.
ACGGGATTTAAGAAACAGAAGGTAATTTCGGGGGTAAAACAGAGATTCGACCCAACCGTTATTATGAACAACTTATGAAGGGTTGACTTACTAATCATGGTTATATCAAGTGGACATAATATATCTACAATGAGGGGAGTTCAACTACAGGCTTTAGTAGAGTGACCCATTAATTAACGAATGGGGGTTAGATCAGTCTAATGAGTTTAGCTGCTTAATCTCGGATCATTAGAGCCCATGATTTGTAGGTCCACGAGGTCCCCTACTAGCTCGGAAATGGATTAGCTTTAGAGTAGCGTGATAAGTTAATTTGAAACGTTCAAATTAGAATCAAACGAAATTGGAGAATATATATTTAAATATGATTTAAATATATAAAGATGAATTTATGTAAAATAATTTAATATTAGATATTAAATCAATTAGAATTATTTAAATTGTTTAAATAATTACTTATTAATTTTATTAGAAATTAATTTGTAAAATTAATAAATTTTGATTTTAGAAATCAATAATGTTTTTAAAATCAAAAATCAAAATTGGATTTTGGAAATAGAAAAACACAAAAAGGAAAAATTGGATTTTTACAACTTCATCTTCAACTAGCTCACAAAGACCCATTATCTTCAACCTTCAATAACTCCAAGCATGAGTTGCATCCCATGCAGTAAATCTCTTTGCATGGTAGTCTGCAATATGTTGAAGAGATTGGAGTGAAGTTGAGATGATTTGCAACCGATTGAATTTTAGCTGAAAATTCGAGTAGAAGAAAATGTTCTTCATTTGGGTTGTTGCAGTGAACATTCTCCAAGTTTCCTTTGATTCCAACTTATTTTGAGTTCCATAACGCAATCTAAAGCACCAAGAGAATAGTAGGGAAGATCTTGTGATGGTCTGTACAAAGATTTGGAGGAATTTACAGTTGAAAATCGAGATTTCAAAGGTTCTTCAAAGGTATGTATTGAAACCCATTAAATTCTGTTTGAGCATGTTTTCATTTCTGCCAAAATTAATCAATTAGAGTGCTTATCGATCCTCGTCGCTTCTGCTGCGTGTTGGTACCATCCCAATACAATCGTGTAAATGACTGAGGAAGTGGGAAATGACAAGTTGCACGATCGTTTAGCTAAAGGCCAGCTAAATGAACTATTGTATAGAATCACTCCACGATCGTCTAGTCTCTCTTCAGCTGTCATTTAGTAAATCCTATTCACTTGACAGCCACCGTGAGTAATTTCCGATAATAGAAACTCTCAATCATCAACTTCTAAATTTAGGAAAACACTTTTCCTTTTATCTCACAGTTACCATGAAACTACCAATAACCTTCCACTCAATTAGTTATTAGAGAAAAAGAGATAATTATCCAATAATTAATATTATTAAAAATATATGTGATAACCAACTTACCATAGTATATTTATAACCTGTAGTTTTAATATTTCATCTCATGAAACATATAAACCATATCTCTTTTTCTATTTCATGGTCCTTGATGTAAATCTCATTTACATTAATCCTCCACTTGATATATCTCATACATCACACCGATCATATCATATATAATCGAATTACCTCTTGTCAATTTGAACATTTCAAATCAACACCAAGACTAATCCTCAAATTGAATTCATTGAGCTACCAAGGGGACTTTATGGACCTGTAGCTCGAAGCTCCAACGGTATGTGAATAACTTACTAAACTTTTTAGTTAGGGGATCCACCATCTGTTAACTGGCAGGCACTCCATTAAAGATCGACAACTGATCTCTCCTTACCACAGATATATTACGTGTCCATATCAACCAATCAACAGTGTGATAACCCTTCACATATCGCCTGTAAGTATAGCTGGGCCAATAACCATTATGCCCCTGTAGTTACATCTAACTCCTTAAGTACTACTGATCCCTCTAATGAGCATAAGTCATAGTCCTACTATGACTGAGTTCTCTCTTCCAAAGAGAAGTTGTGGCCATTATGTTCAAGACTCGGAATCAACCCTTAAGAGAGCAATCTATCTATTTACCCTGCTTTGGGGAATGAGTGAATTCTATAAGGACTGCCCTCAGAGGCAGTAGTTCCCAAAACACTCAGAATTGGAGATCATGTCACCTATGGTCGTTTAGGTGACATGTAAGTCTCTAGTATCAACGGCGTTATATACAGAGACGAATCATCTCGTGGTCCAGTCTTATACAAACTCTTTATATAGGACACTCCCACTCGTATGTCTCCACATGAATGGTCATGATCTACCATCTGTAGTAGTTCACAATACTTGCAAACCTCTACAAAGCAGACTGTATCTATAGTGTCACCAGAATCAAGTATCCCTCCTTAATCCTTATACTACATACCTATTTAGGTTATCACTTAAGGCATGATCCACTTGTATATCTCATATACATGCTTAAGTTTACATACGATAACCATGGAGCTTTGTTGATTGGATATGAGTAAATGCCAGATAAAATAACTCTTATTTTATTCATAACAACGTGTATAAATTACAAGCTATGAGACTCCGGGAGAATTAGGACCATCAATCCCAACATATACAATATTGAGTGTGAGAGAAAAACATAAATACATTAAACTAGGGCATCCCATACCCAAGACTTCTCCCACTCGCTCTAGATTTATATAATCCGTAATCCTAGACTCACTAGGTGACCCTCAAACACTTTAGCCGTGAGGGCCTTAGTAAACAGATTAGTAATGTTGTCTTTAGAGGCTATCTGTGTGACGATCACATCTCTTCGATGCATTATCTCCTTGACGAGATGATATTTGCACTTAATGTACTTTCTGCGCTTATGGCTTTGGTTTTTTAGAATTGGAAACTGCTCCACTATTATCACATGAAGAATAATTACTGATGTTAATATCAAGGACGTCAAATTCTAATTTTGTGAGATTTGTCAACAGTCTCAATATTTATATTAGAAATTTAATAGATATTAAATATGCAAAATAACATTAAATTTATTAGTACTTTTAGAATCTACTTTTAGCGAGAAAAACGATAAGAGCTCGTATTGATGATGAATTTGAGGAACATAAGAAGACATAACGAGAACACAGATATAGAAAAAAACAATATAATAATAATATGTAATAAAATAATGTATACTGCACCTTATTTAAATTTTATAATACTTTTTTTCGTTTATTTTTTTTTATTTTATCTTCTTTTTTCAAATATTTTTTTCTTTACACTCTAAAATGAATTCCCACGTGTTAACTATAAATTAATAATTAATAATATAAATAAAATTATTTGGCAAGGCAACGAAAAAAAAGAAAAATTTTAAAACTCAAGTTTGGAGGGGTGCGCCAGCCGATGCAGTAGTGCAACGCAAAAGAGATGCCGAAGGCCCCGATAGCAAAGCTACCGTGGTGGGCCTGCCCCTTAAAAAATTAATTTAATATCATGTGGGTCAATGACCACGTATCAGATATTAAACTGATAAGAACAGATACTACACTTGATCTTAGCCAAAAGGCCGAGAAAGGTATGATTTTTCCTTTCACATTAATCCCCTTTTATAGCAATCCTTTGTCTCCTCATTCAAACTTTTCCGATGTGGGATTTTTCAGTCCAACCACAATCTTCCATTTCCTTCCCTTTTTTTTCCCTTAAAATAAATTCTCTTTAATCTATTATACATATTCTTATTACTTTCTTTATTACAATCTCTTACCATCAACTCCCAAAACGTTTTTTTTTTAATTCACAGTTTTTTAAAAAAAATTGAACTTTTCTTTTTCAGTTTTATACTTCTTCCCCAAACACAATAACAAAAACAAAATTTTGCATCGCTCTATTTTTTAGAATTAATAATTTAAATTTAACTTTTCATTTATTTTTTTCTTTTGGGTTTTTTTTTTTTTCAATTTCAGACGTTTCCTACAAACATGATAGCGAAAACAAAATTTCGTATATCTTACTTTTATTTGTATTTATAAATTAATTTTTAACTTCTTGTGGGTTTGACTAGGAGACGACTCGTAGAGTCGTCCCATCAAACCATAAGTTTAGTTGGCTAAGTATGGAGATCGACCCATAGGATCAACCATAAAGTCCATAATGTCTAAGTATAGAGACCGACCCATGGAGACTGTCACAAAGTTTGAGGAGGTCAAACCTAGAAGATAAAAATTTTGCCTAAGCGTTATAATTCGGCACATACTTGGATCACTGGTGAAATAAGTTCAACAATTTACAACAGTTAGCAACGACTTGATTAATAACTTGAGAAGTTAATTAGCGAATGACCATTACAAAAACTTATTTCTATATAAACAATATGACTCGTGACATTTGAGATACTCTAAAATACATCCTAAAACTCTCTACTCTCTAACACTCTAAACCATTACTAACTTGATCGTCGGAATGTTTGTGGTCAAGCACCACAACGGTGTGAGTTTTTTCCCTCTTTTGCAAGGCAATCATTCAATTCTTCCTAAAAATTACAAATTCTCATTTGATACCAAATTTTGGCATCAACAAAACTTATGCAGCCCATTTCATATAAATTATACACACTATTTCATAGAACAATTAAAATACAAATTTTTTTTCCAAATGTCAAAGAGATGGTTTTTGTTGAGAGAAATTTTCCAGAAAAAAAAGATTTCTTTGTAAAAAACATTGAATCACGTCAAAATATAATTTTGAGAATCCATAAACTTATTTTAGTAGATAAAGAGGTACTATTGTTATCTCAAAATTTAAAATTTTATTGAAATTAAATCATATGTATTTTTATTTTAATCATCCATATATTCTTTTATAGGTTTTCTATATATTTCCATATTTATAAATTTCATGTCAAATATTTTAAGTTTAAATATTTATTCAAAAATTTTATTTTCATATTAAAAACTATGTCTTAAAGTTTTCTACTATTATGAATATTATAATAAAAAATAGATATTCATTACTTAGTGTCCCAAAGGTCATGTGTCACTATTCATGTTGTCCATGTGCTTGTAGTTATTCATGTTTGGCGTTCATATAAGTCCACATTGTACTTGCCTCTTTGTCTATAAATAGTGGCATTTGGTGGATCTTAAAATCACACATACATTTGTGAGAATTCCACTTCCACTAATTTTCATATTATCTAATTTCATGATTTTGGTTATTTTATGTTTTTAGTTGTTTTATTTTTAATTTTATTATTTATTTATTTATTATTATTATATAAAAATATTATTATATTGTATTTTTCATATCCATATTGCCGTTGTGTTCCTCAATTTCACAATACGTTATCAGTACAAGCTCCTGTCATTTTTTCGCTAAAGGTAGGTCCTAAAGGTATGTCGGTTTTTCCCTCTTCGTTATAATAAATAAATTTAATGCTATTTTTCTTATTCAATATCCATTAAATTTCTAACATAAATACAATATTCATGATAGTGTTGCTATGACAAATCTCACAAAATTAGAATTTTTCGCCCTTGATACTAAGACAATAATTATTTGTCACAGGTACTTGATGCTGAAATCCACCTGGATGCTATGAATCTTGGGGAGACTATTATAGAAGGAAATATAACATCCAATCAGGACAAGGTAAAAGCTATGATTTTCTTTCGTCATCATATCCACGAGAGATTGAAAATGAAGTATCTTACAATAAAAGATCCTTGTATCTTGTGAAATATTTTGAAAGAGAGGTATGATCATCCAAAAACAGTTATTCTTCCTAAAACTCGTTATGAGTGGATGCACTTGAGCTACAAGATTTCAAATCAGTAAGTGGTTACAACTTCGCGTTATTTAAAATCAATTCAAATTTATTGTTATGCGGAGAGAAAATTACTTATGTTGATATACTAGAGAAGACATTTTCTATATTTCATGTCTCAAATATGCTTCTGCAACAGCAATATCGAGAGAGAGGTTTTCAACAGTATTCTGAAATAATTCCATGTCTTCTCGTGGCCGAACAAAATAACGAGTTATTGATGAAAAATCATGAATCTCGACCAACTAGAACAACACCATTCACTGAAGTGGATGCTGTGAATTTTAATAATAATCGTGATCGAGGTCGTGGTCGGGATCGTGATCGTGATCGTGGCAGAAGAATAAATAATTATTATTTTTGTGGTGATCATTCTAATCATTTAAATTTCAAAAGAATCACACAAAATGAAGATCACAAAGGAAAAACTCTCCTAGATAAAAGTTCAAAGAGTGTTGAAAATAAATGCTTCCGATACGAAATGACTTGGCATTGGTCATGTATTTGTCATACGTCAAAATACTTAGTTGACCTTTATCACGCTTCTCTAAAGGAAAAAGAGAAAAATGTGGAAGCAAATTTTGCATACCATGATAATAACATATTTGACCCATCTCATATGACAAATTTGGATGTAGCGGACAATCTCCTGAAGAGAAGATTGACACAGTTGGTGGCACATCAAGTGTTTCTTTTAACTTTATAATATCTATACTTAATGTTGTCATTTTCTTTTATCTATCTTCATGTTTTTTAGTAACGTTTGTATATTTTAAGCGTTGTTTTTCTTATTGTAATTATTTTCTTTTAATGAAGAAACATAGATCATTTTCATATGTTAGATGACTAAAAAATGAGCAAAAAAGATCTATATTTGGCAGACAGTGTAACTACACATACAATACTTACAAATAAAAAATATTTTTCTAAATTGACAATGCTGAAAGCAAAAGTAAATACAATATCAGGTTTTGTAAACTTGATCGAAGGTTTTGAAAAAGAAAATATTATTTTTCCTTAGAGGAACAAGATTTACAATTGACAATGCATTGTTATCTAGTCAATCAAAGAGAAATCTTCTAAGTTTTAAAGATATACATTATAGTGGTTATCGTATTGATACTGATAGTAAGAATAATGTGGAATATCTATATATCATATCTACTGTCTCAAGTAAATACGAGTAATTAAAACATGTGCAACAATGAACCTGGAGTTCATGAATCTAGACATATTTACAATTTGGCATGACCGATTGGGTCATCCAGGATCTATAATGATAAGAAAAATTATTGAAAATTCAAATGAATACTCATTGAAGAACTAAAAGATTCTTCAATCTAATGAATTATCATGTGATGCTTGCTCTCAAGAAAAAATTAGACCATCACCAACTAAAGTGAGGACTGAACACCTGCATTTTTAGAACGAATTCATTGTGATATATGTAGACCCATTAACCCCCAAGTGAACCATTTTGATATTTTATGGTATTAATAGATGCATACAGCAGATGATCACACATGTGCTTATTATTAAGTCAAAATCTTGCATTTACAAGATTACTTGCTCAAATAATTAAGTTAAGAGCACAATTGCCTAATTATACAATTAAGATCATTCGTCTTGATAATACTGGTGAATTTACATCCCAAGATTTTGATAATTATTGTATGTCAATTGAGATAAGTGTTGAACATCTTGTAGCTCATGTTTATACACAAAATGGATTAGCAGAATCATTTATAAAACGTTTGAATTAATTGCAGGACCATTACATATGAGAGTTAAGTTTCCTTCATCTGTATGGGAACATGTTATTTTGCATGCAGCGTCACTTGTACGCATTAGGCCAGTAGCTTATCATAAGTACTCGCCATTACAATTAGCTTATGGTCATGAACCAAATACTTCCCATCTGAGAATTTTTGGACGTGCATAATATGTTCCAATTGCTCCACCACAACGCACTAAGATGGGTCTTCAAAGGAGGTTAGGAATATATGTTGTATATGATTCTCCATCAATTATTAAATATCTTGAGCCCCTGATGAGTGATGTATTTACTGCACGATTTGTTGATTGTCATTTTAATGAGACAAATTTTCTAACATTAGAAGGAATTAAAAAGTTGGAAAAAGAAATTACATGGAATGCATCGTTATTGTCTCATTTAAATCCCCGTACAAATCAATTAGTTACATATACCAGCTGCAAATGTTCCATAAAAATTGATATCCCAACACAACAAGTTGTCACTAATGAGTCTGGAACATATAGAAGCTTGGTAGACCAATGGGTTCCAAAGATAAAAATCCTCGAAAACGAAAAAGTGAACAAATTTTGATTGAGGATGTAAATAACCATAGAAATCATCGACATGACTAGTGAGAAATGTGAAATACCTAAAGATAATAATGAGATTTCAACAAACTATGTAAATGTAATCATTGACAATATTTTTGCTTATAATGTTGCTCTTCATATTATATCTGAAAATGAGGATCCTAAACCAAAATTTGTTGAAAAATGTCGACATAGAAAAGTTGGCTTCAGTGGAAAGAAGCAATCGAGACATAATTAAACTTACTTTCAAAACGTCAGGTTTTTTTACCTGTAGTCCGAAAACTAGAAGGTGTTAAACCTGTGAGATACAAATGGGTATTTGTGAGAAAAATAAATGGAAATAATGAGGCCATAAGATATAAAGCAAACGTAGTTGCACAAGTTTTTTTTACAGATTTTGAAGAGACGTATTCTCTAGTGGTGAATGCAGTTACATTAAGATATTTAATTGGCTTAACTGTGTATAAAAGTCTAAATATGCATCTTATGGATATAGTCGCAGCATATTTATATGGATCTATTGATAGTGATATTTATATGAGAATCTCAGAAGGATTTAAGGTACTTGAAACATATACATCAGATTCTCGAGAATGGTATTCAATAAAGTTACAGAGATCACTATATGGATTGAAACAATCAGTACGGTTGTGGTACAATCGCTTGAGTGGATATTTATTGAAAGAAGAATATCAAAATAATCCAGTATGTCCGTATGTTTTTATAAAGAATCACAACCAGGATTTGCTATCATAACTATATATGTTGATGTCTTGAATATAATTGGAACTACTGGAGAGCTTTCAAAGGCAATAAAATATATTAAGAAAGAATTTGAAACGAAAAATCTCGGAAAAACAAAATTTTGCCTTGGGTTGCAAATTGGGCATTTAGGAGATGAAATATTTATTTATCAGTCAACTTATACAGAAACAATTTTGAAAAGATTTTATATGGACAAAGCACATCCATTAAATATTCTAATGGAAGTCCGTTCATTGGATATAAAGAAAGATATATTTAGACACCGAGAAGATAATGAAGAATTTATTGGTCCTGAAGTACCATATTTAGTGCAATTGATGCACTTATGTATCTTGCTAATAATACAATACTAGATATCGCATTTTCAGTAAATTTATTAGCTAGATATAGTTCTTCTCCTACAAAAAGACATTGGAACAGAATTAAGTATATACTCCGTTATCTCAAATAAACAATCGATATGGGTTTGTTTTATTTAAATAAATCAAAGTTGATCTAGTTGGTGTTGGTTATGCAAATTTTAGATATTTATCTGATCCACAGAAAGTTAGATCTCAAACAAGTTATCTGTTCACATGTGGAATGCTATATCATGGCGATCGGTGAAACAGACTATAATGGTCACTTCTGAAATTATTGCAATTCATGAGGTTAGTCGAGAATGTGTATGGCTAAGGTCAATGACTTAACACATTCATGAAATGTGTGGCTTGTTTTCTAATAAAAACCTTCCAACAATATTATATGAAGATCACAGCTTGCATAGCCTAAATCAAAGAAAGATATATTAAAGGAGATAGAACAAAACATATTTCACCGAAGCTTTTCTACACTCATGATCTTGAAGAAAATGGTAACATCACTATACAACAATTTTTGTTCGAAGGATAACCTGACAAACTTATTTATAAAGACATTACCAATCGCAACTTTTGAAAAATTGGAGCACAACATTAGAATGCGACGACTTGATGTTTTCATAGGGGAGTAAATATTTGTATTTTTTAGGAGTATGTATCATATAAAATATGTTCTATTTTTCCTTCACCAGGGTTTTTCCTAATAAGGTTTTAACGAGACATATTTCATATATGGGGGAGTATTATAAATATTATAATAGAAAATAGATGTCCATTGCTTAGTGTCCTAAAGGCCGTGTAATGTTGTCCATGTGCCTTGTAGTTTATTCATGCTTGATGTCCATGTAACCCACATTCTAGTTGCCACCTTGCCTATAAATAGTGGCATTTGGTAGATCTTAAAATCACACATACATGGGTGAGAATTCTACTTCCAATGATTTTCATATTATCAAATTTCATGATTTTGATTATTTCATGTTTTAGTTTTTATTTATTTATTATTATTATATAAAAATATTATTATATTATATTTTTCATATCCGTATTCCCGTGCTCTTCAATTTCACAGCAGCATTAATCCATTTCATTTACATCTAACTTAAAACAAGAAATACATACAAGTTTCATAATAAATATTTACTAATTAAATCCGATGAAAAACAAATTCAATCCAAATTTAAATTTTATCACAAAAATTCAGCCATAAACTTCCAACTTAGGATCAAAGGGTGTGTTTTGCCAGAGAGAAAAAAGAAAAGAAAAACCTCCCGTCGTACTCTCCCACTGGGCAAGCCGCTTGGTCTCTTCAATAAACACAGCGCAAAGGCGCGGTAATAGAATTCGTTCTTCAATTCACCAAACTGACCAGAATTAACTGCCATCGCCGGCCAAAATCTCAATCCAGCTTCGTGATCTCGAACCAGTTTCTCTTCAGAAACTTCACAATTCAGACGCTGAAATTCGAATCTACAAATGTTTACTCAATTTGGATCAACTTCCGATACGCTGAGTAAGGCTTCGACCATGGTGTTTCGGATCGGCACAGACGCCCACCTCTACGACGATCCCGAGGATGTGAACATCGCTCCCTTGCTCGACAGCAAGTTTGATTCCGAAAAATGCGAGGCACTCAAGCGCTTACTTGCTCTCATTGCTCAGGGTTTTGATGTTTCCAACTTCTTCCCTCAGGTTATGTTTAATGAAGCATGAGTTCTTTTTTTCTTTTTCCTATAATTATGAATTGTGTTCACGCTCAATTGCTTGAAATTCGGCGCCAGTTACTTCATCGAGCTATGGAGGTTTCAGTGGTTATATGTTCTGAATACTTTTAGTTTGGAATGGAACTTCAGGTTGTTAAGAACGTTGCATCGCAGACATTGGAGGTGAAGAAGCTGGTTTACTTGTACCTGTTGCATTATGCTGAAAAGTATGGTATATTTTACATTTTAGTTTCTGAATCACAAATACCTTTCCTTGTTCTTTCATCTAGAGTCATGGTTGTGTTATGGTCGATCGTGGCTTAAAATGCTATAATCTTAGCATCGTGATATGGGCTATATTCGATCATCATGAGCTGCTTTTGAGTTGTGATTTGTTGTCCATTGGTGAATTCTTGAGGTGTGACATTTACGATAAGTTATGTTTTGCACTTTAGGCGTCCAAATGAAGCGTTGCTGTCTATCAATTGTTTCCAGAAGGATTTGGGGGATACAAATCCTCTTGTGAGGGCATGGGCATTGCGAACCATGGCAGGAATTCGTCTACACGCCATTGCACCTCTTGCTCTTGTGGCAGTGAGGAAAGGTGCTAGGGACCCATCTGTGTATGTCAGAAAATGTGCAGCCAATGCTCTTCCAAAGCTTCATGATTTGCGCTTGGAAGAAATTGCCTCGGATATCAAAGAGGTTTGCTTGATTCTTGTCAAGTGAATGTGTCATCGTTAGATCATGGATGTTTATTGGAAGGTCAAATAGAGGGGGAAGTGTAGATTATGTTTAGTCTGTTGGCTGATTCTTTGCTTGCTCAACCTTGATATTCTGTATGTTTACTGAGAGCTACCACACTTCTAATTAAGTTTGCAATATTTTGCAGATTGTGCTGATATTGTTAGGTGATTCCTCCCCTGGTGTCATTGGTGCTGCCGCTGCTGCATTTGCTTCTATTTGTCCAAATGATCTGACTTTGATTGGAAAAAATTATAGAAGGTTATGCGAAGTCTTACCTGATGTTGAGGAATGGGGTCAAATAATCTTGATTGGAATCCTTTTGCGCTATGTTGTAGCAAGTATTGGGCTTGTTAGAGAATCCATTATGCATTCTCTGCAATCTGTAGAGGATTCTAGTTCAGAAAAGAATGGCGTTGCAAACAATTTTACATCAGCCAATGAAGATAGTGAGATGAATGGATTTAATGATATGGCATTAACAAATATGATATCCAGATGTTATACTGAAGGGCCGGATGAATATTTATCACGACTAAGTTATTCGAATGAAGTTTTTCCTAAACTGGATGATGGACATTTTGTGTCTAGTAAGGAGAATGATGATATCAGGATCTTATTGCAGTGTACGTCACCTTTGTTATGGAGCAATAATAGTGCTGTGGTTCTTGCTGCTGCTGGCGTACACTGGATTATGGCTCCAAGGGAGAACATAAAAAGAATTGTCAAACCGTTAGTGTTCCTACTCAGATCATGTGATGCTGCAAAATATGTGGTATTTTCCTTATTCTTGATATTATTTATCTTATCTTATTTTTCAATTGGGGGGCCAAACATTTTAAATCGCTTCCTTACCTAATTAAGTTATACTAATATATCCACTAAGAGCAGCTCAGACAATCCTCCAATAAACGAGATGCATATGTGATCTTGAATCATGATTTTCATTTGGAATAATGATAAAGTTTAATAAATAACACCTCCAAAGTCTGAGGGTCTCGATGTTACATTTGTCTAAATCCAAGTTAGGGATCCATACAAAGATTTGAGATGATGGTTCCAGAGTAAGTTATTTTCATTTCAATTGGCCATGCTAAAAGGGATTTGGAAAGATAGTAGGGAGTGAATATTGCCTTTTGCATATTTTAGCATGACACACATATAATGTTTTTTTAAGTTCAACATGTGAAGATGGAGATTTGAACTTTTGGCCTCTTAGTCAAAGCCCGTAGCCAATTGAGCTATACTCATGTTAGCTATTCTCCTATTGAAGTTTCAAGCTCAATTCATTCTAAGATTATAGATTTTTTTTTATTATTATTTTTCACGATGAAGGGCTGTTTGTTGATATTGTATGCTTCTTAGTCCATCATAACAATTTAGAACTTTTCACAGTTCAAAACTAAGAGTTGAAGTAATGTCCGAATAAATGAGTAACCGCATGCATCTGTATATGTGTATACACTTTTTGTCTTGTTTGTGCTTAACCCAATTTTATCATCCAGTAGTTTTCTGTTGTCAGATGGTAAGAAATATTAATTGATCTCCACAGGTTCTCTGCAATATTCAAGTGTTTGCTAAGGCAATGCCTTCTCTCTTTGCGCCACACTATGAGGACTTCTTCATCTGCTCTTCAGATTCATATCAAGTAAAAGCATTGAAGCTTGAGATACTATCATCCATTACTACTGATTCATCTATTTTATCAATCTTTAATGAGTTTCAGGTAATAATCATGTATTTCCTTCCTTTATTTTACCCACTATTTTACTTTGTTATTGTCATGTGGTGATTGTAAGAAACCACATCCTCAGTACAACCAAGAAATTACAAAAAGGATATCCATTTTGCTTGCATATAAATAAATGAAATTTAACAACCTTGTTAGAAAAGCCATCTAGAAGCTAGAAATAGAGCTGGATGAAAAATACCACAGATCGAACTCACAAGTATATCACTATTCTCAGATATATCTGGGAAGCAATCCCGTGGTTAAAGCTCTCCCTTTGAAAAGCTCTTCAAGATGAAATATACCCAAAAAAAAAGTTGCTTATGGTAGCTCTTACTGGGAAGCTTAAATACCCTAGATTAGTGATAAAGATGCATGACCTCCATATGTTAGGTTTGGCAAGCAATAATTAGTTGGGGGTTAATGAATTAAATTGGAATATTTAGTTAGTTCATACCTCTTGATTGGGAAATAGTCGTTTCACATCGTCTCTGCTTCTTTATCATTGAACCTAATGCATTTTAGTTGATTCTGTTGAATTCTATTTCTTTGGCTACAATAGGCTTCAAGCCTTTGATGTTCACAAACCTTTTCATTTTGTTTCTAGGATTACATTAGAAACCCAAACAGAAGGTTTGCAGCTGATACGGTTGCTGCAATTGGCTTATGTGCTGGGCGGCTTCCAAAAATAGCCAAAATGTGTTTGGACAGGCTATTGTCTTTAATAAGACAGGGTATGCAATTCATTCTTTCTTTAAAGTTTCTTCATTTTCTTGGTCCAACTCTAAAGTAAAAGTTTACAGACACTTTGACTTGTGATAATGGAGCCATGGATGAAGAGGCTGCTGTACTGATTCAGGCAATTACATCCATCAAGTTTATTGTTAAGGAAGATCCAGCCAGCCATGAGAAGGCATTCTTATCTATCTCTTTATTAATATCACTTTATTATATTTCTCCCTTGTGCCAGTCTATTGATTATGTTGGCATATAATATAATATGTAATATATATTAACATATACAGTCTATTGATTATCTTGACATATAATACATATTAACAGGTCAGTCATTTCATTGCTGTTAATATCTGGTAGTCGTTCTGGGTTTATGATTGAATTTATAAATTTTGTAATTTATCTTTACATGAATTATAGATAGCCTTGGAAATTTTTTGTCAATTTTGAGGAGCTTCAACTTTTCTCATTGCCCCATCTCCGATATCTGTTTCAGTTGCTAGGCATATTTACCCTCCTTAAAAATGCACAATATAATAGTTAACATCTGGTTTTCAAGTACTTCTTTACACTTTTTACAGGTTATTATTCAGTTGATTCGTGGTTTGGATTCGGTCAAGGTTCCTGCAGCCCGTGCTATGATTATTTGGATGGTAGGGGAGTATAGCACTTTGGGGGATATTATTCCAAGGATGTTGGTTATCGTGGCCAAGTATCTTGCAAGGTCGTTTATTTCAGAAGCACTGGAAACGAAGCTTCAGATACTGAATACAATGGTTAAGGTGTTTTGAGAAACTGCAATTGGCAATTGCAGATTTTGGTTTCCATAATTTTATTTTTGAGTCTATAGATTATCAGCCACTCTTAACATTTCGGGTTCATCTAAATCAAGGGTTGTGTGAGAATAAGATGAATGAAAATGTTGGATTATTATTTTTGGTCTACTGTTAATTAATCAGTTTATGTAATATTAAATTATTAATTAGACAACATCCTTTTTTAATTGATTCTGCATTTGCTTGTAGGTCTTATTGCGAGCAAAAGGGGAAGACATGCTAACCTTTAAAGTAATTTTAGGCTATATGCTCGAAGTGGGAAAATGTGATTTAAATTATGACCTTCGTGACCGTGCTGCCTTTATTCAAAAACTCCTGTCATCCCATTTGGATATGGAAGTTCCTGAAGAGGGTCTATCCAAACCTAGAGATCAGTCATGGGAACTTGCAGAGCACATTTTTGGAGGACAACTAAAAGCAATACAACCTGAACCTATCAATTATCGATTTTATCTTCCAGGATCTCTTTCACAAATAGTTTTTCATGCAGCTCCAGGTTATGAACCTCTTCCAAAACCATGCACCTTGGATGAAGCTGCAAGTACATCAGGAGATGGGGCAGTTGAGAGTGATTCATATGAGACAGATAATACAGAGTCATCATCTGGATCCTTGGATGAGGATAGTGATTCAGATTATAATTCTCAGCATTCTTTCAGTGGTTCTAGTGGCAGGGATGAAAGTTATGGAGCAAATCATCAACAGGAAAATGCTAGTGCTGATCCATTGATCGAACTTTTTGATCATGGCAATTCTCATAAAACTCAGAATGGAGACTCGGCCTCTGGTTCAGCAGAGTTGGATGAATTGATGTCAAAGAATGCCCTAGAATCATGGCTGAATGAACAGCCAAATTTAGCAAGTCTAAGTACCTCAGAGAAGGCTGTAGTTCGAAGATCCTCCGCTAGAATATCTATAGGAGATCTTGGGAAACTTGTAACACGTAAAAGCTATCAACTTCTGGATCCTGCTAAAGGAAATGGCTTGAAGGTGGAGTACTCATTTTCATCTCAGACTTCAAGCATATCTCCTCTTCATGTTTGCATTGAAGCATCCTTCAAAAACTGTTCTACTGAGCCAATGACTGAAATTATGTTGACTCATGAGGAATTCAACAAAGTTGTGGATTCAAACGACAAAGTTTTGGTTGGAAGTGAGAGGTGAAATTTAGTTGAGCATGTTTTTTGTTCATATCATCAAATAAAACTTCAGTCAGATTACGTTTTTAAATATGGGCTGCTACTAGTAAGCATGGATAGATCTAGACATATACTGAGATTTACATGCATGCCTTTTTGAACTCTATGCCCAAATAGTAGTAAGACATCGACACTCAATAACTAATGACTAAATTCTTTAATTCAGTCATGATTTTAATTCACATATACATCTACGACCCTTCGATTCTTTTAGCTTGTAATATAATGCCTAACTTCTTTAATATTTGTTAATTCTGCAGCTCCTCTACATCTAATAACACCGTGACGGCACCAGTTTCCATGGAAAATATTACATCTCTGGGACCTGATCAGATGGTCGATAGAATTCTTGAGGTTCAATTCAATCACCACCTCTTGCCTATGAAGTTAAATTTGTACTGTAATGGCAGGAAGCATCCTGTTAAGCTGCACCCTGACATTGGATATTTTGTGAGACCACTTCCAATGGACAGTGAAGCCTTCACAGCTAAGGAATCTCAGCTACCGGGAATGTTTGAGTACCTGAGGAGGTTAGTAAATCCCGACCACCTTTCATTTCACCGTAAGCATAAAAAATAAACTGAATCGACGCTTGTATTTAAGCCCCTTTTTTATTTTTTAAGTTCTTGCAGTATATTTGCATATTTTTATGTTCTGTGATTATTTCCCTGCGTTCTTAAACTTCATACAACTTGGAACCCCCCCACCTGAAGAAGTATTCGTGCACCCGATTAGAGCCGATTAGATGTGGAAGGTGGCCTGATTTTTATTTTAATCGGTATTTTAATTCTATAGCAAATGAAAGTTATCAAGAATCAGTAAATGATTTAAGACAAGAACGAAAAACTGCCTCGTCTTTGCTCTTCTAACTTGGCTGTACTGTGTTCTTTAGATGCACATGCACTGACCACCTTGAGAAGTTTAACGATGAAAAGAATGAGAGTCCAATAGAAGAAGATAAATTTCTTCTCATCTGCAAGAGCTTAGCATTGAAGATGCTAGGCAATGCAAACATTTTCCTAGTATCCGTGGAACTCCCAGTGGCTAACTTTCTTGATGATGCAACCGGTCTGTGTCTTCGGTTCAGCGCAGAGATTCTGAGCAACTCAATCCCGTGCTTGGTTTCGCTGACTGTTGAAGGAAAATGCTCAGACCCTCTACATGTAACTGTGAAAGTAAACTGTGAGGAAACTGTATTTGGGTTGAATTTGTTGAACAGGATAGTGAACTTCTTAGGCAACCCATCTGCCCCCAATCAGTAAAGGGTAAGTGTTCAATTCTTTGTTAATCAAATTTTGTGCTGTTTCATGTAGCAGTTTTTTCAAAATATTGTTTTTAGAAGGATAAATCTTGTCTTTCACCTGTAAAATGTCTTTATTCATTTGTTAAGTTTTATAAATTTATATTGAATTTCACATGGATTCATATGCAAATAATATAACAAATACTTTTCTCCAAGGAAAGGGAGGGAAAAAAAAAAACCAGATATCACTAACCGACGGTCGGTGCGGTAATTTTATATTGTTGAATGTGTGAGATTGAACGGCAAAAATTGTATTTCAGAAGGCAAATAGATTTCGAAATTGTAAGGAATGGTTGTTGGAGGAGTACATAGATTTTTGTCCCCTATATTTGAATGAATTAATTTTGATATTCAATTTAAACTTGAAATAAGGTAAAATAATTAAGACTTGGTTTGATAATCATTTTGTTTTTTATCTTTGTTTTTTAAAATTAAGTCTATGGATAATACTTTCGCCTTCAAATTTTTTTTCTTTGTTATCTACTTTTCACCAATGATTTAAAAAATTAAGTCAACATTTGAGAACAAAAAAAAAGTAGTTTTCAAAAAGTTGATTTTATTTTTGGAATTTGGCTAAGAATTCAATTATTGTACTTAAAAGATGCAAATCATTGTAAAATAATGTGGATGAAATAGGTTTAATTTTAAAAAACAAAAATAAAAAATCAAATTGTAACAAAATGGGGCCTAAATTAAATGATTTTTTTTTTCTTTAATTTAACTATTTATCTTCTAGTTCAGATCAAACAATACCTGTAAGAGATTGAGCTCGACTTCCTTTAGGCATGCCTCTTATGCTTACCACTTGCTACGCTCCTCCATCTTGCATACAAATTTTGGCGTATGGAAGGATTATTGTTATGTCAATACCTTTGTTAAAATTAATAAAATTTTGATAGGCATCAAAACAAGATCACAATATATTGTAATATAAAACGTAAAGAACTCACAAGATAAATCCGGTAAGAATTTGGATACTTCTTTTCTTGAGATCGCTTAACCACTAAACTAACTAAATCAATATTTAATTACTCTCTTCATGTCGCACTCTATTTATAACCAAATATTCAAATTACTCTTAACGAATTATCAATATACCCTTCATATCTCAATAGTACTGAATCTCTGACCTTAGTTGTGCCTATCATACTCATTTTGGCTTAAAAAACAATCTTTTGAAAGACTATTTTATAAAAAAGAATATTTGAAATTCACATTTGTTTGACTATCCATTCAAAATTTTAAAATTATTTTTCAAAGCAAAAACTATAGCAAACATTAACCGAAGGTTAATTACAAGATTGGTCTCTAAATTTTGAAGTTTGTATCTATTTAGTATTTGAAATTTAGAATGGGTCCTATGGGTGTAAGAATCAGTTGAACACTAAACTGAAAGTATAAAAACCTATCAAACACTTTTAAAAGTTCAGAAACTTAGAACACAAATTTTAAAAATTTTAACAACTGCTTTTATTAACTTCATAAGGTAAATAACACACTCATCTCAAACGTAAAGAACTAAATTCATAGGTTAAATTACAAATTTGTTCTCTATAGTTTAGATAAAGTTAAAATTTAGTCCATATGATTTTAAAGGCTGATAATACCTCATAAATCGTTTATTTTGTTTGATAAAATTCTAAAAAATAATCTCTATCATATGGGCTATTTATGAGGATTTTATCAAACCATATAGTTCAAATTTTAATTATAATCCATGAAAACTAAATTCTAACCCCTTTTTTTTTTTTTTTCCTCTCTCTCTCTCCAAACGATAGAGATTATATTTGCAATTTAACCATAACTATGTAGTAGTAGAATATCCTTAAAAAAAGAGTAGTAGGAAAAAATATTTAATAACAGAATAAATAAAATAAAATACCGGATCAGTCGTTCAGCGGTACCGTTAAAATAAGAACGAGTCCAATCCAACTAGTTCGACATGTCGTCGAAGAGCGTAAGGAAGCCCTAGCACTCCAATTTTGAGCCCAAAACTC
The DNA here is from genome assembly GCF_009727055.1 of Benincasa hispida. Lineage (NCBI taxonomy): Eukaryota > Viridiplantae > Streptophyta > Magnoliopsida > Cucurbitales > Cucurbitaceae > Benincasa > Benincasa hispida. Next base: position 26,306,300 of record NC_052354.1, read on the forward strand.
TCCCTATTTAATCTCAGTTACGCCGCTTTCTTCATCACACCCCAGAAAGCTTTCGATCTTCAATCTCTTCTTCTCCATTTAAATCGCCATTTCTTTGAATTCCTTGCCCTAATCTGCGGTTATTCGAGCTTCACCTTCTTCTCTCGACTCGAGTGGGCTATGATTAGAAAGAGAGAGGCTCGAGTGGGATTCGAATTTGAAAACCCTGTTCGATTAATATTCCGAGAAAAGCGATCGACAGAGGAGAAGAAGATCGATTGAAGGTGCCGCTGTCTTCTAATGATGGCTTTGGTATCTTCTGAACTTTCTTCTATCTTCTTTTGTTTCCGTTTTCTTGTGATTGTTTTGGATTAGGGTTTTCTCTCACAGTGACGGGTTCTTTTTAAATTTCTATACACTTGATATGAGCCCTAAGTGTTTTGTGTTTGATTTGATTTTGCATTCGTTGTGATACATGTGAGATTACGAGATTTTCTCTGTGAGTTTTCTCATTGAACAATGGATGCTATAATGAAAGTTTGATTGCTCTTTCTTCCTTGGATTTTCCCGGAAAATTAAAGTTTTCCGGGAAAGAATAAGGGGTTTGGGCGTTCAGGCAGCGGCCAGACAACCGTAGGGATGGTATCCACAGATGATGGGTTTCTTTTATCCCATTTCGTCTACTGATTCCATCTCATATTTCTCTCCTTTTTTTCTTTACTTTGGATCTAGAAATTTCAAAATGTTAGTAGTTTTTTAGTCTTTTGGCTTCAATTTAGTCCTGATTTCAAAATGTTTATAATTTTCCTTCAAATGGATGAAGGATCAATTTTGCTACAGTATTAGACCGGAAGAAATTTCAGAAAATCCCCTTTCTTTTGATGATTTTTGGTGCTCAGCAATCAATGGGGTTTTCTGCAAAATAGGAATAATTTCCAGTCCCTATGTTTTGCATTATTAGTAAGTACAGGAAATTGAATTGAATCATTCTGAATCGGCCAACTGTGCTACCAACAACACTTCGGGATTAAATTATTGAGTTTGAATTCTTATGGACTCAAATGCAATCTAAGATGAACTCTGTGGACCAAAAGTTTTAACAATGGAAAATTATTTCTAACCTCAAGATCTGTTAAACTTCAACAAATTGAGGAATTAATGATCTCTCAAGATGAGGGATGAAAATAAAGAATTAATTGGATTTTTTTCAATTGGGTAATTTAGGTTGAAAAAATGAAGAATTTATTACTCCTCAAGTTGCTTAGTGGAAAGAAGGAACTATAGCTTCTGTTTCAAACAACCGATGAAATTGGTGAAGAAACTATTGAAATTGGTAGTAAAGGAAATGAAAATGAACTAGATGGTTTAAATATCATTTGGTTCTTATATTTGGAGATTTATTTGTTTGTTTTTTTTTTTTGAAAGGGGTAAATGTATAATAAACAATTAACCAATTTAATCCACAAACATTCTCAATAATAGCAGAGGATAATAGGATAGGGAAGAGGGGGACCAACAAAACAAAACTCTAAACTACCAAAAGAAAAAAAAGAAACAAAACGCTGCATGGGCAAGATGGTGTGCTGCTCTAGAATTCCTAGTTGAGCCAAGTGAGAGACAACATGGACAAACTTTGCTACAGAGATACTTCTCAACCAACCGACTCATCTCCAAAATGTCACTCCTCAAAGTGATAATAGCATTCACAGAACAAAATGTCACTCCTGTTAATAGCATGCATAACTTGGAGCAATCGGACTCTCTCATAAACTCACTTGGTTGATAATGTCCTTTAATCACAGCGAGAGTCTCCCACGATTTTATAGTTGAGTTAATCATCATTCTTTCACAATTGGAGATAAGAGCTATGGATGATCCAATTAATCTTTTAACCAACTTATAACGAACGAGCCCAAGCCCAAGTATTAAATTAAATTTATTTTATAATTTTTATTATTTTTTAAATAAAATTTAATAGCTCTTATAGGTCTTCAATTCGTATGGGTTCTAAATAAAATTATTGATATTATAAAATGTTATTTAGTATATTTATTTTATAAAATAATGTTTTTTTAAAATATAATGGCAAATGTAGGGTTGGAGGAAAAATATTTTAAAAATAAGTTTTTAAATCGTGTATCGGTCATACGATTATACCTTAATTGTGTATCGTGTATAGGGTATGCAATTATACCTTAATCGTGTACCATGTATCGGGTATATGATTATACCTTAATTGTGTACCGTGTACATGAGTCTTTGTCCATCTGGCATGTGGCAGGGTTGACTGAGGTAATCATGTACTCGACACACGATTTACTTTTATTAAATCACCGTCTGTCCCTTCTTTCTCATCGAGCTTTTTGCTTTTTGAAAGCATCCGAATGATTTTGCCTTTTTTTTGTTGCGTTTCTTCGTCCAAAATTTTGAAATCTTTCTCATTTTGCTGTCTTGTGCATCCAAATGCTTCCATTTGCTTGTCTGTCCAAAAATGTTCGAAATCGTCCTCCATTTGTTCGTCCGTCCAAAATCGTTCGAACACTTCTGTGGTAAAATTCTCTCTAGTTTGTTTCTTTGGTCTCTCTCTAGTTTTGCAATATAAATCTTTCTATATATATCATTTTGTTTGTATTTGTGCACTCCATTTACATAAAATGGTAACGAAATTATAGTTGGCATTAAGTGGACGATGAAATCATGTGGAATATTTATCTCACTGGCATGGACAATCGTTGTGCACATGGAGAATTAACAAATGGGTCAGCTGTATAGTAAGAGATTTAAAATCAGACAATTTTCATATATCTGATATAAATATTATTTAATATTTTTTTATTGTACAGAATAATTTTATCGGCGATGTTCAATAATATTAAATGATGTTGCTGACATTCGATACCGATTGAAGACGTATTCGTCGTAGACGACAGCGTGAACCTAATTTAGAGGGACACGAATCCAAGGTAAGGGCAGGGGGTCACACGAATCCAAGGTAAGGGCAGGGGGTCGTTTTTAAATTTCATGTAAACTTTCATTTTCAAATTGTAAATTAAAGAATCATTTGTAAATATTCTTTAATATCATTATATATTAATTTTTCATTGTAGATTAAATATATAATTAAGTTTAATAATGAAAGAAATTGTGGACCAATTCCTAAAGTTTTAATATTGTTGTACATCTACAATTAAAAAAAATAGTCAAAAAATTTTAAAAAAAATAAATAAACAAACCAGTTGCTGATTGGATTAAATGGTACTCGTGTACCGGGTACACGAGTTTGCCACATGAAAATCGTACCTGGTACACGATTTCACTATCCCAATTTTATCAATAATTTTTCAAAATACCTATTCTTAGAAAAAATTTTCCTCAAACCCTATTTTTGTCATTATATTTTAAAAACATTATTATTTTTTTAAAAAAATTATATTAGTATTTGTTTTAAAATTTTTTTATTAGTTTTTATAATTAAAAAATTAATGTTAATAAAAACTACAATATAGTATATTTAAAGAACAATTTTTTTAAAAAAATTATATTTTTAATATAAAAAATATAATATATGAAAAATTATACAAACATATATTTGGGTTCAAGGAGTTAACTTTAGCTCGAGCTTGAATCGAGCCTAGGTTGGATTTGGATTGGTCTTTAAACTTCAGGCTTGCTGTTGAGGCTGACTCTAATCTACGCAGAACAAACTCCCCATTTGAATTGGCTCTAAACTTTTTGATATGAAGGTGGATTTTGCGAATAAGGCCATCATTGTCAAGACTAGATATAATTGTGATGATTCCACATGCCTCATCTTAGAATGGTCGTTACCTCTCAATTTGAGCCATGAAGGGATTTTGATGGCCCATCCTAGAAATCGGTCGCACTCTAGCAATCCCTGCAAGAATCCAAGAAACTTTTCACCTTAGGAAGAATAGAGAGTCAAATATGGGGCGCTGAGTTGAGATAGGATATTTGGAGTTCATATCATATATCTATGGAGTTCATATGTTTATGTTTGGGGTGCAGAGTTATTGGTCTGAATTTATGTTTGGATATCCGTAGTTTTTTTAATTCTAAATAATATGTTTTTATGATTACTATTTATATTTTTATGATTACTAGTTTTGTTTTGTTTTTATGATTACTATTTTTGTTTAGGAATTTTTTTGTTCAATAATTCTTTCATTGTTTGAATAAAATATGGACTACAATTTTTTTCTTTTAATTTTTTATATTTTTTTCTTTCATTCTTTTTTTGTTGGGCAGTGAACAACAATTAACTCAAATGAGAAATCAAATAGAAATCAATAATTTTTCTACGAATTTTATTATTAACTTCTTCTTTTCCATCTTGTTCTTGTTGTTGCTCTATATTTTTACTATGTCAAGATTTTTTTTTAAAATTAAATCTCCCACCTCATGTTAGTAGCCAATGGAATGTTACCAAATTTTTTCAAAAAATTTTATTTTATGGTTTTTTTTTTTTGTTATATGTTACATACTTTTTAATACATACATACTTGAATTCAATTAAATAATGGAGTTGGTTGTCGAAGTTTGTCATCGGAGGAGGTTTTCAAATTTTGAAGTTGATCGGGCAAAAGTGACTGTCGAAGTTAATCATCGAAGATGATTTTCGATGGAGATTGTAGTCAGAGGTGGTTGTCGGAGCTCGAAGTTAATCGCAAGGAGGTGGTATGAGTTGGTTGTTAGAGTTTACGTTGGAGGTGGTTGTTGAATCCTCGAGTTGGTCGTTAGAGTTGCTCCCTCAAAGGTGATCATCGAAGTTTGTAGTTGGAGGTGGTTGTCGGAGTTAGTCATTGGAGTTTGTTGTAAGAGCCAATTGGTCGTTGGAGTTGGGTCACCAGAGATAGTTGTCGGAGGCCAAAATTGGTTGTAAGAGTTGGTCGCGGGAAGATTTTTGGAGGTTGGAGTTGGTCGCCGAAGCTGTCATTGAAGGTGGTTGTCGGAACCTAGATTTTGTTGCCGAAATTAGAATTGGAGATGGTTGTCGAAGCTTGATGAAGTTAGTTCTTGGAGTGTGATAGTGGCCGATAGATGGAGCCATTAAAAACATTGGGAAAAGGGAGAGTTGAGGTGAGTTGGTAAAATATACCGACTACCAACATCTAAAATTGGTAGACTAAACAATGAGTTGATATATTATACCAACTCAACTCAACTCATGTTGGTGAGCCAAACATCCTCTTATGTAAATTGGGAGTGAACCTGTTATATTATGATCAGTAGTATCTATATAGTTAAATTGTTGCTAAGTTGAGTTATAAATTGTTTATCAGGTTAGCAAGTGCTAAGGATACAGGTGTGTGTTGGGTAGTAATCGTCGTAAGAGGGTTAACAATCGCTATCTTCACACCTCTTCTTGGGTTAGGAGGATAAGTTGGGAAGGTGACAAGTTGGTATTAGAGCATAATGTTTTGGGGAATAATTGTCATGCATTAGAGACTTGGGGCATGTAAATGATGTTATAAGATGTTATAAAATGTTATAAACCTAATAATGTGAATTTTATAGGAAACATGCCTCGAAAAATTGACAGACTGACTTGACAAATGGTAGACGGGGATCAAAACCCTATTAGAGAACTAGTAGTGACTAATACAGAACTTCTTTTTGTTATTCTCCTCGTCCCCCCTTCAGCTTGTGCTGAGTGTTGCTAGTTATAGATTTTAGCACCTCTTGCCTCAGTGGTCCCATTCTGAAATTGTACAGCTTTTTTTGACGTACAGCCTGAAAAATGAAACGTGAAGCAGAGTGTCACGGTCATGCTTGTCCAGGGCCTATTGCCCATGGCCGCATGCCCGATCCAATCCCCTTCTAGCGTACTTTCATATCTTGTATTGTATTAGCTTAGTTAGCTTGCTTTCTTTACATTTTCATTGTAAGTGACCACTCACCCTTTTGCATATGCAAGGGAGCCAGTTAGCTTTTTGTTCAGAATGCACTATATGGGGATAAGACTAACCATCACTTTCTCATACCCGGAGTAGTACTCTATAAAGCTGTTGTTGTTGCTTATTGCTTTCTAGTCTACTACAATCTTTCTTTCTTTATTCACACTCACAAAAACTTCTTACGAAAACCTTTT